>NC_072740.1:17869873-18212373 GCF_026930045.1 Uloborus diversus
GTCTCCTCCCCGGGCCCTTGGTTTTAACGTAGATTTAGATTGCCAATAATTTTAATACGGTAGTTTATATGCATATAAAGATGGTTATGACCAAACTCCCCTCCCATCCCCACAGAAGGCAAGTTCTGGCCGCGCTTGTACTTTAATGTATATGTGTGGCCTATGCTACATATTAACTTGCCTTTAATAATAATATTCCACTGACTCTCAACGTTTTCAAGTAAGAACAATTTATTTATCAGCTTCCAAGATTTAAAGTGAAAACGGAGAAATGTATTGGGAAAAGCAATAAGATGTGCGTATTCTTTTTCGCAGGTAAATATGTTCAACTAGAGTTTAACCTTACACTTTATTAATCTGTTTTAAGAATTCATTAAGATTGTTTATATGAAACATAAAACACCAACCTAATATAGGAAATTATGATTGGTTACTGTAGCGTAAACCCTTTTTCACTTTCTCTCTCTCTGTTTTTTTTTCTTTCTTTAACTAATTTGTTTATTTAACAGCAAAACTGAAATTTACTTCAGAAATGTTACTACGTCATAAAATTTAAAGCTAAATGTAAAAACAATTCATGAATTAAATAGATGTATCTAAAAATGTAAGACATTTTCTCTTTAAAAATCAAAACAAATCACATAAAAGCTTATGGATAACTTTCAATATGAATTACAAATTCTATAGCATAATTGCTGATTGTCAACTGAAATTTTAAGTTGATATTCATAATGAAATTAACAAAAGTCCTCAAGAGAACGTTATGAAAAGGATATTTTGCTTTTTATTTCTAATCAAGTGAAATATCCAGTATATTTTAAATCAGTGGTTTCCAACCTGAAGCGATTATCCCCAAAAGGTTGATTTGGTTACTTCAGGGGGCAATGAACATTCAAAACAAAAATTTAAATGATAATAATAATAAACATAAGTAATAAACATAAATCATTATATTTTTTCAATTTTTAAATTCTAATAATTTGTGTTTATTAATAATAATAAACATAAATCATAAGAATTTAAAAATTGAAACAAAACAGCAGATATTGAAAGTGAAAACGTATGCAAAATCGATGGTCCAGAGTTTAGACAAAAAATCATGAGTTTAAAAAGGAAATGAATTAAATTCAGGAGGGCCATGCACATCCTCATATCTTGGACAAGCATACGAATTGTATTCAGGGCAGGTTCTGGGCACCGGAACAAAACATTCTCTCTCTTCTTTTTTTTTTCTTCAAGTTTAAACTGCCAAAGTTTTTTATTCTTCCAAATCCTAAATTTTATGCCAAAAAAAGGGGGGGGGAAGAAAAATGTTCTGCTGTCTTTGAAAAGTATATTAATAATCTTAGTTTATTATCTCCCTTCAAAAATTAATTACTCTTGAAAAAAACATAAAAAATTTGTGTAACAATAAGTGGATCAAATTGGTACAGTATTTAGGCTTTAAATTAAAATTAAGTACAGTAAAATCTGTAAAGTTGACCACCCTTGTAAGTTGACCACCTGTCTATGTTGACCTATTTTGTCAGGAACGGAATTAGTCCTATCTTATAAAATGAAGGAAAACCTCTAACTTGACCACCTGTCTATCTTGACCACTAATGTACGCCAAATTTGGTTTGGAGTATTGTAAAAAACCCTTTGTAAGCTTACCACTTGCTTTATTTTTTAAAACTTTCTTCAGTAATTTTTTTATTTTATTATTTATTAATTTATTATTATTGTATTATTATTATTATTTGATAGCTTTCCAAGAATGTTTTTTAATGCTTCGATGACGGACTAGCATTTTACTAACTAAACAGCAGCATAAAACTTATGCTGCTCTTTTTTCTCCAACCTTATTTTTCTTTTGTTGTTCTATTTGAGATAGTTTTTTTGTACTTTGTTCAATAAAAATAGGTGTCAGTAGAAAAGTACAAAGTATTTTCTTTCAGTTGCAATAGGTTGTGGCAATACTGGAATTGTGCTAAGGCCCGGGGCTGTACATTTTGGGCCCTCTGCAACAAAATGGGTAGGGCATCTCCCTAGTGACCAGCAGTGTTTATTTGTAAAGTTAATAAGTCTTAATGCTAGTTTTTCTTTCTTTTTTTCTTGAATTTCTAGGGCCGTTAGCCCCCTTGAGGAAGTGAGCCCCCCGCACTGCGGGTACGCAGATATGAGCTTGCTAAAGAGCCCGTCTGGCTTATTCCGGGTGCAAGGGATTAAGATATAGGACATTTTAATTTTGCCTTTATGAACTGAGAGAGTCGAGCTTGTTGCTCTTTGTGCTATAAGTGTTACATAAAAAGGCTTCAAAAAGAAAGTTAGTTGAACTTGAAATTAATAAAAATTATGAAATATTAAAATGAATTGAAAAAGGAGAAAGTCAAAGAAAATTAGCTGGCACATATGGAATTTCTAAAACTACGGTGTCTAATATAGTTTAAAACAAGGAAAAAACAACAAAACTATTTGAATAGTATTTTTAATTATGGTTTCACTTTCAATAATGTTAAACAATGAAAGTTAGTTGAACAGAAAGAGTAATAAGGGTGAATTCCTCGAAAAATGAATACACGGTGCGAGAAATGACAAAAAAATATTTCAAAAAATCATTACTGCCCTTTATAAGTTGAACACCGATCTAAGTTGACCACCAAAGTACTGCACCGCGAGTGGTCAACTTACACAGGTTTCACTGTATGCAAAAAATACAAATATCGATTTTACGTTAATCTAAAATTTGCTTTTTTCAAGAAAAAAGGTAAGGGGGCGACGGATAAAAAAAATGTTGGAAATCACTGTTTTAAATATTTATACTGTTTGTACTTTTGTGAATTTTATCTTTGTTAAACGAAAATAGATGAAGTGGACGGTGATATACAAAAATGAGTTATCCAACAAAAATTTTCAAAAAAATAATGAGTTATTCACATATGTTGGCAGATAAACTGATACACTACGGGGATACGAAGACAATTTAAGCCAAATTCTGAATTAATATGTCATCTATGAAGTTCAGCTTAGAACTCAATTTACTCAAAAGTACTGCTTGGTGGGTTGACTCATTTTTGTGTAACACCGTCAATTTGTTATAATTATAACCGATAGTTCAAGTTCTTATTATTTAAAGTGCTGATGACAAAAAAATAAATAAATAAATAAATAAATAAATAAATAAATAAAAAAACACATGATGATTAAAAATAATAAACTTACCTAAAAAAGATTCTTGTCACCGTTGGATTTAAAACACATGCAATCCCATTGAGTAGTCAACACGGTGTATAACAAATGAGTCGTTTTTTTTCCTCGGAGACGAAATTGAGGAGATCTCAAAATTATCTAATTGGTTGAGAAAGTCATGGATCTATCTATTGCAAAGTGCTGGGAAACATAACAAAAAAACGAAGGATGAAAATGGAAAAAAAAAAAGCTTTTTAGCAGACGTTTTGCTCCTATACATTCTATTCTTAGGATGGCGCCTTTTTCTTATTTCATTAGAAAAAGGTTTAATGTAATCTTTTCCCAGACAGTCTCAGATCCTCTCTGATGGCCACAAAAAAAGATCCCCACCCCCAATAAAACTCCTTACCAGAATTCCAGGAAACATCAATCTCGAACAGATACGAGAGACACCCATGCAGGACTTACCCATGGACCCTGAAGGCTTCGCTTCGGACGAAGACCACCCAACAAAGACATTGTTTCGTTTTCCCTACGTAACAGGATACGGTAATAGTTATAGGCAAGAACAGACTAACGTCCTGAGAGTGACCGTTGAAAAAGGAGCGGCCGTCCTCCTCTCCCTCCTCCCCCCCCCCCCCCCGAACAAAAAGAGCAGTTCTGGCTGATGCAGCCCTCGACACAAGAACGGCCGGCCTAGCTAAGAACTTTTTTTTAAAAAATAAAATTGAGGAAAATGGTACGCACACATTGAATGCACAGAAAACGGCCCCAGTTAAGGACGGCCCATGTGGAATTTTCCACATTTCACACGTGGCCAGTCCGCCCCTGTCTCTAGCTCCATCAAATCACGAGGAAGCTGATTGTAGGATCTTCGGACATGTTTTGGATGCTGCAGAAAGAGGATACAGAAGCATATGCGTAAGAACTGTTGGCGCCTGCTGTCATTTTAAGCATATCATACTTCCATGAGTTGTAAAAAAGGGAAGAAAGAAGATGGGGCTTACATTTGTAGCTGGAAAACACTTTCGACTTATACTAGTCCAAGATTTCACTCACAAATTCGGTCAGCAAAAAGCAGTTGCTTAAAGAGGGTTCGACTCATTCTCAGGATGTGACGCGACCTCTTTGTTGCAAGTCGGGGAAAATTGACGATGTATAAAAGTATAAAAGATGGAAAGACTATCCTGATTGGTGCATTTTTATACCTATCCTAACCTCAAAGAAAAAAAAAAAAAAGTATACCTGATTAAAAATTTCAAATATCTTATCGAATCTTTGCTACTCGTCTTCATGTAACTCCCGTCTGTAAATGAAGCTAGAAAACGTTTTTCCACCAGCAAACAAAGATCAATGATTAACTTATCACCCACAGCTGAAGCCCTTTGGCAACTTATTTAGTGCTTATCAAGGTAGATATCAATGGGACAGTATGCGCCTAAAAATTTAGCCTGAACTTAAATTTATGATTTTGGGGTTTACAGTAATTGATGAGAAGCACGTTCTTGTTTGTTTGAGTTTGCCCGCAATTTCAAATGCTTAAAGCGAATTTATGTCATGCAAGTGTAAAAGAAAACTGCTCTCAAATAACTTGTGGGTGCTTCAAAAATGAACTTATCTGCACATCGATGTGTAAATACAGCAAAGGAAAATGCTATGTATCTGTGTAAATTACTTGTAAATTCAAACGTTTTAAAATTATCTTCTGTATAATCATTGTACATATCACTTACTCAGATTTGTTGTAGTTTTTGCGTTAGTGAGTTATATTTCAATAAATAACAATTTTATTAATAATAACTATATTTTTATCTTTATTAACATAGCACTAAACTTCTTATTGCAGTAATTAATAATTTATTCCTCTTACATCGTTTAAAACATAGAACAAACGCTTAAAATCGTCTGAGAACAAACTTAAAATTTGTTTCAAAGCGCTTAATAATAAATTTTGGTGCTCTATGAACAAAATATCCGTGCCCCCCCCCCCCCCCCTCCCTCATTTCGCTAGTGCAAAATAACTTATAAAACTGCAGAATGGGAGTCAAACTTCCAAAAAATTGCGAAAAAAGTGTTTGAAGTTTTTTTTTGTTTTGCCAAAAATGAAATTCGTTTTAACTAATCAAGGTATTGTATACATTCTTATGTAACAATTGAAATATTTGCTTCAAATTTTGAAAAAATTACTAGCTTTGTTTATGATTTTTTATTTCTAGTTTTATTCTTAGTTTTGTAATCAGTTTTTATTGGTAAATTTTAAAACATATGTTCGGATTTTCTAATGTTTCGGATTATTGGGTTCTACTATAAATGAATTGATTTTCTTTAACATAGTGTTTTAAAATACATAAAAAAACATTTCTGAAACAACTCCTTCAGAAATGTTCAAGACTTTAGTTAGTTAAAGTTTTGTTTAAAAAAATCAAAGTTTTTGAAATTATTATGAAAATTAGGAGGTTAAGAGACATTTTGATGGCTTTTTACGCTTTAGTAAGCATAATAGAACTCACAAAAGAAGAAAGAGTGGGTGTTTTTCAAAAAATAAAAGTAGTTTTGGATTTTTGACCAAAAATGGCCACCAGGGGGTTTGGGGGGATTTTGAAATGCCTCCCCTTCTAAAAATGTTTATAAGGACATTGTCTACATGCATGCCAAGTTTCATGATTTTATCACAAAATGCAGTTTCCGGCTCTATTTTCTACCATAGCCCCTCTACTACTACAATACTCTTTCGTAGTTCCCACAAAACTTCAGTTATCACATTTAAAAGAAAATCATGACAAAATTTGCCTTACATTATTGCTGTAACTGCTGATCCTTTCATGGTCTCACTCTGAAAATTTCTGTACATGCATTCATTTAATTAAAAATCGTATTTTTTTTTTTCAAAAGATTTTTAAAATGTCTTATCACAAAAAAATTTTAGTTTTAAAGTTTGCCATTTTTTTTCTTGAAAAGTATTTAAGGGGGGGAACCAGTTTAGACGGGTCAAAAAATCCATTTTTTTTTTTCATGTCATAAAACAGGGGTGCCCACAGGAGGGATTATGGCGCAAGTTGCGCCATAAAAAAAAAGGTTTTTTTTTGGGGGGGGGATTTTTAATTTTTTAAAAATTTATTTAAATTTATTTATTAATTTATTTTTAATTTAAATTATTTATTTTATTTTATTTTGTTTATATTTTATTTCATTTATTTATTTAGTTTGTGTGTGTGTGTATGTCAATGGCTAAGCACCGAATCTTACTAATAAAATAACAATTAAAAACAAATAAATAAAAAATATTTTAAAAAAATAATTAAAAAAATAATAAATTTTAAAAAAGAGGGAAATAGGGTTGAGAAAAAATGGGGGGGGGGGGAGGGCATTTGTGCCATTGAACTTGGGGGGGGGGGGGATGGGCACCCCTGTCATACAATGTTAGGAGAACTATTAAAGAATATGTAGCAAAAATTTCAATTTAAAATTCACGGGCGTCTTTGACGGGGGGGACGGAGGGGACACGTCCCCCCCCCAATATTTCGGAATTGCAAAAAGTCCCCCCCCCCCCCAATATTCCCATTAAATATTTTGCAACACCGAGGAACCGAATATATGTTACAGCGCTGGCCCAATACCAAACTCTTTCTTTGTTGAACGAAATTATATCAGAATTAGCCCCTCAGAGAACCTGCTATTAAAAGCAGGAAACGCGACAGTTCAAGAAATTTTCTTTGGTACACTGTGCCCCTCAAATTCTTCTTCAGATCCTCTTCCTGATAAGGGCACCCTCTTCTATTGGTCGCTGTTTTTCCTACTAACTGGCCAACTCATTAACGAGGAAAGTAGACACTGTCCAGCTGCATCACAATGGGTGCTAAAAATCCCTCTGGCCACCCGCACTCGTGGGAGAAAGGGGCTTTAAGTTCTTGATCGCATGATGTTAGTAGGAAAATTTTCCCGAGAACAGCAAGAGGAGGATCTGTGATTCTAAAGTAAATCCTTTTACAACGCATAGCGATATCCACGCCAGCATGTCCTGTCAACTTTAGAGAATATCTCAGCTGAAGGAAAATAATCTGGTAAGTTTTACTTATTTTATCTTTTTCTTATAGCATTGAAAAAGTAACAAAATTACTTGTTAACGAGTTAACGTTATGTGCGTTTTCCGTTAATAGTAAACACGGAGCGATTTTTAAAACTTCAATACCACTAATAATTCAGAACGTTTGCATTGGAGGAAGTACTGATGTGCTCTTTTTATGATATTACACAATCATTAGTGGAATATATAGAATTATAGATTACTTATTTTTTAACGTAAATGTTTATTCGTATTTAATTACATTGAACGTTACCAAATTTTTGACAGGAATATTTTCGAAGAACGTATACTTATCATATTAAAATGCTTATTCTTTGATCGATGCATTTTAATTTTTCAACTAGTTAAATAATTTTCAAAGTGAAGTGGTTGCTTGGTGAGCAAAAAGCTTCCCGCCAAACAAGATAAACAATTTAAAAGATCTATCCATATTTCTGAAGAGTTGAAGGTGGGAGGAGGTTCTAATGGAAGTAGCTGTGATGAAAAAGGAGAAGAGGGAGGATGATAGTTTGGCAGATACTTGGCGGGCAAACTAGATATCATAACTTTTTATGGCTGAGGGTTTTTGGGTTTAGGATGCAGGTTTTCTTTTTTGTGCGGAAAAGTTAAAGGTTTTCTTGGCGGGAAATTTTCACAACAGGGTTGTTTTTGATGAGATTGGTATTACTATCTTTAAATTTTGTTATTTTGATGACTTACTTTTTTGAAATTTACATATTTCTATCTTTACCCCAGAAGTAAACTGTCACAGCTTGCGCATGGCATAGCTTTAGTAACCAGAAAGTCCTTGAACTAAGTAAAGCCCTTGACTAAGAGAGCGAAAGTAAATGTTGAAGCGAAAGTACCATGTTGAAAAAATTCTGAAAAATCGCTGAAAAGCAACATTTTATATTTTTATTGTTTACCTGCCTGGCATTTCAGTACTTAAATGAACAAAATCAGGAAACCTCCCGTGAGGCAGTTAGAAAAAGATTAGATACTGTTTCATATCGCAGCAACCTCTGTGTCTCCTTGATTCTCGTTTCTAAAATGATTTTCCGTCTAAAAATAATTCATTTTTAGTTAATTTTTAATGTTTTCAATTTAATTTCATATGTGATAGCATGAAGAATAAACTTTCTACCAAGAAGGGTGGGTGGAAATGAAATACTTTTTTTTTTTTTTTTCAAAAAAAGGCCCTTTGCATATTAGACATCATAATTCTTTAAATGCAACGTCGGTCCTTTCCTGTAAATTCGTTGAACTTTTTTCATTACGTGCTGTAAATTTTTATGCGCGCAGTTTGTAGCTATTTCAGAACGCTCTTGAAACTCGTGTCTTTGATTCATATATATCCATCTATAATTAGTACAAACATAAACTTATATTGCAATTGTGTAATTATATTTAAATTACGTATTTTTCCCAAAATGAAATTTCTGTGCTTGAAAATTCATTAGTTTTATGTCTTCGATATTACTTTTACTTTCTCTTTTATAATATCATATGGTACGGATATATTTCTAATTTTATTGTTATGTTGGAAGTTTTGTGATGGTTCATTCTTCATTTTTCTAATTCGTGTTTCTGTTTGCAGTATCATCTGAGAAGGATGTAATGATTTTGTCTTGATACGAAAATGTTGAAGTTAGTTACTCCAAAAGTGTAATTCATCCTCGTGCAAACTGAATATGTTAATTCAAAAATGTAAGTTCTCCTACTACAGAACTATTAGAACAGATGCTAAACATTTATGTTTCAAAACTGCTCCGAAAACAGGTTTTGTTTTTTTCCTCTTTTCGCTCTTTTGGCACTTTATTCTCGAATGCATCAATTTTTAAGGAATCCAAAGATTTTAATAAAGATCATAATATTTGTTTTTTGTTGTTTTTCATGTTTTTACTAATATATATAGAAAAATAAATTACTTTTTGTCGCAACAAACTTGAGATTCCTAAGATTTTTTTTTTTGCTGTTTCAAAAAAAAAAAAAAAAAAACTCAGCTGCAACACAAAGCCCCAGGCAATATTATTATGCTACATTTTCATTTTCCAAAACTGTTAAAATAGTTAATTGCCTGAAAATGGATTAGTAGTTCCGTTAAAAAATACTTTTTTACTATTTTTAGAATTTTATAAAGCTTTCATTCGTTTCCCTTAAAAGAAAAGTATATTTGTATAAAGTTTTGAAGTTATGCAGGAAGTTATTGAAATAGACTCAATAAAATATGTGAACCTTGATTGTACTCATTTTTATTTTACGAAGAATGAACATAATTTTTTCCAATATAAAGGCATTGATTCAACTAATCGCATGTAAACACATGAATACAAGCCAAACCAGTTTAGAGGTTGTCAAAATGCATTAGTCTTTAAAGAATAGATGGATACTTTCTAAAGTCAACTTTCCCCTTTCTAAAATTCTCGACCAATATGAAGTAAATTGTTTTTTCAAAAAGTAAGTTTGAGATTTTACTTTCTCCTCCGTCGAAAAACTTCATGCATAGTTTTTACATTGACATTTTGCACATGGCTAACGAAAAACTAATGACAGATTTACGAAAATACTTACTGGTAGAAAATGCGATTTAAAATTAATAAAGTACAGTTTTTAATATATGTAGTGTCCAGCGAAAGATATCTATTGCAATACTTCAGAAGCAATGTAAAAATAGATCCAATAATTTTTTAACCTCTTGAATAACGATAAATTTATATATGAATCATTTCAGTCTGAATATGATTTCTCCTGTTACTTAGTTGAAAGGTGTAATGGTCATGGTTCTTTACAAAAGCACACATGTAAAAAACATAATAATTTGGATTTTGACATTTAGTATTCAAATTATGTTTTTTGCAATCACGAGTGTGTATATGTAGGCGTGTGTGTTTGTATCTGTATACAGGCATGAGTGTGTATATGCAGGCGTGTGTGTTTGTGTGGGTATGTGTGTGTGTGTGTAGGTGTATGTTTGCATGCGTGTGTGTGTAGGATATGGACGAAACCTGGAGACTGTTTTCGCTAGAGGAGCAGCATCGGGAAAGGCCGGTCGACGGTGTTGCTGCAGAGGGAGGCGAGGGGAAATAAAATCAGCGTAACGCCAGGGACAGTCAAGTGAGAACAATAAGCAATGCGATTGCTCAATCATTTCGTTTTCTCTAAAGTCCCCCCCCCCCCCCAACGTTCAGAAGGCAGCGACGCCCGTGTAAAAATTCCGTTTAGTTCCAATGCTATGAGCACTAAAAAAAAAACTAAACAAAGATTTGCAAATGTTCACAGCAATTTTTTACAATCGCGTTTTTCTCTAAACGATTTTTTTTTTCAACTGGTGTGTATTCTAGCACAAAACGTTATCGGCCAGTCGTTCTGAAATTTTGCGTGAATATTCTTTATTCAATTACACTCTATATGAACCTAATTCCGGGAGGATATTATTATTAAAGATATTTTTTTAATGCGAAAAAGGTGAACAGAAATGGTAGAAAAACGTGAGTTCTGTGATCAAACACATCAAAAGCATGAAATGTTTAATTTTTTTTAAAACTAGAATTAGGTTAATATTCTGAGGAAACATGTTGTTAACAATTAAAAAAAAAATGTAATGACAACAGATAAAAATTCTGACTTCAGGAATGCACACCAGCAGCAAGCTCTGGTGGCGACCATCCATGGACATAAGTTCCTAACTCTTCTGTTTCTAACAGAAATGAAAAAATTACAAAGTGTACTTCAATGTACAAACAAAATAGCCTACAGGTCCGAACTATTCTTGATAACTATTTCCCTCTGTTGAAAAAATTCACGTTCCCCCCCCCCCCCCTTAAGTTACATAAAAAAATTTAAGTGCACTTAATTGTCTTTAAAATGAGTTCTTTTACAACTCTGTAGCTTGTGTAAAACAAACTTGAGTTATAGCATTTTAAAGCACTGCCGGCAAATAAAAACTCATCAACTATAATCTAGATTTAAAAAGAAAAAAAAAAGAAAGATTAATTTGAATTTTTACACCTTGAATTCAAATTATGTTTTTCGCAATCACGAGTGTGTATGTAGGCGTGTGTGTTTATGTGTGTGTGTGTAGGGGGTATGTGTAGGCATGTGTGTTAGTGTCTGCGTGCAGGTATGAGTGTGATGAGTGTATGGGTAGTTGTGTGCAGGTATGAGTGTGATAAGTGTGTGGGTAGTTGTGTGTAGGTGTGTGCAGGGGCGGACTGGATACTTTGGCCCGGTCGGTAAAATCACATTTTGGCCCACCATTGTGAATAAAAAAAATGCATACTGCTTCTATATGAGCAAAACTACATTGGCGCTATTCTCACCATACTTCAAAGCTTAAATATTTATGACAGGTTAGAGAGACATATAAAACAATAAGAACTCAAACTGCAAAAAAGGGAAAAAAAATATATACTTGACCCTCACAAAATGCTTTAAGTTTTTAATCTGCTTTTAAATTGCATACATATATGGTACAACAACGCCATTCCACGGAAAAACGAATATTTTGTCAAGAGCATGACAGCTCATATATTTCATTAAAAATAATAATTTAAAAGGGTAATGAACAAAATTTTCGTACTTAAGGAATTGTAAACGTATATGAGATTTCTTAAGAAAAATATTTGTTCATTACATTCTAAAATCATTCCTTTTTGATAAAATAGATGAGCTTTCACGTGCGGGACAAAATTGCGGTTTTTTCGTGGAATGGCTGAAAAAGGTTGAGCTGTAAAATTTGGGCATTGAAATAAAGAAATTAATTTCCCTCTAGCGTTGAGCAACCGATATAGTTTTGCTGAACTGGAAGCTATACTGTCAATCACTTTATCATAGCCGTTATTAATGATCGCTCGACATGAATCAGCATGTAGCCCACAAGAAGATTTTGTCCAACGTTTGAACATAAGCGATTTTTTTTTCTTCAGTTAATTTATTCTGCAGATAAGAAGCGAATTCACCCCCCTTTTTAAGAATGGATTTGAATTTCCCTCGTTTTCTCTCAAGTTCTAAAATTACGGTGTGAGTTTTCTTGGTGATTGTGAAGCAGCTGTAGTAATTTATTTCAAAACTAATTGACAATGTGTTGATTGTGGCTGAGAGCAGAACAATGACTAACACGAGTTTTGAAACACCAACATAAAGTAATGTTGCGCATTTTTGAAATTTTCATCGAATCTTCGAATAAATACGTAGTTTTATGAAGTGAATGTTTTATTGGAGAATGAGTTAAATATTAAAGCACGCTGCTTTATTTTCAGTTCGGGGAAAGTTGGGCAAAACCGTACCTTAAAGCTTCGAAGTGAAATTAGACACATTAGAGCTATTACTAGGATAAAAACTAGTCAACATACTTCCTACTACATTTGAGAGGCAATATTCTGAGTTATTAGAAGTCTTAATGTATGCGGTTATTTCACTATTGATTTTTTGTGAATCTTTGCAGAATGACACTTTTGTAACATGGGTAGGTCAAAGCCATCATTTTGCCTATTATAACCTACTAGTGGAACCCGCACGGCTTTGCCCGTAGTAGAAAATTAAATGGTCACTTGGTTCGCCCGTATATTTACAAATAATGGATGATGAAATTCTAGCCAATTTGCTATATTCATTTGCTTGCCCTTGTTACGGTTCCACGTTATAATTTCGTGATTTACTCGTCCATGTTGTGATAATTTGCTAGGTAAATTTTTTTTTAAATTGGAATAAAAAAAGAACAAAATCGAATATTCAAAAAATCGCTTCGAGGTGCTCACCCCCATGCTACGAACTAATTCTGTGCCAAATTTCATGAAAATCGTCTGAACGGTCTAGGCGCTATGCGCGTCACAGAGATCCTGACAGACAGACAGACTTTCAGTTTTATTACTAGCAAAGATAGGGCTACATTTGCCGTGGGCAGGTAAAGAGCAGTTACAGCAAATTTTGATTTTTTTTCTCATCTATTGTACTTTAGCTTTATTGTACAAGCTTGCGTATTTGGTTTCCGCTGAAAAAAAAGTTTAATTTCAGCATTTCCCGATTATTTGTCGTGAATCCAACACGCATTTCATCAACTTCCTCAAAAAACTCATTTCTGCAGATACTGCAGTGAACCTGCCCGCAGCAGTATAAAACACTTGATTTCCGGAAAAATATGTAAAGTATGCAATTTAATAAATTTATTCAAATTCTTAGCTCTCCTTTGGGGGTGCTGGCTTCATGATTATTCGTTTTTATTCAGAAAACGTTAATCATCTCTTTACTCCCGGCTTTGAGGATGCAGCATTTCAACACTTCTTCAGCTGGGGTCACTAATTTGGGGTTTCAGTCAGGGGTACCTTCCTCCCCGGGGAGGGGTTAATCTTTAAATTTAAATTTGTTTATTGATTTATTTTTAATTTAAATTATTTATTTTATTTTATTTTGTTTATATTTTATTTCATTTATTTATTTAGTTTGTGTGTGTGTGTGTATGTCATTGGCGCAGCACAGAACGTTTCAAATAAAATAATAATAAATAAAAATTAATGAATAAATAAATAAAAATATTTTTAAAAAATCAATATAATAAAGAAAGGAGCTAAAAAAATTAAAAAGGTTGAGGGGAAGAGTGTTGAGAAAACAATTTTGAAGGAGGGGAGAATTCGCGCCATTGAACCTGGGGGGAATTGGCTCCCCTGGTTTCGGTTCATTTCCCTTTTTTGGTATGTATCAAGTTCGCTTTTTGAAGAAAATCGCTTGAGAACGGGGGAGAAGCTCTGCTCATTTCAGACTGTTTTTTTTTTTTTGATGTTTAAAGGATTCTCATGTACAGGGGAGTACACAGAATTTTGGCGCCCTTCACAAATGACTTTTACGGGCCCCCCTTCATCTTGTTTACTTCTATGTTCCTACATTTTCACTCCGCGTTTAAAAAATTTCGGGCCCTCTTCAGGCTCGGAACCGGGCCAACAGGCCTCTGCACGCCCTGATCTTGTATAAATACCCCAAAGCATGGCCCGCGCATTTATAGCAGAATCGGGGCTCTTTGTCTGATGGTGCACGCTCCTTCAATTTTTGTTAATAGACGTACAAATATAAGTTTTTCCTGCTCCTTTTTCATCCAGGGCCCCTTTACAGGCCGCGTCCGACCCCAAATTATCTGGCCCCTCCCGTTTCCACAATGTGGGAGCCATGGTCCCCAGGGCTCTAAAAACTAGAGAGGAAGTTGATAACAGAGGAAAGCATTCACACGTGTTGAATTCAGCTGTTTACTTTGGTCCTTACTTAGGATGAAAAGAAAAAAAAAAAAACTTTTTAAAAACGCTTTTTTCACATAGAATGAACAAAAAAAGTTTTTTTTATTTTATAATAATTATAACACTTTTAAGAATGTTAAGTGGGAAATTGAATGTATTATGTTCAATAACATAATTGCTTGAAGTGGCCCACTCGGCGGTTGGCCCAGTCGGGGATCCCCGACTAGCCGACCTGGCCAGTCTGCCCCTGGGTGTGTGTGTATGTGTGGGTGTCTGTATGTATGTGTAGGTGTCTGTATGTATGTATGCGTGTGTGTATGTATGTGTTTGAGTGTGCGCATGTGTTTGTGTGTAGGTTGATGTATTTGTGTGTGTGTGTGTATTTAGTTGTGCATGTATGCGCGTGTGTGCAGCATATGAATGCAACCTGGAGACGGTTTTCGCTGTAGGAGCAGCATCGTGAGGAGCCGGTCGACGGTGATGCTGCAGAGGGTGCTAGCGAGAAAATAAAATGATAGCACATCAAAACAGTCAAATGAAAGCAATCGTGATTGCTCAAAAAAAAAAAAAAAAAAAAAATACATTTAATGTATGAAGGAGTAGGTTTCTGAAAGTTTCTTGAGAATCTGAGATGGTACGGTTTGAATTTGAATGCCCCGTGAATTTGAAAAATTTCTTTTCGTCCGAAAAGCGCGATAATTGTTTGAGTCATCAACAAAATAAAGGCAACTTTCTTCAACTTAAGCCAAAATTTTAAGTCTCTCAAAGAAAAGATTAACCAGCAATGAAATTTTAGGTCTTCAGTCACGGCGAAAAGTAGCCCAATCGGTTACTTTTCAAGCAAACTTGAAACACTGTGCGCATTAAGGAGTACTATTGCAAATAAATTATCCCCAAGAGGAGGGGAAGGGGGACTTTTTTTCCCCATTTCTATTTTGCCTGCATTTATATGCATTAAATGAAAGCAAAACTTTCATAAAAATTGGACTTAAAAGGAGAACATTTGAGATAAAGAGGCAACTTTGTATTGAAAACATTCAATTATTATGGGAACTAAAGAAAACTTTGAGGTAAAAGAATATTCGAGTTAATCGAGTTATCGTGAGTCGACAACCACCATATAATCAGTATCTATAACAAAACCGAAGCGTGATGTTGCAGTGCCTTTGCGTAGATATTCAGTCACCTTTGAAAAAAAGTGGGAGTTTATTGTTACTCTGTACTACTGTAATTTTCCAAGTGTCAAAAGTTGCTCTGAGATTTGATGGATCAGTCTTAATGACCTAAGCATTTTGTATGAATGGGTACATAGAATTCAAGGATTTTCTTTGTCGATTCTAAATGACTATCTTGATTGCTTCCTTTTACCGTACCATGAATAAGTATAAAATGGGAAATTAGTACGTAGATCTCAGTCAGCTAATCTTTGAACTTAGATTTCTATAGAGATGTGAAACCAGGAATTACCTTCTGCGTAGTTTTTTTGCTCATATTCGCCCTTATATATATATGAAAACGACCGTTTTTATGCTAGGCAATATGTGTTAAAACCAAGGGTTCAAGGTTTGACCCCAAACTTTCTCCCAAACTGTGCCAAATTTGTGGAAACGAGCTTATAAATTGCGTTTTAATACCTGTAATTTATATGAATCTGGCCTTAGTTAGACTATTGTTGGGAAACGTAGTAACCTGAATACGTTTTTTCTCCCTTTAATATATACTTTTTATCTGATCCGCTTGAAATCAATTTAATTAGTGGCGTAGCATAGGTGTGGCGGGGAGGGCGGTCTTCCTAGGGTGCAACTTTTTTTGATAGCCAATTAGTTGCTATTGATGTGAAAAAGAAAAGAAACGTACATAGGAAACCACATATTTTTAATCTATTCGCAATTCCAGCGCTCGAATACGCTACCCTGCGGTGATTTACAAAACTGCCGAAAAAACTTAAACATTGCCACATTGCGTTCCACGTGTGTGTTGACGTAAACACAGGCAGTTTGTGCAGAGTTATTAACGCAATCGATGTGTCTTAGATTGCTTTTAGCTGCAGAAATTGTTTCAAGCTTCTCAAAATAATGTTAGTTTCCCATATTTCCTTTTAAAAAGTGAGTTGATTGAGAAACGGTGAAAGCGTCAACACAAGAAAACTCTGGATTAACAAACTTGGATAACGTTATACCAGGTAAAAATTTTTATTGTATTGTGTGAATTTGTAAGAATATGGTTTTTGTTTTTTTATATCTCAAAGTAATTTAACTAACCATATTTTACAGCCGCATTTAGTTGGAATAGACAGTATGCAAAATATTTTCTTGAATATATTATCGTAGAACAACATGAAAAATGTTTAACCGAGAAAGAATTTACTTTATTGCTTTTATTCTCAGCCTGAAAGGTTTCGCCAAATTTGTTTAGGGTTATAGTTTTAGTATTGTGCGAGCAAAGTACCCTTGACGAGATTCCGCATGTTAGATAAACCATTTTTAATTTTTATCATGAGTGGAATAAAATGGTAGAAAGATTACAGAATTCGATAAGTAGAAAGAAATAATGGTAGATCAACTGAAAAGAAAACTACCACCATATATCCGTGAGAATTTTGTTGCTGATTTGCATAGCATGACATAATAAATCATAACTAAAAAATTAGAAACATTCGAAACAGAAATTTTTTAAATTAATCGGTTCGGGAATTTGAGAAAAATAACTCAGTTACAAATGCAAAACAATAAGCGCTAGCCAAGCAAGGCAAAGAAGTATCATCTTCTTTTGATAATAATTCGTAGCGTCATATTAAATTTTCTAGCATTAATTGTTATTCTTGTCAGGCCACAATTATTATTTAGTTCTATCAAGAATTGATAAATATCAAATTCAACATCGTGGAAATGGCTGCTTAGAACTATGAACTGCGTAATTCGCATTAATTTCTAACGTTTAGTAATGCTTCTTGAATTCTCATTTCTTTCTACGTGGGCCAGAATATCAGCAAGACTTTGAAAATTAATTTAAGAAAAATAAAGCGAAAAAATCACGGGACGCGGAAGCGTCCCGCCCCGCCAAGGAAACCAAACGTCAGCAGCCAACAGAAGCAAATCCACCGCCAACGACGAAAAAAATAAAAGCGACCAAGAACAAGATTACACGACAGAACTAATTCGGGTTTTTTGGGTTTTTCACCCCTCTGTATCTCAGCCCCATAAAGACCCCCGAAGTTGATTTTTGGTACACTCAATCTCTAGTGGCCCCTGACGCCGTAAATCAAAATACAATCCCCTGGACCATCAAGGGGAGAAGGTATTAAAGTTATAAAATCGCTGTTCAAAAAAGTTTTCGCTTTCTTTGACAGGGCTACAGCCCAGACGAAAAAAGGAATCAAGCTGAAATTTCGCACACACATTCCTTGTGCCCTACTGATGTGCCTTTTGTGCCATTTGACCCCCTTCCCCCCTCGATTTGACCCCCCAAGTTGTACCTTCCCGGGGTTCTATCACAGTCCCCCGGGGGGCTACGGTAATGATTTTTTGTATACATATTCTTGGGGGGGGCCATTGAGTACATATACAAAAATTCAACCCCCAGGGACATCATGGGCCGGAGTAATTGAAGTTTGAAAATCACTAATTTTCCCTAAATTCTTATGTACTTACTCTCAGCTCA
The DNA here is from genome assembly GCF_026930045.1 of Uloborus diversus. Taxonomy (NCBI): domain Eukaryota; kingdom Metazoa; phylum Arthropoda; class Arachnida; order Araneae; family Uloboridae; genus Uloborus; species Uloborus diversus. The sequence continues at coordinate 17,887,985 of NC_072740.1, forward strand.
TACGGTTTCTTTATCTCGGACTGCAATTGCAAGGTTAGAACAGATCTAACAGTTATTCCAAAGTTGTCTTAGGAAATGAAATTCAATCACGATTAAAACATATCCAACAGTTGCAACTAGACGTTAAATCGCGGATATCACAAATTTGCCTCAGCGACTGCGCATGCGAGCGGACTTGGTTCATTGGGCTTTCTGTTTTTAAGATTCCATGTTGTTTGTTTATATTTAAGCAGAGAAACAAATTAATGAATGAGATTAGAATGCTGTCCTCCCCCCCCCCTCCCAAGTTTTGCCGATACGAAATTTCCTTCCCTCTGTTTTTCAGTTTTGATATATTTATGGAGGGAAGAAATTATAAATGTCGTCTCGTAACTGGGGTTAAACCATTACAATATTTTACGTGACAAATTATATGAAACTGTACGTATATGAATACAGCACATATAACTTTTTAATTGAAAGCGAAAACTAGCACTTTTTTTTATTGGTTTGCTTATTTTCTAAATTAATGGATTTTTCACAAACAACACATAATGAATTGAAAATATATGAAATACGTGTGTGGATATCCGTGCTTTGCAATAATTTGTTAGCTGAAAAAGTTTTTGCAATTAATTTAAGCAAGACTTTTAATGAGCTTAGTCCGCGCGCAACATGCGCATTCGCTATGGCAAAGTCGGGATATCCGCGATTTGACATCTAGTAAAGTTGCATAGATCTTCTGACACATTCAAATTTAAAATATTTAATGGCGTAGTTTTTTTTTTGCTTGGTGATAACATGCGTTATTTCGTTTTTTAAATGAACTTTTAAACAAAACTAGATATTAAACAAGACAAAGACTTCTATCAAGAAAAAAAAATCACCAAACAATTAAAATTATTCCATAAAACGTAAAATAATCCACGATTTAAGAAAAAATGTAATTAAACAAAAAGAGAAAAGCTAGATTAAAATAGCCCTCAAGCTGTAAAACATTTAAAGAAACCTTCATGAAAATGTTGAATAATCTGTCAAATAAAGAAACAGTAATAGAATTTATTGCGAAGTTGTAAAATACTCGAAAACAATATAATTTAAAATATAGTATTTTATTATCCAAGAAGTTTTCTTTGCAACAGAGAGGATACAAGGATTGCAATAAAATTTAAGCCGCCCAATTCTCGCAAAATGAACATAGAATCTTTAATAGTCTGGAAATAACTTGACGTAAAAGTAGCCAGCCATTATTGTTCCTTAAAAACACAAAACAGCGTTGTTTCAATTGAAAATTTTCTGACTTTAAGTTCTCAATTCTAAAAATACAGACAAAGTAATAATAACAATGCAAAAAGATGTGATATCTCATCAAAAACAACCCTGTTGTAAAAATTTCCCCGCCAAGAAAACCTTTAACTTTTCCGCACAAAAAAGAAAACCTGTATCCTAAACCCAAAAACCTTCAGCCATAAAAAGTTATGATATCTAGTTTGCCCGCCAAGTACCTGCCAAGCTATCATCCTCCCTCTTTTCCTTTTTCATCACAGCTACTTCCATTAGAACCTCCTCCCACCTTCAACTCCTCAGAAATATGGATAGATCTTTTAAATTGTTTATCTTGTTTGGCGGGAAGCTTTTTGCTCACCAAGCAACCCCTTCACTTTGAAAAGCTTCCCGCCACACAACATAAACAATTTAAAAGATCTATCCATATTTCTGAGGAGTTGAAGGTGGGAGGAGGTTCTAATGGAAGTAGTTGTGATAAAAAAGGAGAAGAGGGAGGATGATAGTTTGGCAGATACTTGGCGGGCAAACTAGATATCATAACTTTTTATGGCTGAGGGTTTTCGGGTTTAGGATGCAGGTTTTCTTTTTTGTGCGGAAAAGCTAAAGGTTTTCTTGGCGGGGAAATTTTTACAACAGGGTTGTTTTTGATGAGATCATGCATACGAACAAAATTTACTAGGCTTATTAGCATTTTCTTCGTAACCACGTGCGTTGTGTTACCTTTTTTGTCCGCCATTAGAAAGTGGCTGCAGTGTCCCCTATAGTTCGTTGGAGTTGCGAATTAGTTGAGACATTGAAAAAAGAGCGTAAAAAATTCTTTAAAATGCAAGGTTTTGAAATGAGTGTGAGAGTAAAATTATGCTGCTGCAAAACAAGCTTTTCTAATGGACAGATTCTTGTGGAATATATCAGTACAATCAGTTTTTTTTTCGTTTTGACGGTAAATATAAATTGTGGCGAACAGTAATGGAAACTCAAGTGACGGAGGTTCGTTCATTTATTTATTTTATTTTAGGAAGAGGCAGTGGTTAGCTTTAAAAGTTCATATCCTTTGGGGAGAAAAAAAATTCAAGCACTTTCGAAGAGTGAAAATATATTTTTATAGGTTCTACTATAAATTTCCACTATAAACATAGGCGCAGCGTGGCCAAATGTTTTTTTTTTTGGGGGGGGGGGCGCCCAGACCTTTCATTTCAGGGCAGTTATTACATCCCTCGATAACCCGTCATGGCAAATTGCCTTTTTATCAGGGAGATCGGCCTTCAAATTTGAAGTGTTCCAATAAATATCTCTGTAGCTCAAAGCCAGACCAATAAGACTAACGTAAGTCACATTTTCACTGCTTTTCAGGAGCCGGACAGAACGTCCAAATCCAAAACGTCCACGTGCAAAACGTCTAACAGACACAACGTCACAGCTACTATGCAAAATGAGGAGTTACTTACCAAAAGGGAACATATCTACTTTTTTGAAAAAATCATTTTATGGCATTTTCTAAATCTTTCGGATGACATTTATCAAATTACTTCCTCTCAAGAAGTCCAAACGTGAAAATCCTATTTTATTTAAGGGTAAAGTGTGGCTTTTTAATCAAAAGGTAACAAATCCTTCCTCTGTACGTTTTGTTTAGAACAAAAGGGGACATATCCTGAAAGAATCTGTAGTACGAAGACTTTTAGATTCAAAGGAACACATGTCCAAAATACTCAAATTTTAATTCACTACTTTTAGGTTCGTGTACTTCGTTAAGAGAATATGAGAAGGTGAAATATTAGGGTTTTGGGGAAATTGGATTGCTCAACGTTCAGGTTTTCGTTCAAAAGGGTACATATCCAAAATTAAGATGGCAATATCTTCTTGTTTTTTTTTACACAAACATTTCTTACTCTGGGCCATGATTTGCTGTGCGTTCGTGCTCAATTCTGTACCCAGAGAGGTTAATAAAACTATTTTGCTCTTACCCTAATTCTGTTTTCTCACCTCCTGAACATTTTTAGAAAATGGATATGTTCCCTTTTGATAAATTAGTCCTAAACTATGCAATTTAACATGCAGTTTTTGGACAGCAAAAGTTTTTGGACAGCAAAAGTTTTTGCTTTATTATGCATTCTAAGAATTTTTTGGTTGTTCCCTTATATTCATATAGCGAGACATACATTTATAAAATATTCAGAGCTGGTTGGGGTAAGTGGGGCCCATTTCAAGAACAATTCGTTTTTGAAACCTTATACAAAAGTTTTGAAACAAAAAAAATTAAACTCTCATTTTGTCTTGGACATTATTAATGAACTAAAGTCCATCATTATTTTCTAAAATAATGCTTTAAATATTCTTAATGATTATATTTAAGAAAAAAATCAGATGGGAGTCCCACTTACCCCCACAAGGGGTAAGTGGGTCAGCCTACTTTTATTTAAATTTCTCAGGCATATCCGAAAAAGAGGGACGCAGGTTTTACTTGATAAAGTATGTAAATTTTTAGTATGAATTTTTTTTTTGAAAACACATCCATTTACGAGATATTTACTGTCTTTAAAATCTGAATGACAGAAAATTTTTAAACAAAAAACAAAACAATTACATCTGTGAAATTTATTGAATGCCTATAGATACATATTTTACATTTAACATACAAAAGTGTGTTGAATAAACGTAATACAGTTGATTAAGGTCAATTTCGGTAAATTAGCGAAAACTTTAATCTGAAAAAGAAATTGGAAACACTAAATGGCTGCGTCTGTTTATAGTGTTTGCTAAGGAAGAACTATCCTCATACTGGACTTTATCCTCCCAACATCATCTGCACCAAGCCAATAAAAACTCACCATTTCTATTCGTTCTTGCAACAGTATTTTTACTTCCTTTTACAAAGAAGGAAGTATTGTATTCGCGAAAAAATTTTCACCTGAAAATCGCACTTAATTTCCATTTTGTTCACCCCCAAATGAATGTTGAGTTTTTTTTTTCAACCCGACCACACGTGTATATGTGCCTAGGAACGTATAGACACCCGAAATATCCATTTTGACGATCCCCGAGTTAATACAACGAGTTTTCTCGTGACATCTGTATGTACGTATGTATGTGTGTATGTATGTCGTATAACTCAAGAACGGAATGTCCTAGATAGTTGAAATTTGGTACGTAGACTTCCAGTGGGGTCTAGTTGTGCACCTTCTTTTTTGGTTGCATTCGGATGCTCCGAAGGGGGTCTTTTGCTCTTTTTTGGGGGGAAATCATATTTAGTTTCGATGTAAACTCAAATGGTGTTATAATTTGGCGGACACTTGGCGATATATCGCCAGTCTTTTGGTCGCCAAGTTTTGTCACCAACTTGGCGACAAATTTGACCATTTTTTTTAAAAATCTGGTTTCAATTTGGCCACTGGTGGTGATATTTAGATACTAAACAATTGAATCATATTAAAACTGCTAATAATGAGAAAATGACATTAAATTGGAGTAAAAGGAAGTCATGTGATGCACACATCAGCTCGTTTTTTAATATCTGTACTATCAACTTTCAACATTAGACCTACATCATACTTTATGGTTTACTTTGATGTAAGTTTCACAAACATAAAATCACTAGCTTTAGCAGTTTTTGTAGCAGAACTAACAATTCCTGCTAGGTCCTCATTGTTGTCTTATATTTTACTTAATACAAATACAGTCGAAATCGATTATAACAAGCACAAAGGGACCACGATATTTGCTCGTTATAACCGAGTTCTCTGTAAAAGCGAAATGGTGAAAAAAAAAAATCATAGAAATTCATCATAGTTGCTTTTTTTTTCCTTTTTTAATCATTGTACAGTAGGATGGTTTAAAAAAAAAAACGTTTTTTTTTATCTAGAGCCCAGGACACCCCCTAATTTAACATTAGCCATAGCATAGAAAATGCCACAAATTTAGAAACATTAAGTTTCCCCACATGTTTTTTCGTAAAAAAATATTTTATTGCAATGTATATGCATATTTCTACTGTATATTATAATATGTAGCATTGTTTTTTCAGTTTAATGTATTTCTTAACCCCCCTCCCCATACTTATGAAGTTTGGGGGAGGTGTTGAGCACATTCTTTCAGTTTAAATAGGAAACTAAAATTCTTCCAGTATATTACTATACACAAGTCAAAAAATATTGAGGGCTGTCCTGTTATCTAGGAGAAACTTTTTTTTACATGTATTTTTGAACTACCTTACACTGTCAAAACTACGGATGCCTCTGGAATACCATTAGGCTCCCTGAGGTGAAAACACGGTGCCTCAGGGTGCAATAGAACACGCCCATAGTCGTCATAGATTAAGTCCAAAAAAGAAAAGTTTGAAAATCTCAATTTCCCGATGAGGTATCGCTCGAATGAGAAGACATTTTGACCCGTAGGTTAATATAGGGAGTTGAAAATCGGGAATCTGTCTGATGCGGCCTCTTAAGGATTTCGAACATATTTAAAAGTGTTTCAAAGTTGTACGTTAATTATTCAGCTTGCCGTTATGTACATGTCTTGCTATTTCTATCATGCATAAATTTTACCTAAAAATATCTATCGGCACTGGATAAGTAACATTTAATAATCAAAACGCTTAAATTAGATGATATTTGAAAAGTTAATTCAACTACAGTAAAACCTGTAAAGTTGACCACCTGTTTAAGTTGACCGCTTTTTTCAGGCACGAAATTAGCCCTTGTCATATAAATCAACCTCTGTAAGTTGAACCACCTGTTTAAGTTGAACACGAAAGTAATGCAAGTGATCAACTTACCCAGGTTTCACTGTATTAATTTTGAATACGTTGTTTAACTTGCTTGTGTTGTCAGGAATCGTGTGGATTTTTAACTAAAAGATTTATTGTTAACAATGTGATGCAATCAGTAAGTGAACGGAAATTCTAACGGTGCTGCGTATAAAAAAACCAGACATTTAGAAGAGCACGAAAAAAAAAAAAGCGGTTTGAAAAAGAAATTCTTTTTCCGTCTCGATTTTTTTAATTTATTATCTGGTGTCTAAGTCATAACCTTTCGCCAACGTAATTGCTTGAAACGAATGAGTGAGCTTTTTTCGTCACTCCAGTGAGAACGAAACGATCGTTAAAATTTGTTTTGGCTTTTTGTCGAAAAACTTCACATTGAAAAAAAAGTACTTATTTATCTTCCATAAAGATATTCAAATGTCGAATCATATATACGGACGTATTAATATGTTACTCTTGATTAAAATTTTGAACGTTTATGAAACGATTTTATTTTCCATGATTGCAATATAATTGAATATTTATGGTTGTTCCTGTAAATGATTTACAAATAACTACGCTCTTCATTTTCCATACGATCGTGCTACAGTAAATGTCAATAACGTATTAAAATTACTGAGCAATCCAAGTGGATCACAGTGTTTCGATTAGTACAAGCTAGGTGGACAAAAGTCATGTTCAAAATTCTAAACTTTGGTACAATCGAGTCCCGACTTACGCGAGGGATGCGTTCCAAAATCCCTCGCGTAAGTCGAAATTTCGCGTTGTGGAAAAGGGTATGCGTAAAAACTTTTATAATCATACCCAATAATTTTACAGACTTATAAACACCACCTCAAACTGTTTTAAACCATTCCCTATTAATATATTACCATTTCTTGCATCAAGAACGGAATTTTTATTTATATATTTTAAAAAAATAGGTTTTGTTCCACATAAAATACTGTTACGATGCAAAATCAATGATCAGTGGGAAAGAGGGACATAAAATAAACTAGTACGGTACGTAAAATATACTAATAAAAATAATGCACTATAACTGTACTGTACTGTAGTTCCAGTAATGATATTTGTAACTTTAAGAAAAAAAAAATGAAGACGATGACGACTTATGCTGCGTGATCAAACCGTTATTCTAATATATTTTTAAATACAATTGCTTCGCAAGTTTTCACTTCCCTTTTTGTGAAAGGAAGTATTGTATTCGCGAAAAAATTTTCACTCAAAAATCGGCCTTAATTTCCATTTTGCCCACCCCACAATGAATGTTGAGTTTTTTTTTTTCAACCCGACCACACGTGGATATATGCCTAGGAACGTACAGACATCCGAAATATCCATTTTGACGATCCCCGAGTTAATTACAACGAGTTTTCTCGTGACGTCTGTATGTGCGTATGTGTGTATGTATGTCGCATAACTCAAGAACGGAATGTTCTAGAAAGTTGAAATTTGGTACGTAGACTCCTAGTGGGGTCTAGTTGTGCACCTTCTCTTTTGGTTGCATTCGGATGTTCCTAAGGGGCTCTTTTACACCTTTTGGGGGGGGGGGGATCATTGTTAATTTCGATGTAAACTCAAGTGGTGTTATAATTTGGCGGGCACGGCGATAAATCGCCAATCTTTTGGTCGCCAAGTTTTGCCGCCAACTTGGCGACAAATTTGGCGATTTTTTTTTTAATTCTTTTTTTTTTCTTTTTTTTTTAAAATCTGGTTTCAATTTGGCCACTGTTGGGGATATTTAGAGAGTAAACTATTGAATCACATTAAAACTGCCAATGATGAGAAAATGACATTAAATTGGAGTAAAAGGAAGTCATGTGATGCACACATCAGCTCGTTTTTTTTATAACGTTTCCATCTATGGCAGCACCCCTCTTCCTGGTTTCTTTAATTCACAATACAAGAACAGCTTCCATTTTCATCATTTTTGCGTATTATTTAGACACTACTCGGCGAACTTTTACGAATTTCCTTTTCTTGACTTATAAATATGCGTGCGTATGGAAGATTCACTCACACCTAATTGACGTGATACCTTACTTTAGATGAAACAGCGCTCTTAGGTGTCATTATATTTCATCAACTTTCGCATTTAGAATGAAAAAAAAATAAATGAAAAGTAAGGCGTAGTTATTTGTATGCACTAACAAAGCGATGTTCAGACTAATACGCTGTGGAAATTTCCGCTGTCAGTAATGCTAAAGGTCCATTTGCGAAAAAAATATTTTTAGCAAACAATAACAAAGTCGATACTTACGCACCGCGATTCCCTTCCAATAATTTTCGTGTTGCTGGCAAGGAATTTGCGTTTGGTCCAAAACTCTTTACTGGTGAAAAAATCGCGTTATAGCCATTTCGCGTAAGTCGAATCGCGTTGTAGTGGGAGTCGACTGTATTGGGATAATGCAAACAATAAACCAAAACATGATACTTATTAGTTATTTGTTTATGTCTAACTCCCTTCCGTCACGTGAGTAATAAGGTTCAAACGTACGTATCCGTTTGTAATTGAATGAATCAGTCGAGTTCCAGACATCATTTCATCATACAAAATTAAAGTGTTCCTAATTTCATATGATTTTATTGTTCAAGATAAATATTTTTTATGCTAATAAGTGCTTCCCCCCCTAATTTAATTAATCTATCTGATAGTTAAACAATATTAAAAAATTTTTTAAAGATGAACGACGGATTTTTTTTTGCTTGTTTCAAAGCTTTCAAGTGATGGCAATGACTTGTACCCATTTGTACCCGGGCTAAATATTCTGTATATAATAGCTATACAGTCGAGTCCCGACTTACGCACCCATACCCATACGATAAAAGACACTTGTAAGCACCACCTCAAACCGTTAAAAAACCATTTCTTAACTATACATAACTGTTTTCTAAATAAAAAATTGAATTTTTATTTATTGTATTTAAAAAAAAAAGTTTTTTTTAACATAAAAAACTGCTACAATGCACAAAATCAATGATCAACGGAAAAGAAAGAAGTAAAATAAACCACTACGGTAGGTACATTATGTAGTAAGAAAAACAAATGCACTATAGTTGTACCAAAAAACATATACTGTACACTAGATCCAGTAATGATATTTGTAACTTAAAAAATCGCAGATGGTGATGATTTATGCTGCGTGATCAAACCGTTATTCTTATATAATTTTTAAATACACAATACAGTTGCTTCACTAGTTCTTTTATAACGTTTCTATCTATGGCAACACCCCTCTTCCTGATTTCTTAAGTTCACAATTCAAGAGGAGCTTCCATTCTCATAATTTTTGCATTTTGCTTAGAAACTACTCGGTGAACTTTTACGGATTTCCTTTCTTGCTTTTTAAATTGTAGATATGGAAAATTCACTCATACTTCATTGTCGTGCTACCTTCGACGCATTTTATAGTTGTTCAAGCACATAATCTTTAGCTTTTCTTTATAATTGTCAGAAACTTTCTCTTTTTCCTTCTATCTTCACAGACTTTAAATAAACTAGCGCTCTTAGGTGTCATTATGTTTCATTAACTTTCCCATATAGAATGGCAAATGAGAAGTAGAGTTATTTGTATAAGCGATGTTCAGACTAGTACGGTGTGGGAGCTTCCGCTCTCGGTTATGCCAAAGGGATGAAGGTCCATTCACGAAAAAACCGCGATTCCCTTCGGAAAATTTTCGTGTTGCGGGTGAATAATTCGCGTTAGGAATAAAATTCTTTACCGGGGAAAAATTCGCGCTATAGCCATTTCGCGTAAGTCGGATCGCGTTGTAGCGGGAGTCGACTGTAGCTTTACCATTAATAATAAGACGTATTAGAGTCGGCACATTCGAGTACAACATATTTTTTTTTACCCAAGGCTTTGGATGCTTCAATAATTCTTCAAAGAAATCACTACTCGATAGAAGAAAGTATTCTAGAGAAAAAAAAATGTTGTACTAGAGTGTGCTGACTGTAATACGCCTTATTAAAAATGGGAAAAGTGCAGCTATTATATATAGAAAATTTGGCCCGGATACAAACGGGTAAAATCATTACCATCACCTGAAAGATTGTAAACGATCAAAAACTCTTTCGTTTATCTTCAAAAAAGTTTTAATATTGTTTAATTATCAGATAGAGAAATTAAATTAGGGAAAAAAAAGCACTTACCAGTATAAATAATATTTATCTTGAACAACTAAATCATATGAATTTAGGAACATTTTAATTTTGTGTGATGAAATGATGAATTCTGAACTGGTCTGTTGTCCAGCTAGCTTGTATTAATCGAAACACTATGTTACGCTTTGAATTGAAGTGCTCCGGGCGGAAATGTGACACAAGCCACCAGGTATAACTCCTCGATCAAAATTTTTAACTAAAATTGAAATAAACATGACAATGATATAAAATTTACAAATCATGAAATTTTATTTTTTTAAACTAAAATTAATTTTAAATAAAAATTAAACGTACACCACACACACACGCGCGCGCGCACAAACACACCAAATTTATTTTGTAGTTTTAAGTTTTCACTGCTGTTGGCAGTCCCATGACAGTCTTTTTTATTATATAGTCTCTTATCTAAATTTATTGATTTATTCTTTACTAGTGGTACCCGCACGGCTTTGCCCGTAGTAGAAAAATTAAAAGGTCTTCTGGTTCGCTTGTATATTTACAAATAATACATTCTTACCAAATGGCTTGTGCCCATGTTACGGTTCCACGTTATGATAGTTTCGTAATTTACTCGTAAATCATGTTGTTCTTAAAATTGGAATAGAAAAAGAACCATATCGAATTTTCGAAAAATCGTTTCAAGGTGCACACCCCCATGCTACAAACTAATTCTGTGCCAAATTTCATGAAAATCGGCCGAACGGTCTAGGCGCTATGTGCGTCACAGAGATCCTGACAGGCAGAGCTCCGAACAGAGAGAGATCCGGACAGAGAGACTTTCAGCTTTATTATTAGTAAAGAAAATGTCTTTTGATGTAGCTTTTATTTTATGAGCATTAAAGAAAATATATTCAAAAAATTAATTATCCAATTTTATGCCATGATGGAATCAAACCAGCCATTTTGTAGTGGGAAAAAAAAATAGCTGCCCCCCCCCAAAATATAGGTATATGTGGGGGACTCACTTACACCCCCCTCTCACCTCTTACTAAGAGGAGTGTTTCTTGGCAGCTTTTTCATATTTAATTCCGTTCTCAGAAAATACGTTGTAAAATTTGTATTTTGTAATATCCAACACTTTTCCAGCCAACGATTCAATTATAAAAATATTACTGCACTGTTTTAAAACATTATAAGCAATAGTGAATTTTCATTTGAAAAACTTTTCCTATTGTAGTGTGAGTTAGGTTGGGTTAACCCCTCTACCCTCCCCGCTCCACATGAATTAAATATTCCATTCAATATTCTCTATCATGGTGGTCCGAACAGCGTAAACTCAAGACAAGGAAGCGACCCATAAAACTTATTTTTGAACTTTGCCGCTATTCTGAGATTCATCTTGTTCTATGCATGTTCTCCGAGACACAGTTTGGTTTTCGTCATCTTTTACACAATTCTGCGGAAGAAATAATTTGAAGTTACTTCCTTTATTTCGAACGAATACAATGATTGACCTTTCATCGAAAAATTAAATTTTGCAACATGTTCGAACCAATTGTTTTGCTTAGAGGAAATCGAAAACTTTTAAATTGAATTTTTAAGATAATAGCATTTGTATTTCAAGCAATTTATTTTTTGATTGAATTCTAAGCAATAGCCCATTTTCGCATTTCAATGTAGCTTCGGTCATTCACAGGAATACTACAAGTATTTCAACTTTTGTAACCCGTAATTCTGGTTTTATTTTTCGAATCCGCTATAAAACCGGGGTAGCATTTTCAATTCGTTCCACTCTTGCCATTTGCTGCTCCGATGTCTTCAGAATTGCGTATGTAAGTACGAATCATCATTTTTTCTGGCTTTCGTTTTTCCACAGCTTTATCATTGTTTTCCTTTTCAATTTTTATTCTTCAGAGGCCCTTTTTGTAGCACGGTCTCCCGGGACCCGTGCGTGAAATTTCTAAGGGAAACGAAAATTTTTAATAAATCAACTAAATTCCTTTTTAAATGAGCTTATTTAAGTTAGCTTAATAAACTATTCGTGATTGATCAAAATGAGATCTGTGTTAATGAGTTTTTAAATATTTTTAAAGGAGAGAATCTTCTTTAAATCTCCCTCCATGCTAGTTTTTTTTATACAGTAAACCTTCATTAATTCGTATCCTGTTAAACCGGACTTCGCTTAATTCGGAGAGCTATTTAGTTGTACATACTGTATAAATAAAAGACGAGGTAGCGTAACAATGTATTTCTGTAGGTCATATTTTGTATTTTATTACGATGTTTTTATTAATTTGGATTGGTGTGTGTTTGTTTGGGTAAAATCCTGCTACTCAATTTTCACCCACTTCCTGTGATTAGATTCTTTTGAAATTTGGCATGCGATCTCAAATATGATAACGATGCAGTAATCAATAATCAAATTAAATAACTAACAATTAATTATTAGTTTCTTTTTTCAATTTTCAGCAACCTTTTTGCGCAAATATTCTGATATGAGAAGGAAAAAATGCTCTCATAAATTAAAATTAAATATCTAACGTAACCCTTGATTTTTCTTTCTCATATAAAATTTTTCCCCAATGTTTCAAGGCAATTAAAACGTGAGTTATATTTATTTTTTAATTGATTTCATGCAAAAAATGTAGGTGAGTTTTCAATAGAAAATTCATTGTCAATAAAGGTCATTGTTGGGAACAATGCTTACATTAAAATGTATCTCAAATTTTTAAAGCAACAAAAAAAAAAAAATGGAAATTAGTATATGAAGGGTTTATTACAGTTGGCAAAACTTCAGTGTAAATGCTGGAAAATATAAATAAATGAGGTTGAATCGCTACTTTTTAAGCTCATACGTATTTTTGTTTCTGCTTTTCCAATCTCTGGTTTGCTTTTGGAATCAGCTACGTGTTTCCAGTTCATTTGCACACATATATGTATGATGCACAGGGGGATGGTGGGAGGAGGGTACTCGATAAGTTCCCGGACCGCCGCCACAAAACGAATACAACCGGCTCCATCTTTGCGCGGCACTTTGTTACTAGTAGGGACAAGTCAGATGATAAACAAACCCAGTTTCATTCAATTCGGAGAAGTTTTGTTGCGTAAGCGTTCAATTACGTAAAGTGTCTCAGTGTGCTCACGTCATCATAAAAGCATGAAGCAACGAATAAAGCATCAATGCGGCGAGTGACGCCAGATTTGTTGGACAGTGGGGAGTAGCCGTTGTTACACGACAAAGCACCTTGCCACAACTCTATTACTGTGCAGGAGTTTTAGGCAAAAAGGCAAGCTGTGAGCATTAACCACCCTGCCTACTCACCTGATCCGCTCCCCCTATTTTATTTTCCAAAATTCAAATTGAAGATGAAAGGGCGCCATTACGAGTTAGTAGATGAGATTGAAGCGGCGGTGACAAGGGAACTCAACATTGTTCCACAAGAGACTTCCAGAGGGCAATGATGGGCCTGAAAACTTGTTTTAAGCGTTGTATTGAATTGAATGGAGAAGCCTAATAATAAATGTACATTGCAGAACCTTTTATCCGGGAAGGCCTTTTTCGGATTTTTTTTTAAAGTGCTATCACTTAAAAAAAAATTTCACGTAACCCAAATATATGCAAAATCAATCACTGTATTGAAATTTAACATGGTCACTGTAAAAAGATTCGAAAACATTATACATATTTCAGTTTTAGGGGGGTGACCCACTTACCCCAGTGACCCACTTCCCCTAAACCAACCCCATCATCAAGTATTTCTGCAATTATGGTTGGAATAAATTATTTACAGGACAAATACAATCAAATTTACTACCGTGCGCAGGTAAACGGCAGTATCTGCAGAAATGAGTTTTCGAGATGTTTGAAGAAATATGTGTTGGATTCAGTACTAACAATAGGGAAACGATGAAATTAGACGTCTTTTTCGCGTCTTCTCTTTAACGGAAACCAAATAAGCAAGCTTGTACAATAAAGCTTACATACAATAGATGACGAAAATGCACAAAAAAAAAAAAAAAAAATTGAATTTTGACCTCTTGAATTCAAATTATGTTTTTCGCAATCACGAGTGCGTGTGTGTGTGTATGTAGGCGTGTGTGTTTATGTGTGTGTGGGGGGTATGTGTGTTTGCGTGTAGGGGGTATGTGTATGTATGTGTAGGCATGTGTGTTTATGTCTGTGTGCAGGTATGAGTGTGTGGGTAGTTGTGTGTATGAGTGTTTGTGTGTGTGTGTGTGTGAGGGGGGAATGTGTATATGTGTGTAGGCATATGTGTTTGTGTCTGTGTGCAGGCATGAGTGTGTGGGTAGTTGTGTGTAGGGGTGTGTGTAGGTGTCTGTATGTATGCGTGTGTGTATGTGTTTGTGTATTGTGTGTAGGCGTATATATGTGTGTGTATGTGTTTGTGTGTACGTGCGTGTATGTATGCGTGTAAGTATAGGATATTGACGCAACCTGGAGACGGTTTTCACTACAGGAGCAGCATCGTGAGGAGCCGGTCGACAGTGATGCTGCAGAGTGTGCTGGCGGGAAAATAAAATGATAGGACCTCAAAACAGTCAAATAAAAGCAATAAGCAATCGTGATTGCTCAAAAAAAAAAAAAAAGAAAGAAAGAAAAATGAAGTTATTGCTCTTTGCCTGCCCACAGCAGTTTACACCTGATGTTAGCTTTTACAAAAGTGAAAGTGAGTGATCAGTGAACTGGAAAAATAAAATATGGTCCACAGCACATACAAGCGCACGAAAATGCGATTCATTTCACCATCTAGTGGTAAAAATACCATACATAAACATCATACATATTAATTCGCGCTTTTGAAGCGAAATTTTTAAATCAATAGATTGATTTTGGTATCATGGAAAAAGCAATGTGCATTTGAAATGAAAGTAGATATCTAATAAAGTAAATTGAAAACTCTTTCATTAAAACTATTTATTATTTTTAGGTAATACCGAAAATATACCGTTATTTTGCCTCAGCAAATTCCGGCATTGCGAAATTGCAAAATAGTTTGAAATACCGGTAATCGGTATACCGGTATTGCAGTCGCTAGTTTTAACATATAAGTGGGAGTGGTTTTTGCTGTTTTCCGATAAAATTTGCAGTGTGTATACACTCTTGTCCCTCGCCCTCGCATGACAGGCCTGAATTTAACCCCTATTACGTTCCCTTTTCAATTGAGGTATAATATTTCAGGCATAATATGCTTTACTAATCAGGAGCCAAGTTAATGGAGCCGAACTTGTCGAGTCTAAAAGTTTAGAAATTTAAGCAACCGTCTATTTATAATTTTTTTTTATATTTTGGTTTTGGTTCCTTCCCCCCTCTGGATACGCTTTTTGATCTATCTGAAGTTCAAAGTCGTCGTATTTTGACTGCAGCACAAAAATAACAGAATTTTAAAAAGAAAATGACACTACAAACGAAGAAAAATGCGGCTCATGTCATGTAGAGCATTTCTCATCATTATCTAGCTTTCAGTCATAAATTTTGAGTGTTGAAACATACATATTTTTCTTAATGGGAAAGGCTTGAGTCTTGAAATGGCTTGAGCCGCACTTCCTTTGTGGTGTCATTTTTTTGGAATAATTGAAAACTACCGGAATATTTAAATTGTCCTTTTTGACCCAAAAAAATTATTTTGTCCTTTTGAGTGCATCATGAAAACTACTTAGCATTTTCTTAAAAAAAATATTATTTTAAAGGTTTTCGTTTTCAAACATTTTTTTCTTTTCTTTTTTTTTTCCAGACGACGTTCGCGCTGATCTGGTGTCTCTTATTTTTGTCCATCTTGATCGAAATACTAATTTTAGAATTTAATTAATTTAAATGGCACTTTCAAAAATATTTTTTAGCGGTACGTTGTACTTTAAGACTGAACAAATCATTTAGTGAAATCCCGAAGTCTCTAAGTGATCTAGTTACTGAGATATAATCAAAAGCAGGCCTCAGAATTAGAGCTCCGAGACAAACATTGAAGGTATAATATGAAAGTGTGTTTGTTACCTTCGCGTAACATAATTTTCGTTCGTGAGACTAGTCTATCGGCTATCTTTAAGAATTGAATTATTGAAGTGATGACGGTATTGAAAAGATTTAGATTATATATTTGTAACGTTCATTACAACTATTTACAAAATATACAAAAAACACTGAAATTATATGAAAAGTGCTTAAAACGAGCTGATGTGTGCATCACATGACTTCCTTTTACTCCAATTTAATGTCATTTCTCCATTATTGGCAATTTTAATGTGATTCAATTGTTTACACTCTAAATATCACCAACAGTGGCCAAATTGAAACCAAATTTAGAATTAAAAAAAAAAAAAAAAACTCGCCAAATTTGTCGCCAAGTTGGCGACAAAACTTGGCGACCAAAAGACTGGCGATATATCGCCAAGTGTCCGACAAATAATAACACCAGTTGAGTTTAAATCGAAATTAACAACGATTTCCCCCCCAAAAAGGGGCAAAAGACCCCCCTTAGGAACATCCGAATGCAACCAAAACGGAAGGTGCACAACTAGGCCCCACTAGGAGTCTTCGTACCAAATTTCAACTTTCTAGGACATACCGTTTTTGAGTTAGGCGAGATACATACACACATACGCACATACATACGTACATACAGACGTCACGAGAAAACTCGTTGTAATTAACTCGGGGATCCTCAAAATGGATATTTCGGATGTCTGTACGTTCCTAGGCATATATCCACGTGTGGTCGGGTCGAAAAAAAACTCAACATTCATTCGGGGGTGAGAAAAATGGAAATTAAGGCCGATTTTTGAGTGAAAATTTTTTCGCGAATACAATACTTTCTTTTTTGTAAAAGGAAGTAAAAATCTTAATATTACATAGTTAAGTTTTTGAAAGTGAAACAACTCTTAATTCAAAAGAAATAAAAATAAAACGAGCTGATGTGTGCATCACATGACTTCCTTTTATTCCAATTTAATGTCATTTTCTCATTATTGGCAATTTTAATGTGATTCAATAGTTTACTCTCTAAATATCACCAACACCAGACAAATTGAAACCAGATTTAAATTTAAAAAAAAATCACCAAATATGTCGCCAAGTTGGCGACAAAACTTGGCGACCAAAAAACTGGCCATATATCGCCAAGTGTCCGCCAAATTATAACACCACGTGAGTTTACATCGAAGTTAACAATGATTTCCCCCCAAAAAGGGGCATAAGACCCCCTTTGAAGCATACGAATGCAACGAAAAAGGAAGGTGCACAACTAGACGCCACTAAGAGTGTATGTACCAAATTTCAACTTTCTGGGACATTCCGTTCCTGAGTTATGCGACATACATACACACATACGCACATACATACATACATACGTACATACAGACGTCACGAGAAAACTCGTTGTAATTAACTCGGCGATCGTCAAAATGGATATTTCGGGTGTCTGTACGTTCCTAGGCACATATCCACGTGTGGTCAGGTTGAAAAAAAAAACTCAACATTCATTTGGGGGTGAGCAAAATGGAAATTATGGCCGGTTTTTGGGTGAAAATTTTTTCGCGAATACAATACTTCCTTTTTTTGTAAAAGGAAGTAAAGAGGGCAAAAGACCCCCTTAGGAACATCCGAATGCAACCAAAACGGAAGGTGCACAATAGGGCCCCACTAGGAGTCTTCGTACCAAATTTCAACTTTCTAGGACATACCGTTTATGTGAGTTATGCGAGATACATACGCACATACATACGTACATACAGACGTCACGAAAAAATTCGTTGTAATTAACTCGGGGATCGTTAAAATAGATATTTCGGGTGTCTGTAGGTTCCTAGGCATATATCCACGTGTGGTCGGGTCGAAAAAAAACTCGAGTTTCATTCGGGGGTGAGAAAAATGGAAATTAAGGCCGATTTTCGAGGGAAATTTTTTTCGCAAATACAATACTTCCTTTTTTGTAAAAGGAAGTAAAAATATCGCTTCTATTTTCTAACTGTTGACAATCATTTGTTTCCTTCAAGGTAGAAAGGACGATCCACAAAGAATAAAATATTTCTTGATTTCAAGGCTAGCCCAGTAAATTTAGGCCGAAAATAGGGTAATGCACAACGAATTTATAATTAGCTGATTTTTTCAGGATTAGTTCCTGAACATGTGTAGAATAAATCCTGAAAAGTCCCCTAAGTTCCCATGTGAGCTTCCATTCAAAATGGCGGATCAAAGACGGCCGCCTAGTACTTTCTTTCCCTTATAACTTAGTCAAAAATGAAGATTTTTCAGTTCTGAAAAACAACTGTCGGCTATACAAGTAATATTGTTTCGATACATAACCTAAAATAGGCAATAAAAAATTTCTAATATTTGTTTTGACACCAAAATCTGAAATTTCTGTGTTCTATGCAATATACAGCTGAACACATAAGCTACAAAAATAAATAATTTAAAAATTTTTTTGGGGAAGTTTTTAAAAAATATTTTTCCTCATATATTAGTCAGTTGTTGTTAATTTTCAGTTTTAAAAATGCTATGTTTGTTTGAATTGGTGCTTATGTTTTACCGATATTTCCCCATAAAATGCTAAATATATATGATCTGCCAATTTTGTTTTTTTGTCTGAAATGAAAAATTTTTGGTGTGAAAATTCAATGCTGATCTGTTTAGTTCTTTGAAACTACCATAAATCGTAAAGCGGCTCCAAATTCCTTTTGTAATACTAAGTGAATATTAAGCTAAAAAAAAAAAAAAAACTCACAGTAACGATAGAAATTTGTCAAAAATCGTTCAAAACTTTTATTTTTCAATAAAAAGATCATTGTTATCTCAAATTATACACTTGTATTTTTGTGCATTTTTGGTAGCAAATAATTACTCATGAATGATTTTTTTTAAAAAGTATGTTTCCATATAATTATGTGACAATGGAAAAAATATCGGTGAAAATTATTGCCTTGAACTTTAGGAAGTTCTTTTGGGGAAGTTAAACTTCAGAAGAAAAAAGGGGTTATTATTAAGAAATGAGAGTTTTGTTCAGTCTTTCGCAGTTTTTACTAGGATGCTGCTGTTTTCAAATCAAACGATAATTTACGAGATCATCTGAAATATGAATTAGCGCCTCAACTACACTCGCTTTTTGGTTGGGTTTCTCTGCGAAAAGATAAAAGATTAAGGATGAAGATATGAAGGATTTCTAATGCACGCATCGGTCTGGGGCGACTCCGACATATAATAAAAAGATATACCCCTCAAATATTTCATGTGTCTTCAGAAAAAACATCCTTTTATGTGAAGCAGTGGTTTTTAATGGGTGGTGCATACACTGGTGCATTACCAACTAACATGGGGAAGAAACAAAGACGGGTGATGTCCCAAATGTCTGAGACTACTGCTTTTTGAAGAAAATGTAGTGGGAACGACTATATAGACTAACTTTTTGCGGAATTCTGAGAACTAATCAAGATTAATTCAAAATTATGATGGAATACTGCCGATTATTAGGAAAGACTGTTGTACAAGTGGATAGGGAAGCCAATACATTAATTTGCTCCGATTGCAATAAAAACATGCCAGAATAGCTCCAGATCAATCGCAGTAATAGGTACTGATACAGATCTGCTCTCGATTCTAAGTGAAAGAGGTTTGTAAGAAATATATCACTGTATTTTTTACCCCCAAACCACTTTAATACCAAGGAATATATTACAATACAGTAGACTCTCGTTTTACGTGGGTTTATTTTACGCGGTTTCTATTGTACGCGGTTCAAGATTTGACACCTTTATTTTATTTTACGCGGATGAGTTTCGGTTTTAGGCGGATGCGGCGACGTAAACAGATAAAATTTTCCTCTCTCAAAATCCAAACTCCTAAAGATTGCAGATTACACATAATAAACTGCATTTTGGCGTGCTAATAATCGAGCTCGGGCCAATGGAAACATTTTACGCGATTAGTTCCAGAGCTTTTTCCCAAAGTAAATTTATTAAACTCACACAGTTCAAAACTCACTGGAAGAAGAGTTTTTAAAAGTGACAAAGGATGAAAAAACCAACGGGAATATCGACATCGATGACACACAACCAAAAACGTTCACATTGAAAAATTTGAGCCATTTCTAGACAATAGAAATTATCTTTCTGATTAGTTAGTGAAGGATGATTCTTTCATGGAAATGAGGCAAGTGATCATGGATGTGTTATTGCTATGAAAAGAACTACAGAGAAAAATTCTTAATGACTACCAAAAGACCAGCTCCTTTTTACTTCCTTTTGCAAAAAAAGGAAGTATTGTATTCGCGAAAAAAAATTCCACTCAAAAATCGGCCTTAATTTCCATTTTGCTCACCCCTGAATGAATGCTGAATTTATTTTTCAACCCGACCACACGTGGATACATGCCTAGGAACGTACAGACACCCGAAATATCCATTTTGACGATCCCCGAGTTAATTACAACGAGTTTTCTCGTGACGTCTGTATGTACGTATGTATGTGTGTATGTATGTCGCATAACTCAAGAACGGAATGTCCTAGAAAGTTGAAATTTGGTAGACTCCTAGTGGGATCTAGTTGTGCATCTCCTTTTTTAGTTGTATTCGGATGCTTCAAAGGGGATCTTTTACCCCTTTTTTGGGAAGAAATCATGGTTAATTTCGATGCAAACTCAAGTGGTGTTATAATTTGGCGGATACTTGGCGATATATCGCCAGTCTTTTGGTCGCCAAGTTTGGTCGCCAAATTGGCGACAAACTTGGCTTTTTTTTAAAATCTGATTTTAATTTGGTCATTGTTGGTGATATTTAGAGAGTAAACTATTGAATCACATTAAAATTGCCAGTAATAGGGAAATGGCATTCAATTGGGGTAAAAGGAAGTTATGTGATGCACACATCAGCTCGTTATAAACAGAACACGAAATTAATTTATGTTTTCTTTATACACGTTTTGCATAGTACACATTAAACTTATTATACAATTATTCATCACTTTATGAAGTATTTTTTTTATCTAAGGAACCTAACTCCTATTTTAACACTAATAATAGGTCTCTTTCGAAATGGTATCGGAACTAGCGGAGTTATACTTGCTCGTTTAAGATCCGATATTCTATTTGATATGACTTATTAAACATAGGTTGCGGAATTAGGGTAGCATATATTAGGATTTCCGGTTTTGTAAGAAACTTAGATTTTCTTAGAAAACCGAAAATAAGCCTGCATTTTTAAACTTGTATGGTTTTTGTAAATTATGAAAAAGAATAATATTTTAATGTGCATATGATTTAAATATGGGTGTTCTCCACTCCCCCTCTTGAAAGGTTATCCCCCCGTTCTAAAAATGCGATTCTCCAATAATGACGTCTGTTTCATAAAGACTTCAAAATTTTCAAGCACCCTTTGTAAAAATTTCAACAATTTGGACTATGTTGCGACTCTCCTCACCACATAAGCGGGGGGGGGGGGGGGAGGGTGACTGTAGAGAATATTATTAGAAACAATTACTGGAATATTACTTATCAAGACGTCCGAGAGCTTTTATCAATTGCAGATTTTGATATGCATAGATATATGGCCAAATGCTCCCCCCCCCCCCGAATGACCGCCTCAATTTTACGAACATAGCCCCCCCCCCGAAAAAAAATAAACACGACTTCTTATAACAAAGACTAAAATCCGTTTAAAATAACTTCATTAAAAATTTCAGTGGTAAAAAGTATCAGTGTCTCATGTCCCTCCAACTCCACGCACGGGCACCCCTACTCTTTAACTGCATTAGTATTAGAATAAATTACTGAAATATTTACTGATCAGGATTTCTGATGAATTTTCTCTATTTCAGATTTTAATATGTAGATGATATATTAGGGTGGTCACAAGGTACATGGGGAAAAACTTTTTCCAACTAATCTTTTGCGGCACCCCTCTAAAATGTGCCTGTAGACTAGAAAATGTGGTTTGCAAAGTTTCAAGTTATTTCGATGATATTAACACGTGCCGCAAAGAGGCTAAAGTTGCGAAAAATAGCAATTTTTAGCAAAAAATTGTAATTTTTCATCTGTAAAACCAAAACTATTCATTCTGGAAACTTCGTTCTGATCTCATTTTGTAGGGAATTTTATTCTCTTTGAGTCTAATTTCATTTAAATTCTTGTAAAAATTGATTGAACATTATTCAGGATTTTTTAAGTCAGGTCGTAGCTAATATCCTCCAAATCGCGTAAAAAGAATGAATCATTAAAAAATAAATTGTATTAGTTCTTTTAGTTAATGGTTGTAACCCCCTTACAATGCTAAGTAATCAGAGCAAAAACAGCAATATTATCAGAAATGTATACAGTGAAATCCCGTTACAAAGAATACCGATACAACGAAATATCCGATTAAACGAAACAAATTTTCAGCCCTGTTTTGATTTCCATTACGTTGCTTGAATTTCATTACCACTAAAACTTTGTTACAACTGAAATTTCTGGTGATTCGAAGTTCGTTGTAACAGGATTTCACTGTACTATAGTTATGTCTCTAAAACTCAAATCTAAAACAAACCACTGCGTGTAAAACTTTTGAAATTAGCTGTAGAGGCCATAAATAAGGAACGTTGCTTTATTCCTCGGTGGGTCAGAGCTAAGCAATAGCTTAAAAACCCCAGTCTTGTAAGGGCTTTTGACCCCCTAGAGAAAGGAAAAACTACGATTCCCAAGAAAGTGGTCTGTGTTCTTAGACGGGGACTTGTTAGGGCTTCTGCAGTGCAAAACTGCGCTTTGTGAGTGCAGTTGTTACAGAAAAAGTTTTTGCATTTAGCAAGTCTCTACGATACTTTAGAAGTTGGTTTAAAAAAAGATTTGATTTGCAAAGCAGGTACGTCCATTATTCCTCAGGCAGATATTTCAAGAATTTCAGGATGAATGGTATAGATAAGGAGCAATCCAAAGCAAGTATAGAAGATTAAAAGCGAAATAAGCAATTCTGGTGAAATTTCAAGTTTTTCTTTTTGAGAAATAAAATCAGTAGCAGTCAAGGGATAACTACAAGGAATTCATTTAATTTTGCCTAACGTATTTAGAGAGTCTTTCTCCAAACAACGTTACTTTTCGAGTACCTCGCGCTATTCATCGCACCAGATGGATGACTAAGGCCATATGAGGTAGTGAGAAGCAAAGAGATGTAAATGGACTTTTAAAAGTTCCTTAATAAACGCGTTTAGAGTTCAGATCCTAGGTAGGCTTTCATTGAACTTTTTTTCTAAAAGCTACTCCCGGTAGCAGAAACTGCGAGACGCGAGACGTGCGTCACAGATGTTTCAGCGACCTGCAGACAATTTTATAAAAGAACAAAAAGAAAGAAAGAAAAATAAATAAATAAAAGACAAAAAAAATAAATTCCATTTGGCAAAAATCGTTTAGAGATCGTTTTTTGGCCGGAAAGGCGATGGATCATTTCAGCTAGAAGCATAGTCGCCATATTTGGTCATTCACAAGATCGAAGTAAAGAAGATGCTTAAGTGCCTAAGTTTTCAAAAACAAAGCAGAATTGGATGTGTTATTTAACTGCAAACTGATGAAAATAACTTAAAATGTGCAGCAAATCGTTTTTTTTAAAGTAATTTTCTTGAGGAATGAAAAGTTTTATATTTAAAATTTCACCTTATCTTCATTGCTTTGGACGCAAAAGTGCTAAAAGCTTTTCAACTAAAATGTAACCTCAAGAGGATTTTTATTTTAAAATTATTTTTTTGCAACTAATTCAAAAATTTATATCTTAATTTTCGTCGTAATCGCCATGTTTGGTCATTCCTAAGATGTTGGTGTTGGTACGCAAACACTTTAGGTGCCTACTTATTCACAAACGGAATTGGATGTTTATTTCAATGCAAACTGTTGAAAATTATACAAAATTTGCCATTTTTTTCGGATGATTATAAATTATTGTCTTATAAAGTGCAAAATTTTATCTTAGAATAATATCTTACCTTCATTGCTTTAGAGGTTAAAGTGCTAAAAACTGACTATTTCATCTAAATCGCATTTTTTTAAGGATTTTGAATTTATTTCTGCTTTTATGTGACAAATTCAAAAATCTAATTAGAATCACGACTTTTTCGCGCAGACGCCATGTTTGGTCATTCGCAAGATGGAAATAGACGAGACTATTGTCTAAGTTTCCAAAAACAGAATTTGATGTTAACTTTAATACAAACTATTGAAGATTACATAAAATGTACAATAAATCATGTTTCTTTTTAAATGATTTTCTTAAAAAATGTGAAGTATTACCTGCGCAATTGCATTTGCTTTGGAAGCTTTGCTATAAACTAAAACATTTATCTAAAATGCAGTTTCCTGCAACTTCTCATTTATTAACTTATTTATTCATTAAAAAAAAATTAAAAACATATTTTAACTTAAATTTTGCACACTTAAATAAATATGTAATGAATAATTGCTTTTCATTGTGCGCAGAGTTCTATTTATTTTTATGAAAGTAGTGAAAAAAACTGCCCCTCCCCCTTCTTTTTATACTTTAAAACTTGGCGGCAGTGGTGGCCACTAAGGTTTTCAGGTCTAATGGCCACTGGCCAGTTGGAAAATTTCTGAGTCTTGACCTTTACTTGTGTATTTTATGAAAACTCAAAATAAAACTGATAATAATGCTGCAGATTATTTTCAACTGCCCAAAATAATGTCGCAGACTGGATAGAAAGTTTCTGCTACTGGGAAGCTACTAGTATCATCTCTTGCCCCTAAGCAGAGTAGAAGTTCCCCTATTTGTAATGATTATCTCACAAATATTAATTCTGTCAATTACATCCCTTTGCTTCTCACTGCCTTATATACTCTTTAAAAATATATCTTTTCATGGGCCAGCTTTCCTTAATCGATTTAGAGATAAAAGGTATTGAAGATATTTGGTTGTTTATCATCGATATTTACGGAAAAGTATGGTTTATTGTCTGCGATCCAGCTTTGGTCCCCAACCAAGATCTACAGTTAATAAAATCCTTGGTTCAATACTAGAGTATTTATGAAGATGATGTAGGCACAGAACTACATAAAATAATTAGCCATCTGTGGTCCTGAACTCAGAGAAGGTTGCATTTCCCTTTTTTGATGATACTTAAAAAAAAAGAAAGATCAGAACATGGGAGGTTGTAAAATTAAAATCCGAAGTAGGAGATAATAAAGATGATTGTGATGATAGGTATATAAAAGCACAGCTCAATCTGAAAGAAGCTTACTTTATTGGACAAAGTACACTGTTAAAAAAATTTCCTGAAAATAACGGATAAAGTACCGGCAGCAAAGTTGCCGTAAATATTAAGTTTCCGTTAAATTATTTTCCGTGATTTAACAGAAGTTCCATTTCTCATTTCTCCGTTTCGTTCTGTTCTTCCGTTTCTAAATTTTCCGTGATTTTCCGAAAATTCCATTTATCTTCTTTCCGTTGATCTATTTTTCCGTTTTTAAATTTTCTGTTTCTTTACAGAACTTTCGGTTCTTGATTTTTCGTTGCGCTATTTTTTCGTTTCTCATTTTCACGTATTTTACTGAAATTTCATTCTCGTTTTTCCATTCTACAAGCACTTTCGTTTGTCTTTTTTTTTCATTTCAGCATTCAATTTTTGGGAAATTGTATTGACATTAAAATTAAAACATAACAATGTTGGAGTTTTATACACACAAAACTAGTTTATATTTTGCAAAAAATTAAACTTCAAAAACTAAAACGTTATTTTTTCAACCAAAAAATTGATGCTAGAATTCGTTTTCATTATTTTTTCTCATTGAACTTTAGTTCCTTAAAATAACATGTAATACAGAAATAATAAATCTTTTTGAAATGATTACACAAACTTCACATTCACATACGAGGGCTAATCAGTAAAGAAGGATCACAAAATTTAAAAAAAAATACAAAAATGCCTGTACTATTCCTCCAAATGCCGATGTTCTTTTCTTTTCCCAAAGAGACCGACGAAAAATGCGAAATATTTAGAACAACAAAAAATTTAGTCCTCAGGCTAGTTATTTATGCGTTTATGGGAGGAAAATTTTAGCGTAACAATGTTCGCAAGGAACTAGTTACTCAGGGACTATTTTTAGTTTTCCGTGTGACGTATAACTGGGATTTGTCCTACATTACTTTCAATGCATTTGTCCCATCCTTTTCATCAGTCTTCAAAGACATAATCGAAGTCATTTTAAGACAGATCCTTCAAAACCGGCTTCGAAGCTGCTTCAGAAGATGAAAATCGCCGCCTGCAGTCATGAATGAAATTTTTCGTTGAACAAAGATTATGTGTAACCAAATTTTTTTTTCTTCATTCGCTTAATCTAAGTCTACAAATCTTCTTTCACGTTCGCTTTCTTCCACTAATCCGTATGCGAAAATATACAACCACACGTACTTAAACGGGTGCCAAATATTAATGACGTTAGGACCTTGAAATTTGCCCGGTCCTTTTTTCGCTTACGCATGCATTTTTAGTTTTCCAAACTTTTTTATACATCTAATGGAAAATTATGATCAGCCGTGTATCACTCAAATATTTTAAAGATGAAATTATCAATATTTATTATTTCTTAAGGCATTACTTAAAAACATTGAAAAACATATGGATGTAAGAATATTATAAAAATGAGATCAAGGCTGCATATCAACAAATCATATAGGAAGAGGTGTGATTGGGTATGAAGTAACACACTAAAAAGAAGAAAAAAAAAAGATTGCAAGCTTTATGAAGTAAGTAAGAATCATACACATTCAAAAAAAGAAAATTTTTATTTCAGTTTCAAAACGTGTAATAACACAACCAGAGAATATGACAGTTTTATATGACAGAAAATATTTTTCTTATACTATCAGATTATCATTTTTTTTTTTATTGCTACTACTTACAAAGAAATTATTACCACCTGTGAGAAGAAAACAGTTTGCGTTCTAAAAGATGGAAAATTGCTATTAGGGTTAAAATGTAAAAAAAGTCGAATTTCCAAGTCGCCAAATTGGAAAAACTTTTTTTCGGAAATTCGAAAGTTCATGTTGATGACACGTTGTCCATATAGCCCCACAAGTATCACAAAAACATTTATCTAAATTTAAAAATATTTAGGCATCCAGCAAGATGCTTAAAATTTATAATTTTCTTCAAACATTTGATTATTATTACTTTTTTTAATCACATGCAAATTTAAGTAAAATATCACGTTCAAACAATATTACCGAACACATTTTTAAATCAACATTTGCAAATGAATAATAATAAAAATAATGTATTCAAACATGAAAAATGTAATTTAAACTTGAAACAATTCATATTTTTTAGTACCATGTGGGAGACTTAAACAGAGGTTTTTGCCCTCATGCAATATTTAATACTTATTACCTACTTTATCGCAAAAAATTTTTTGTTTGATAATTTCTCAAAATTTATCTTATATTTAAAAAAAAAAGAAATAGAACAATTAAAAAAAAAAAAAAAAAAAAAAACTACAAATTTTAGGCCGGGTGCGGGATGCCTAAATATTTTTAAAATTTAATAAACGATTTTGTGGTTCATGTGGGGCTATTAAAGCAACGTTTTATCAACATAAAATTTCAAGTTTCTGCAAAACTCGAAAACTTTTTTTTTTTCGGTTTCGCCTAGTACACAAGTGCTGATTCACAACGGCCGTTGTTCTAATCATATGAAACTTTTTTACTCTTGTTTTGGCATAAAAGAAAAAATATAAGAGGGTGTGCGACTTGAAAAATCGACTTTCATTCGGGGGAGGGGGACATTCTTATAGATATTTTTCACAGACAATTTTTAAAACGTAAGAGCAAAATTAAAATGAATCATAAATCGCAAAACAAATGCATATAAATAAATCATATAGGAAGAAAGGTGCTTGTATATGAAGTAACCACTTGAAATGACATGAGGAAGAAAATCGCCATTTGAACAATGCTGCTAGCTTTTTTGATTTAAACTGATTTTAAAAAATTCAGTTTAAAAGCTTGTAACAACAATACAGTAATGAGGATACTTTTATGTGTAGAAAAAATCAGATACTCCTTTCCTCATCATATAACCGTTTTTTTTTTTTTTTTTACAAGTGTAACTGCTAAAGAAAGCATTGCCACCAGTGATTAAATTTCTGAAAGATCAAAAATTTATACTTAAAATAGAAAAACGTTTAAAATTTAAAAACATTATTGAGTGAATTATGTATTTAAAGACAACAGCATGTAAACAAGTCACCTTTAGGAAGAGAGGTGCTTGTGTGTGAAGTAGCACATCATGCAATTCAATGAAAAAGTGATAATTGAACTAGACCAGCTTTTATGATTTAAGAACGTACGCGTCACATATTTACAATTTTTGTATTTTGATTTGAAAATTTGCATTAACAAAAACAATAATTTATTCGTGGGAAAATAATACCCTTATTTTTTTATTACCATTACTGAAAAAAAAAAAAAACACTGCCTTGTGTGAAAATTCAACTTTTTGCTTTCTAGAGAATGAAAAATAGATACTTAAAATAGAAAAAATGTTTAAAATGTGTGAACATTATAAATTTTAATAAATAATTTCCAAGCAATTGCATATAAGCAAATTATATTGGCAAAGAGGTGCATGGGTATGAAGTAACACGAACAGTTCAGTGAAAAAAAAAATTGTCATTTGAATAATGCCACTAACTTTTATAGTTTAAACCACACATCCTACATATACAAATTTTATTTTTGATTCAGCTTGCAAACTTGTAACAACAAAAACAGTAATAGTTATATTTTTATGTAGGCTCCTGAAGCGTGACATTACTCACAATATAAAAATGACCACCTATGAAAAGGAACAGATTTTGCTGTGTGAAGGAAAATATTTTAAATAGACAAAACGTTTAAAATGTAAGAATATTTTTAAAATGAATTATGAATCTACAGGCAGATTCACATAAACAAATCACATAAGAAACGAGGTGCTTGTACATGAAGTTTCCCACAACATTCACTGAAAAGGAGCAGTTAAATCGTATATAAAAGGAGAGAGGTTGTGTTAAAATTTGTTTCTCCCTCACATTCCCTCATAAGTGAGGGATTGGTATACCTGATGAGGGAGTGATGAATTTTGGCCATTGCTTTATGGGATTAAATTAAATCAACGCTGTTATAAAATAAATGCTAATCAACATAATTTCTATACCTTTTACAAACAAAATAGTACTAACAATAATGGTTATAATGTAAGCATCATTTCCTCATTTGTATAAAAACAAAGAAAAAATTGTCGCACAATAAAATAAATATGACTGATCCTGGCCATTATTTTTCTTAATATAGATGAGCTCAGAGTAACTCATAAAAATAAATCACGTGTTTTTAACATAGTTCTTAGAAAAAATTCTTATTTGGCCTATTTAGAGGGAATCACCCATATTCACAAATTCATTTATTTCAATTTAAAAACTTTATCAAATTCATTTATTTTATTTGCCAAATTAATGACTTTTTTTTGTAATTGACTGATGATGCACTTTTTCTTTTTTGCTTGCTTTCGTTCCTCTTTTTGGATTAATGTCTGCAATGCACCTATAAAATATAAAATACCAAGTCATAAAATTAGTAAACACGTTAGATTAAATATGTCCTTGAACCATCGAAAGCAACTTCTAAAAAAATATATATTTTTTTAGGAAATTTAGCTTCCTAAATATATATTCTCATTAAAAAAATTTAATCACAAGATTAACTGTTTTAAGAAGTTCATTGCATAATGAGACCCACTATTGTTGACACACTAAAGATTTTGATAACATATTAAAAAATAAAATGTTTAAAATAAGAGCAAAACATTTGTTGTGCAAGTTTGTAAAAAGAAGTTTAAACATCTCCAATGCGCAGAAGTGCACGGAAAAATCTCAATTTTAAGAAAAACTTTGTGCAAAACATAGAATGCAAGTTGAAGCAACCAAGTTTCGTGCTATTATCATGGTAAGGGTATAATCCATTAAAGAAGCTCCTAAATTCATAAAAGAATTTTGCGCTGCAGTATGGCTTTCACCCGAGCTTAAAAAAGCTCCTGGGGACCCAAGCCAAACGCCATTTCGGGACCCCTCTGCTGTTCCGAATCTGAAATTTTTCCGAACCGAGGCAAAAACTTGAAACTGCCGCTCTTACCTACAAGATTTTATACTAAGTTTCAAAGAAAAAACGCAGAAATTGAGAGAATTTGCTGCCCCCGCAAATTGCCGACCGGCCCCAGCTAGCTCGCCCCTTGACCTGGCACTGCCACTGTCAAACCTTGTAATTTTAGCCATTAGGCAAAACAGTTTTGGCCATTTGGGGCCCGTGAAAGGCAGAGTCACTAGACCTTGGCCTATTCAATAATCAGGCCCTACTTACCATCTATATGTTTACTTCAAATCCCTTCTAGTAGTGAGTTTCTTAGTCGGTCGAAATTTAAACGCTTGGTTCTAAACTCAAGGCAGTTTTAACTTTGAAAACCCAAATGTTTCTGATATTAACCTTCAAAGACCACATTTTTTTTTTTTGACCGCATTCGCCATAAAGTGAACTTTTGAGCAAAATATTTCGAACAAGATTCACTCATAATGATTTCCCCATAAAAAGTAATCTTATTTGGTACTTTTGTCATCAACAACATCAACACCCAAGTCCATACTACTCTTTTTGACATCATTAATTTGCTCGTTGTCATCAACATTGTCAGCATAAATACGCAACTTTCTTTTTTTATATACACTATTAATCAACGCTGACAGACGGTAGAAGCTCGAACTTTTGAAGACTATTGGGTGAGCAGGAGAATTTATTGACACAATGAACATGCCAGGATATTACAGAAGAGAAATAGACTAAATGTAAAATGTAGAGAATTGATATCAGTACATCGTATTTTTAGGGATTACGCTTACAGGAGCATTAATATGTAGTACAATGTACAATGTACTACAAATCAAAAGTGTAAAAAAGTAAAACATCAATCTTGCTTAACTATATTATTATTATTATTATAATATAAAAATATTTTTTTATACTTTCTGGATTACTTTTGTGACTCGTATGTGTTTCACTGTTAGTTTTAATGCATGTCTAAGAGATTATGTGAACGCCTAAAGGATAATTAACGAAATAAAACTGTAGAAACTGCGACCCAGTTATTCAGTTTTAGCGATTCGCACCTCCACGCCTCAGACCCCGGTACGATTCCTGAATTGGGCACGCTCGACTCAGCCTATTCCCTTGAGTGGGTCGATAAAATGAGTATCAAGCGTGCTTGAAAACTAAAACTAACTACGTTGACCAAGACACAGTAGACCTTGGTCCCCGTGGGCTGTTACGACGCCGAGTTTAATTACTTCACTGCGGTTGGAGAATTAGTGATGAAAAACAGACGTTGACAGAGATCTACTTAAATGTACAGAAACAACTAACCAACTTAATTACCAGCAATTTAATGACAACTACAAAACAAAGAAAAAGTTCATTATGTATTAGAAAGACTTGGATTTAGAATTTAAACCGCCAAACCTGATGACATAGAACTAGATTAAAGAGATTTAAGAAATTGTGAGTATCAATACCTTTGGATAAACTCCATAGTTATAGCAGTATCGCATTATATTCAATAGTAAATATATAATAGGTTGCAAACAGTGTCGCCATTGCCGTTATAAAGCCGCTGCAATGTGTAGTTATCTGTCCATCTATTACTAATAAATTCTTTTGAAGAATAAAGGTCACTTCCTGTAAGGTAATTTAAAAATAAGTATACAGACCATTAATACAGAATACATTTTACGGAAGCTTTAGTAAAATTCCCCAAATACGAAAAACACCCCCAGCTATAAAATCTTTTGTGAGAGCATTTCGCTTACTTGGGTCAAATTATTTATTTTTTACACTTAAGTAACTTTTATATTTTAATAACTTAATAATATTTCCAACATACCCACACATCTAGTAAAACAGTATGCTAATACTATACAAATTTGGGCAAAGCTTTTGTGTAAACCAGATATTTTTAATAAAAGTTTCAAACATCTAAATATTTACAAAAATATTTTACAAAAAAAAAAAAAAATTAAACAGGCCAAAAGAGGGAGCACGTTGGTCTGCTTTTTTACTTTTCATTTTATCTTATCAAAATGATAATAATAATAATGAGCAGTTCAATTTTCTACAATAAGTTTCACAAAACATTTCTCATCACCTCACATTTTGTTGAAAATGTCGAATTGAACATTTTTGTTATTTTTTTAATAAAACCTTGTAAATTCGACCAGCGTACCCCATGCGAGGGGTATGTTGGTTCGCCTTGCAGGGCACGTTGGACGGCATTATGCAAACAACTTCTGTTAGAATTTTAGTAATCAATATTATCTAATACTGTGACTAACTTATTTTCTTTTGTGTGTATAGTGAAAAACATAAAGTTCAAAGATTGATATAATGTATTAAATTGAGTTTAAGTGATAAACAATCTTTAATTAAAAACAGCAGTAAGCATTCACCACTAGTTAGGCCCCGCTCCTGGGGTAGGCAACCTGGGCCACCACCTAGGGTAAAAATTTTAGTTCCGACAAATTTCATGATAGCAAAATATAAGGAGGCAAAAAAAAAAAAAAAAAAAAGAATTAAAAGCGCAACTTTGTTCCTTAGTTTTTTTTCTTTACAGCTCAAATTGCATCAGTACATGAGAGCATGCTTGATTAAAAAATATATGCACATAATATTAAGAAAAGATGCGGCACTTGTGTTGCCCCAGACAATTTTGACAACTACTTGAACCGGCCCTGCCATTAGTACACAATTATTTTTTAAAGATCAAAATGAAAATTAATCGCTGAATATTCATGAGAAAATTAATGCAGATTAAAGTTAACAAAAAATTTGTCAAATGATGTGTAGGAATATAAAAGTGCTACTTCCTGAGTAAAGACACTAGGTTCTGGAAGAATAAGTCATATGTGACTTATATATGCCCATTTACATCAAGAATTTCTTGGGGGGGGGGGGGTGTTTTTTCTTCGTTGCTTTTCATGAAAGAATTCCAAAAAGAAAAAAATCAGGGAAAAAACAATTGTCAGCAAAAATTTTGAGGGATATTTGAAAATTACTCAGTCCTAATGAAGTAACACTTTCTCAATTAATTTTTTTCAATATAACTGTACTGTGTGGTTTCATTATAGGATTTGTAGGACTGTATAGCATAGATGCTATTTCTTAGTAATAAATTTAAAAAAAAATATTATTACGGTATTAAAGTTATTGGAGTCGGTCCAACGTGCCCCCCCCCCCCCGCGCAGATGAAACATTGAAGCATTTTTATTAAGAATATGAATACTAAATTCAATACGAAATTGTTCCCAATTACTGACATTCTAGTGGGAGAAAAATTCTGGACAATAAATTGTGTAGTATTCATTTAATGAACTTGCAATACTATGAATGCGGTTTCTTATACTTTTTTTGCTAAATTGATTGAAAGAAAAAATAACTTTTCTGACCACTGCGGTTTTTTAAAAGAATTACAATGATAATCTGTGGTACTTTTGTATTGATTGTGCAATGTTATTTGTCGACACCAATATTTGGGAGCTCCCTTTTATAAACGCAACATACAGCAAATTAAAGGGGAACACAGCACGATAACTAGAGCTACATTTTAGCCAGGGTATGGAATGAAAGTCTACATTTTTAATAGCATGTAGATTCTCTCGAGCATTGGTAAAAGGTACTTTATTTATGGTAAAAACTTCCTTGTTTGCAGCTGGATTGAAGCATTTGCCTTATGGCTCACATACATATAATGAGACAAGCAAGATATGGCCGCAGACATAACCTGGTCTTTTAGGCGTCACAGCGCTCTTATATTAGTATTTAATTACAATTTTTTAATATTTTTTGCGCTTCTCCCAAAACGCGACCTACATTTTTTTTTAAATTTAAGTAAATTTTATATTTCTTTGAAACCATAACATGCATACTTATTTCGTAATCAATAATTTATTTTCAAAATTTAAAAATATTGCCTACTTTTTTTAAAAATTAAAAAAATTGAGAAAATTTTCAATTTTTTTAAATCCTTAAGGCTTTTTTATTTTTGCACTAATTTAAAAAAAGTTTTTTGCTAAACGATCACTATAATCATCTCTAAAAATCTGTGCATTCATTTGCCTATGAGTTTATTAGAAAATTTTCTGTGATTAATTTTGTAAAAAATCAATTAAAAAAAAAACTTGGTTTTTAAAGGTAACAATCTCTAAACATTTGAGTAATTTATAAAATGCTTATCCAATGCACAGTTTTGTCAAATATGTTATCCCAATTGCAAAAAGTATTACTTTAAAGCTGTATCTTTAATAGAAAAAAATCCTTAGAGATTCTAATGACATGAAAACACAAAAAAAAAGAAAAAAAAATCCTCGAGAAAAAGCAATTTAAAGTTTTTCTTTTGCATAAGAACACGTAGCGAGCATGGCCTAAAACCACTCATAACTTTTTAAATATTTGAACTAAAGCAATGAAACTTTTCCCCTGTGTTCAGAATAGTTTTTGGTTATGAAATAAGCAATAAAATATTTTTTGATCGTTTCATCATTTTTGAGGTACTGTAACCCCTTAACGGTACACTCAGAATCATGACCTCCCCCCCCCCATGGGGCACGTCTGCTTTCGCTATTATTATTCGGATAAATCAATGAAATTTTTAATTATCTATACGTCCGATTGTGTTTTTCTGTTGCAGATCTTAATATGCAGATGTGATGTAACTACGGGTGCCCATTCCCCCCAACTTGAGGGCCCCAAAATTGAGGGCTGCGATGGCAGCCCTCAATTTTTCCAAGCTCCCTTCCCTCCCAGAATTGCGACCCACTTATAAAAAGACAAATTATTTTAGAGTAATGACTCCAAAAGTTTCAATGGCATAATCTGCCTCGTGATTCCCCCCTCCTCCCCCCCCGCACATACATCCTGGCTGTAGCTATTGTTATTAGAATAAACTGCTGAAATATTTATTCACCACACAAGATGGCCGATGACTTTTCTCCGTTGCAGATACTTACTTAGATAACAGGCATTGCATTTATATGCTTTGCAACCCCCCCCCCCCCCATAAAATGTTGAATTTAATGACCGAAATCTATCGATATATCGAAAATATCGATATTTGGAGAGCGATATATCGCGGTATTAAAATTCTGTTATCGCCCAGCCCTAGTATTCTTTTGACACCATCGACAATACTTTTAAACGTAATTTTTTAAGTTGGTGAAAAAACTGTAGATTAAATCATTAGTAGCCTTAATTCCAACTTCAACTGTAAATTTAACCAGGCCCAGTTTCTTCAATACCACATACATCATACGTTGGTGACAACACATTTGAGTTTATAAATGTTTCGTTCCTAACTTTGGATGATTTTCTGAAAAAAATATGAACGAAGCGTGGTTACACTTGATTTTACTTTTTGCTTTTGTGCCAACTTCAAAAATTACGTTTAAAAGTATTATCGATGAGTTCAAGGAATACAACTAATTTTCACTTTTAAGAGCAATTTTGAAGTCAATTTTATTTTTTCAAAATTATTTTATAATTTATAATAAAATAATTTTATAAATTATGCTTTATGATTTTGAAAATTTAGAAAAAATGTGTAATTTTTAAATATGGAAATATTTTGGTTACCTACGCTAACTGAGCAGATATAGTTTGAATTTGTTTCACACTTCATCTCGGCAATGTACCTGTGCCGAAAATGGGCCAATTCATTTCTACTGAATAAATTCTGTGTAATTAATTTAATCATAAATTTGAGAAATTGCCAAAACGCTCTAAATTTGGGACGCTGATTCAAGTTAGGGTGGAAAGGCATAAAAAGTGTCAAAAAGGAATAGTGAGGAAATGAAGTGTATAATTGTATTAAAAACGAACTGATATGTGCATCACATGACTTCCCTTTACTCTAATTTAATGTAATTTTCCCATTATTGGTAATTTTAATGTGATTTGATAGTTTTCTCTCTAAATATCACCAACAGTGACTAAATTGAAACCAGATTTTTAAAAAAAATCGCCAAATTTGTCAAAAGACTGGCGATATATTGCCAAATGTCCGCCAAATTATAGCACCACTTGAGTTTACGTCGAAATTAACAACGATTTCCCCCCAAAAAGGGGCAAAAGACCCCTT
Organism: Uloborus diversus; assembly: GCF_026930045.1. NCBI lineage: Eukaryota > Metazoa > Arthropoda > Arachnida > Araneae > Uloboridae > Uloborus > Uloborus diversus. Next base: position 17,924,296 of record NC_072740.1, read on the forward strand.
AGAAACACTTGAAGAGGATTTTCGCCCCTTCTTCTTTGTCATATTTTTCATGTATCACTTTTAGAAGGGAGAGAATTGAAGAGACTACGTTCATTCACAACACACAAACTAATTTATTTTCTATATACGGAAACAGTATACATGATGGGCAGCCAATTTGCCCTTTATCCCGAATAGCGGTCAAGAGATATACATAAATTTATCCCGCTATTCGGTCAGGAGATTTTTTTTGCAGCTATGCCTTCATAACTGCCTATAGCCATATGAACTCAGGCGCTCTCATGCATCTGCGCAGAAGTCAATCGCGTAAAGCCCCATTGCGCAATTATTGAGATCCCGAGTTATTAATCTTGGGATCCCTGTCAAGTTTTAAGTAATGTAACCACGTGGAGCATATAATTTCTTACAACACTCGAATGCAACCAAAAGAGGAGGTGCACAACTAGACCCCACGTACGGAGTCTACGTACCAAATTTTAACTTTCTAGGACATACCGTCTTTGAGTTATGCGAGATATATACGCACATACGTACATACATACGTACGTACATACAGACGTCACGAGAAAACTCGTTGTAATCAACTCGGGAATCGTCAGAATGGATATTTCGCGTGTAAATACGTTCTTAGGCGTATTTACAATCCACGTGTGATCCACGTGTGATCGAGTCGAAAAAAAAAAAAACTCAACATTCATTCGAGGGTGAGCAAAATGGAAATTAAGGTCGATTTTTGAATGAAAATTTTTTCGCGAATACAATCCTCTCTCTTTTGTAAAAGGAAGTAAAAAGTATAGATACAAATTTTTAAAAAATGATGACTATTCTGATGACAATAAATGTGCCATACCGTAACAGAACAGAAAAGTTGTCATCAATAAAAAAAAATCGGAATCTATTGATGAGCAAAAGACGGTTTGTCAAAATATCACATACTAGCAAACATATCCAGCGTTGCCTGGGTCAGTAATAATATTGAGAAACAATTTATACTTTCCTTTATTCATTTTTAGCTGTGCCCCGCGGTTTCACCCTCGTTAATAAGACAAGAAAATATTAAAAAACTATTTTAAGTACATCACGCTATGATATATATATATATATATATATATATATATTAGGGTGTCCCAAAAAAATGAAAGTCGTTTTTTTAAAACGCATACCCTCTTATTTTTTTCCTTTTATATCAAAACCGTTGGAAAAAAAGTTTTATGCAATTTGAAGCACGGTAACCCGTGCCGACTTGCGCCTAAAGGCCTAAACGTGTAAATAGACCGTGTATTCATATAAGCAAGCGAATGCTGGCGACGTGATACTTTGCAAAGCTCAAAACAGCTGTAAATAGTGCACAGAAAACAAATGAAAACAGAAAAACATATGTTTGGGGGGGGGGGGGGGCTTATCCGTAGTAATTTGCACACCGTCAAACATGTCAGTACGAATACATTCCGGTCAGCGAGCGCAGTATAGTCCTTCCATAGGGAACGAAACATGGCAGTGGAATTGCAAAGTTTGAAAAAAGGGATATTTTTAATAGGAGTCGTAAAATAACAAACTACGGGCTTGAAACTTCCCTCTAACGGACAAGTTCTGTCGGTTTTGTTTTATAACATTCGAGAAGTAAATTTAACCATCAGTGAAAGTGCAAATATCGCTATTCGGGAACGCATCATCTTTTGGGAAAAGGCACGCGTTCCCACCAAATCGTTGCTAAATTGTGTGAATAAACTTAAAAACCTGTATCAAATCTAGAGAGACTTACAAAAAAATGCAGAGAAACTGCAAGAAGTATTCAGGCAGCGCCAACAAGAATTTTCAAGTAATTTAAACAATTTATTCAATATTGCACATGCTGATGCACTTCGGTTAATCAAAATAGAGGAAGATGGGACTGTTGCCTGCTTTGAGTGCTCAAAAATCAAAAGAAGATCGCTTATCTATAGTTATTTTATATGGATGTGACGGAACATTTCATTGCTGAGTCTAAACTGGATAATTTCACAGGAAAAGAACAAACAAAGGCTGTTTGAAAGGCAATTTTAGATTGGAATCTCGAAGACAAAGTTAAGTTGTGATATTACAGCTTCCAGAACAGGTCCTTTAAGTGGATCTTGCGCTATTATTGAGCAAAAATTTGATAGAGAAATGCTTTCTTTTGCTTGCCGCCATCACATATATGAACTGATCTATCTCACTTGAATACAGTGCTATGGAGGAGCTGCGGAGTTGTTCCGAACTGTACCCTAACTTGGAAAATTTACTTGATTTTTACCGTGCTGAACTTACTAATATTACGCTCAGGGATGGCTATCAAGAGTTGACAGAACTGCCTATCATATTTTTAGGTGGAGATATAGAAAATGAATTTAAAATAAGACCACCGGGAGTCATGCACAAAGCTCGATGGATGGCTCGAGCGATTTACTCCCTAAAACTATTATATTTAGTTCACAACTAAAATTAGATACGAAGGAAAATGAAGCATTGTTTGATGTCTGCTTTTTTGTAGTGACAATATACGTGAAACCATGGCTTCAGTGCATTTTGACAGTCAAAGCACCCAAAAATAATTTGTGCTTTTTTGATAAAAGTGTACGAAAATGTGGACCCAATTATCTCAAAAGCTGCTCTACAAAACTTCGTCCAGCTTTTATGGTATGGTCAATAATATTTCATTCCTTTATGTGAAAAAGACTGTCTCAAAGCTTAGTGCAGTAAACGATGCAGCTGAAAGAGCGGTAAAAATGATGCAGAACTTTCATGGTTTGCTAACAGCTGATGAGAAACAAAAACAATCTGTTACGTTGTGTTCAAGAGCAGAGGACACACTGCAAAAAGCAAGCATTGAATTAAAAATATGTACAGTAATGTTTCTTTTAGTCTAATATTGTAGTAAATATCTGGTTTAAATAAATTGATGTCGAGTGTAGTAAGGAATTATGCAGTTAGCAATTTTTCCACTGTAGTCGCCTTACAGGATTTTAGGTCAAACTTTGACCTCAAGTCGGCACGGGTTCCCGTTATTTAATTGCAAAGGAACTTTTTTCTCATGTTTCTGAGGTGAAATGGAAAAAATTTGGAGGGTATGCGTATTCGATTTCACAAATTTTTTTTTCGCCATTATATCTTGGGACACCCTAATATATATATATATATATAAGATATGATATATAAAAAATTCCACACCCTTATCCACATCGATGTTTTCCATCAAATAAGAAAATCGGAAAATAAAAATAAATAAATAAATAAATAAAAATCAACAAAAAAGTAATTGAAAACCCTTAATTTATAAATAAATTTTTTTAATGAGCCGGGTAATAAATGCTGAAAATCTTCCTACTCGCATTTGGATTCGAACTCGAGACCCTAGGGTTGCTGGCCCAGCGCTTTAACAACTGAGCTATTCGGGAAATACAAGTTCGAGCCATTGATGCAACAAAAAATGCATCATGATTATTATTGATTTAATTTATAATTTTTGCTGCTCCACTCCTATTAGTCATTGCGTGACGTTATACAGTCGAGTCCCGACTTACGCGAGAGATGCGTTCCAAGACCCCTCGCGTAAGTCAAAATTTCGCGTTGTGGAAACTGGTATGTGTAAAAACTTTTATAAACATACCCATATAATTAAAGACACTTGTAAACACCTCTTCAAAGTGTTGAAAACCATTTTTAACTATACATCACTGTTTCTCACATAAAAACTGAATTTTTATTTATATTAAAAAAAAAAAAGTTTTATTCATCATAATCTTTAGCTTTTCTTGAATTGTCAGAAACTTTTTCTTCTTCATTCTATCTTCAAACATTAAATGAAACAGCGCTCTTAGGTGTCATTATATTTCATCAACTTCCCCATATAGAATAAAAAGAAAAAGTAAATGGAAAATGGGGAGTAGTTATTTGTATAAGCGATGTTTAGACTAGTATGTGGTGTTGGAACTTCCACTCTCAGTGATACCAAAGGGATGAAGGTCCATTCACGAAATTTTTTTTTTTTAGTATCCAATAACTAAGCCGATATTTACACACCGCGAGTCCCTTCGGAAAATTTTCGTGTTGCGGGCGGAGAATTCGCGTTAGGTCTGAAATTCTTTACCGGGGGAAAAAATCGTATTATGGCCATTTCACGTAAGTCGGATCGCGTTGTAGCGGGAGTCGACTGTATATCCTATAGCCTTACTCAGTAAATGGACTATTCAACACAAAAAGAATTTTCAATTCGAAACAGTAGTTTCTGAGATTAGCGCATTCAAACAAACAAACTCTTTTGCTTTATATTATCTATTAGTATAGATGTTTATTCTTCTAATGAAAATTAATCTCAAAGTATAGATGAGATTAATTAATTCCTTTGTTGTGAATTCACGTTTTATGAAGGAATGAAAATGAATATGAAAAGTTGTGAAATGAGAAACATTGAAAGCTAAAAATTAACTGCATTAAGAATTATTTGGGTTCATCAGTTATTTTCAAAATATAGAGCGGAACGTGGAAACATTACATTCAAAAGAATTAAGAAATCTGGGGACACATTCAATACTTCCAGTATACATTCCGAAATCTTTGAACGTTTGCAAGATTACATTATTTCTATCCAATGATATTTTTTTCTTTATTGAGTCATAAAAAAAAACTTCTTCAAATGAAGATGATGTCACAAACTATTATCTATTATTTTATCACAAGTGCATACAATGTTCCAAAATACTCACATTCAAAAGAACGGTCGTTCACTTTTTAAGTGAACGAACGGATCCGTTCGTTTTAAGGATTCGTTCTATTGGACCCGTTCGTTCATGAACAACACATCCCTAGATTAAACAAATCATTCAGTGAAATCCCGAAGCCTCTAAGTGGTCTAGTTGCTGAAATATAAGCAAAAGCAGGCCTCAAAATCTCCGTGACAAACATTGAAGGCAAATGAAAAGTGCTTTACAAAAAAAGAGCAGAATTTACTGAATAGAAAATTTACCATAACTCAGCAAGAAAAAAAGAACTTATAGAAATGCTTCTTACTATAAGGAACATCTGGTACAAATTTTGGCCATCTTCAAGCTGTCAACTATCAGGAGTATACATCGCTTACAAAAACTGAGTCTCAAACATCTAAATTTTTTAAAAAGGTCCTGATTCATTCCAGAAACGTGACTGGATTCTACTGGAAAAGTTCATGGATTGTTTTGAGAGTTTCTAGATTAATTTTAGGAAGATTGCTACTTTTGCGGAAAAGTTTTCCCGTCTTTAGCCAGAAATTTTCCTGCCATAAATTAGGCACATTAGTTGTCCATTACTTTTGAAAATTTTCCTGATTTTTTTTCTAACGAGAAAGTCCTTATTTATGATTTTATTTGAGTGTTTTTGTCATAAACAAACATTTCACAGAATTAATAGTTTCAAATAAGTGTATAATCTCTTAAAAAAATTCGTCATTTCCGACTTAACTCAAATAACGTATTAATTTTGCTGTAATTCTAGAACTTTCATGTTTTAAACCAGTTAGTTATTATTTATTTTCCTTTTTAGGTGCATTTAGGAAGACATGGAAAAAGCAACAGGACAGCGTGCATTCAACAGATGCCGTGGCAAGAAGTTTACACTCCGTAATTTGTCTTCTACTGCAAGTCAAGAAAGAAAACATACTCATACAAAAAGTAAATGCAATAAAAAATCTACATTTGCAGTATTGCTAAAAGTACAAAAAAATCACTTCAAGTGTTCAAAATGCCAAAAGGCATTTAAAATTTTGAAAAAGGCTTCGAAGCACTACGTTGATTGTAAATCTGTTATTAAGAATAAACTGTCAATTAAAAAAGATGTAATTTGGGTCTGTACGATCTGTCATAAATCATTTGTGAGTGCCTCCAAACGAAAGCTTCACGAAAAAAGACATCAAAATGTTTCTGAAGACGTCCCTTGGTTAAAAAAGAACTGCCATCTGTGTGGAGACAGTTATTTTAGCATGTTTTTGTTTGATAAACATCCATGTTTCAAAAAAAGCTTGCTCTCATGTCGCGTTATATTACCAAAAATATCGATAGGCGGTGAAAACAGTGACGAGTGTACTAACGATTTTGATTTGAGAGCTCGTACAAAGCGTAGGTTCCAAATTTCAGATCCTAAGCAAGATTTTGGTTCGCAAGGGCACAGTAATAGAAGGATTAAACCAGAAAACTGCTCTTCAGAACCTACGGCTGGAATTGCTTCCGTGCCATTTTATGGAGATGTAAATCATAGCACAGACAAGGAGCAGCATATAGGGCCTGAAATCATCGGCTCGGATGATTATTTGTCAAGTCTTGACGCGTGTAGAGATTCTACAGAAAGTACTTCATTGCAGAACAGAGCTCGAGAATCGGAGGTTTCAGATAATTTTCTTGATCTGCTTTCCTCTAGTAATGATGTATGTACTTGCCAACAGAGAAAATGTAATGAACTGGAATATAAACCATGTTTACTATGTTTAAATAAAGAACGAAATGTATGTAAAGTACTTTCTGAAAAGCCAGCTGAATCAAGTTCAGATTCAAGAACTAAAAATACCCGTGATTCGATAGTTACTGAGAGTAAAAACCCCCGTGATTCGACTGTTCCTGACAGTAAAAATCCCCGTGATTTCACTGTGAATACTAAAAATTCTCTCGATTCGGTTCTACATGTTAAAAGTAGCAATGCCGAAAATTCTCCATTTAACATTCTCGATGATTTGGAAAAAATTTTTGTCCACGTCTTTGCAGTGATAAAGGCTGGGACAAAACTGTACGAAGAATATATTTGTGGTGTGTGTGGCAATTTTACGGCAGAAGAACCAAATATAATAGTAAAGCATGTTTTGGAGAAACATCAATATAATACTCCATTAAATTTGCTACCAATTCCAAAGGTAGATGTTTCTGAAGGAGTTGAGGACTATATAAAATACTTGTGGACTGAACTTTAAAAGAACTTTATCAAAACTTTTTGTGGTGTTACTGCTTCTTCCCACTCACGAAAAGCGGCTATATTGAATTCACCAAAATTGTTTATGTAAACTGATGTTTAAGTAAAATGCTGAACTTTTAATTTTAAACATCACTTCAAAGTATTTTATTGTTGCATAAGAAATTTTTAAAAGTATTAAAGTCCAACCTGCAAAATTATATGTTTAATAAAATTATGTTCAACTCTACTGTGTATTTATTTCTCCTTAGTATAGGAATGTGGGGTAAAGTGAAATATCAAGGCAATATTTGCACAGTTTGCAGCGCCATCTATCTATCAATATTTTAGCTATGTTGATAAATATATAATTGATTCCAGTCAATAAATAAATAAATAGCTCTAAAGATCAAGGTATATAATAATACAAGTCATTTTCAAACTTTGATATATTGTAATATTTTGAGACTTATCACAAATAATTTTTCTTATTATAAAGTTTAGTAATTTATATTTTAAACATTAACACTAAATCTACTGATATCCAGTGTAATATTTATTTATTTATTAGGTAGGTTTGTTAAATGCACGTGGGGTAAAGTGAAATAATTCAGTTCATTTATTTATTCATTTATTTATATTACTTACGTATTAATTAATTAATTACTTCATTTAAATTCCTTTATTTAGAAATTCAATTACTTATTCATTAATTCGCTTATTTTCATATTCATCACCAAAGTCTTATGTACTTACTTTCAGCTTAGAGGACTTGTTAATGTCTCACTGAAACTGCAAGGTTAAAGCAGATCTAACAAATTCAAAAGTAGTCTTAGGAAATTAATTGCAACCAAGGCTTAAAAGAGCTTGCAAGATCCAACAGTTGAATAGATCTGACATAACTGTACACAAATTTAATATGTTTAATAGCTTTGTTTTTTTCTTTCTTTCTTTTTTTTTTGTGGAACATTTTTCATTTTAATGCAATTATTAGTTTTATTTAATGATCAGTTTTATTTAAAAATCAAACATTAAATTCCAGTTTCAGCAATATTGATTTTGGCAACATTTTCCAAGCCACCAAGTGCATTGCTTTCATCAGTTAGGTGAAAAATGTACATAATAAGCCGTGATGACATACCCATAACGGAATAGTACCAGCCTCATCCGCTCTTTAGTAAGCTTTCGTGGCTTATAATAGAGTACGAATTCTTTCCCGCTGAAATTTTTTCTTTCACCTTAATACAGTCAATACGGCTAAAACCTTCGAGTAATTGGCAGTTCGATTTATTGGAAGTCCACCTCCCAGCTTTCTCAAGAATAATTATCTTTCTCAGAAATAGTGCGTAATAAATAGACTATAACACTTATAGCTTGGATAGAAGTAATTATTGGAGAAGGTTGCCGTCAATGGACCAGTTCCATGACTGGACCGCGAAGATATTTCCCGTACCAGAGTTTGTACAGACGCAGAATCAGTCTTAGTACCTTCCTTTGTCTGAAAAGTCTACTTCAAAGTCGTGAAGAAACTAAAATTACTTCATTATATCGTTAAACGCTCACATAAGATTCCTTCCTTTCTCTTACTAATTATTGAGATTTTTATTTAGTTGTTATAACATGCTTTGAATATCACTGAACAGTTAAACGTGAACATTGACATGAAAAAGTGCATTTTCAAGTACAATTCCCCATATCTCATGTTTTATTACGAATCGTCGAAGTAGTAGTACCTACAAGAATATTCAAAATTATGCAGTTGCTATTATTGAACCACAAGGTGTTTCCACCTGACAAAGTGGTTCATTCATAGAAATTTACAAATATTGTTGTAATTTCAGCTGAATTACCTTTGAAAATGGCTCAGCTGTTTTTAAATAAATATGATAACAATAATAAAAAAGGTTTTTTTAGTAATGCATGAAAACTGCCATACGTCATTTTAATTTCAACTTAAAAATGTTGATAAAATTGATTCAATTTTTAAAAATAATAATACGGTTTCAAATACTTAAACTGTTCCAGAAAAATGCCAAAATAAGTAAAATATGGCCAGTGGACAAGTGAGCGAATGGAACGTGCTATACAGTAGCTTATAGAAATAGTGATATGGGGAAGTCTGCCCACAATATAGAGTCTTGGAAGCAACTTTTTAGAGTCTCATGTAAGGTAAAAACCAGTTTGCTGTCACGTTAGTCACTAATTAGAAGTTTGGGAGATAAGTATTTCGAAATAGGAATATAATTAGTGAATCATATTCTGAAACTGGAGGAGACGTTTTTGGAATCACTTCCAAAAACTTGAGGGAATCGGCCTTTCAGAAGGCTGAAAGAAATAACATGTCCCACAGATTTAACTAAGACAAAAAGTCTGTTGGGACCTAAGCCTCAGGAAATGGCCAATAATTTCTTTGAAATTTTAAAGAGCTTCGTACACAAGTACAAACTTGTGCCAATTAAAAATTTTCAAAATAGGTAAAACCAAACTCTTAACAGTTAAAAAGAGGTCAAAAAGGTATCAGCTAAGAATGGTGCTGCACAGCTTGGGAAAATATCAAGTGGCGAACGAGGTGTGATGATAATAGCTGTGTGGTGTGTGAGAGCTAGGGGTTTCTTATGCCTCACCTATCCAAAAAAAAAAAAAAAATAATAATAATAATAATAATATTAGAAAAAAAAAGCCTTTTTTTTTTCTCTGTAACTTACTATTATTTGTAGTGCTTATTGACCTCCTATAATAAATATTTGTAATTTACGCATTGATTTTCTAATTTAAGAATGTGGTTGATTGATGGAAAGTCGATGGTTCATCCATAGTAATCGGTTGCCATGATTGTACCACATAAAATATTTATTTTTAATTTTTATTCTTTATTGTGCACATTTATCATAAAAATGAAAATTATTATTAAAAGAGAAATATACTGAGTAATGGTTCCTATAATCAAAGAAAAAATTGAGTTGAATTTCCTTTCTAAAGAAACGAAAACTGTTATGTGGTCCATTGACGGCAACCTTCCCCTAAGTACTACATAAAATATCTTTACGGAGAAGAAATTTTATGAAGATACTTGGGAAAAGGAAGGTATTTTTGACGCATTACATTTTTTAAATCGCATCTTAAAAAGTAAACAAGTTTGTAAACTCAATTCAAACTATTCACGTTTCCAGAATATTCCAGGTACTGCAGTAAAATATTTGCAAAATCTGATATTTGTTGATTAGTTGGAAATGGTAAAAATCTGCACAAGCACTCTCCACGAGCTTTTACACAATCGCTTCATCGTAGAAAAGGAATCACTCTTGTAGTAACATTTTCCCCAATATTCAATAAATATTTCATTTTCACCTAGTCCACATCAAAAAGGATTCCAAAATGATCCTATTCGTCGTTCACTTTAGATTCGTTATCATTGATGTTTATGATACCACAGCTCAAAGAACAGTTTATAACTACTGCTTCTGCCGTAGGTAGGCTCGGATCCATAGAGGGAGAAAGTCCCTCCCCCCCCCTCCAAAGTGCTAATAAGTGAATCTGAATCTTTCGACACAGATGGTAGTGTACAATGCCGGCAAAAAGAATCTTTGCATTTGGTTGGCAATTGCAAACTTTACATGCAAACTTCTTGTCATGATTTCACTTGGCCTGTTCCCTAGTAATTTGACCGAGTACTAAATATTCAACCAGATTGTGGCCGAAGTACAAAACACTGTTTTGAACTTTTCCAATATCTTGCTTTCAACCTAAAACACAATTTATCAAAAATTAACCAAGATCATCCTGGTCACGGAGTTAATCTTTATTCTTTACTATTGATACCTGTGCGCGTTCGTCTGTGTGTCTTTTTACTAATGTCCTCCGGACTGAATGTCTACGAAGTCGATACAGGCACTGCTGGAGCGTCCAGGGTAAGAAATTCCGCCCTGTCTCACCCCTCTAAATTTTAAGGGGCGGATCAAGCTTCTGGTTTTGGAGCGGGTCATTATCGGAAAGGGAGGTATCGCTATGCAAGATTTTAGATATAGGTCCCCAAAATACAACTTTAGGCATCAGTTGATCGTTTTAGGGGGCTGGGGCGGGGGGTCCTCTCTGGATCCGCACGTGGGCCAGACATTCAGAATATTCTGAGAACATCCAGGGATAACAGCATTGAAATTATCATTTGTCACCTGTCGCAGGCGGCTTTGAGCCACCGCAGGCGGTGAACGAGGGTTAGCGGGCGGGGGTGAATCCCTCTAGTAACAGCTGACTTCACTCACTGATCAAGACTTCACAAAACTTCACTGAAATTTCACACACGAATCTGTACTTTATGAAACATTTCATGAACAACCCATAATGACTTGATTCATATGATGTGAGCGAAGTTTTTATATGAGAGCACTTCTATAAACAACTAAATCGTATATTTAATTTAGAAATGAAGGGGGCGTTTGAACACACCTAAACATCAAACTCTTCATCCCATTATCGTTTCCTTAATGATGATGACTCTGAAGATGGGGGAAAGTAGGTAATGAAAGTGGGAATCAACCAACTTTCAACGCCTGTTAATATTATATTTTTGTTCTGAAATGGTATTGTGAATTTGTGTTGTTCTGTCTGTTTTGTACTTTTGTTGTTTGAAAATCCTTTTGTGGAAGAATTAAGGAAAAACCCATGTCATTACTGAAATTTGATATTAAACTCTCCCATGCATTTCATACTATGGTGCACAAAGCTTTGGAAAAACACAACTTTCGCGAAGAAGAAAGGGGCCATCCACAAATGATGTCGAGCCTTGAGGGGGGAAGCGTGCTCGTAAAATTATGATAATTTGTGACAAAAGAGAGGGAGGGGGTAACAAGAAGTGTAAAATCGCACTTTGTTAAGCAAAAATATGCTTTTAGAAACAAGCATCAATGTGACAAGGGAAGAAGAGAAGGTAAGTTGAAGTGTGACACTTTGGTACACAAGGGGAAAGAGGGTCAAATTTATTGAAAAAATGTGTGACATCATCTATGGGATTCCCTAAGACAGTTTTAGCAACAAAACTTGAACTGCGATGAGTTGGACTGAAATGTCTAAAAACTACTCTCTTGATGCTTCACTATGAGAACTTCTTGACATACTTTTTTGACAAGCTAGCCTAAAATAAGTCCAGAAATGGCAGTTTTTAAGTTATTACTGCTTTACATGCGAAATCTTATTTGGCATCCAGCCATCACAATGTAATTATATATATATATATATATATACATATATTCATGAATGAACATTCAAAATAAATTGGAAAATACAAAAAGCAAGAACTGTCTTTTTTTATTTTTTCTTACATTTTTCTTTCAATGTCTTTGAATTTATATTTACATATATTCTTAAAATGTGTTTCATGTTGTATATATACATAATATAAAGTTCATACTTATTCAACAAAAGAGCGCGAGCTCCATCCTTTGTATGCACCAGACGACAGTAGCAATTATGTGAATTAGTCTGGCTCTGCGGTGCAGATTTTACCTTTAAGTCCTCAAGGGTTTCTCACTGTTAATTCTTACCTCCTTAAGAGACAAATAGGTTCCCCAGGGAGCAGGGTTAAGTTTTAGGAAATTCCTCCTTTGTTTCGTTTTTATTTTGAAGTCCTCAAACATACAAAATCGAATCTCTTTTCTTCTCCAATAGATTTCATGCATGCAGGCCCGTATTTTTTTTGGGGGGGGGGGGGGTCGGGAGGGGTCAATTGTCCCACTGACTAAAAAACATAATGTGTTTAACATAAGAGAGAGTGTTTTTTTTTTGAAAAAATTCGCATTGAGAGTACCCCTTTTACCCCTCCACTTTCCTGGAAATATTCGACATAACGTGCGTGATTTCAGATACTCGCGAAAGAATGTCTGTTTAATTCCGAAACTATAAAGAAGAGAAACAAAAGGAAAAAACTCAAAAATCAAAGCTCTAAAAAGGGAAGATTACATTCCAATACATAATTTATGAACATCATTGTTTTGAAAAAGAAATTAATACAATTTACGCATAAAAAATAGTGCCAAATAAAGTCGTCGAAACATTTTTGACAGAATTCTTAATCAATTGGTCAAGCGCGTATTGTGAAGTAAAAGTTTTGGCTACATATTCATGAATTAATGAAAAGTTTTAGGGTAACGGTGCCAGTACAAACAAGGGTTCAGTAACAGACAGTCAGAAGTTCGGATTTAAATAAAAGAATTTTAAGCGGGTAAAACTGATGTTTCTCTGGCCTATAAATACGGTGCATCCATTAAATGTTTTCAGAGTGAAGTTTGTGAGTCAGTTGGTATTTGCAAGGCAGTGGTGAAAGTTTATGAACAGCCACCACTAGGTCAGCTGGTGTTTCATGTTCATTTGAATTAAATAAGGCTTTAGTTCTAAAAATAAAGAACTTTTGCACATTTTTAAGAGAAAAAGGGAATTTCGCCCCTTACTTATCCTTTCCTCATCCTGTCTATTGCTGTGCCTCATCATTTTTTTTCGGTGTCTGTAACTGGGGGGGTCGGACCTTTTTTCAAAATTGAGCAAATAAAAATAGAATTAACAAATTCAGAGGATCCACAAGCAGGTAAACGTTAGATAAGATGTAGTTGCATGAGAGAAAAATAGTTTAAAAATTCTAAATACATTAAAAGGCTCAGAAAATTGAGTTAAACTGAGAGCGATGTCTTAAGCATGTCTGCTACTGGTGCCGTTACCCTAAATGTAATGGCTATTTTTGTGGTTCTAAGTAGTTTTTCACTTGCAGAGCATCCTGTTCATGATCAGTGGCATTATAAGAATTGTTGAAATCTGAAATGTAATGATGTTCCTATTTGCTGTCTGATATACAAATTAGTAATGATGCTAAGGCGAATACACTAAGTTTCCTGCTTTTTTTTTTTCAACAACTCTACTGGGGAAAAACGACATTTTGTTTTAAAATCTTGGAACGTTTGTAGACTTTGCATAAACACAGATTTTGAGAAAGGGGGACAATCAAAACTCCTCCCCCCCAATACAACATGGAGGATAGTTTTGGCTAAAATCCAAAAAGACACTTCTATATACAAAAAAAAAAAAAGTTTCTTTTCACTCCCTTTTAATGAATCGCTATTTCATTCCATAGGTGTTTATTGAGTCTTTGTTGTTTAAAACTGTACAAAAAGTCAAATTTCAAAAATAAGTGCTCAAAGGCTTTTCTTTTAATTTATTTTTTAAAAATAAATTCAATAAAGCGAGTATTTTTACTTCCTAAAGGAAATACTGGTTTCTGAATTTAAATGTACATTAAATAAGCACTTCATTGCATTGTGTTGACAATTATCCAAGCTCTAATTAACCGAAATGTTCAATTATCCGGACCCGATGCTGCTTCATTTTATACTATTGCAGGATTGCCCACTTTTGAGAAACAGTTTGAGGAGCATTTGTAATGACTTGAAGGAGTATTTTGAAATTATGCAGGAGCAGCTCAGTATTTTGTATTTAAAAAAAAAAAGCTAAAACCACTTTTTTTGAACTTTGATAATCATTTTAAGCATTAGCATAAAAATTATTTTTAAATTAATAAAACAGACACAATGTCATTCTTTGAGTACACACATTTTTAACTTCTCTAACTGACATATCTGTCATAATAAAACAGCAAAATATAGTTAAAATAAATTTAATTTCATTGAAATCTTCGTGAGCTACATCTTTGGTAAGACTGGTCAGAATTTGGTAAGCCTTGCCAGAACTAAATTGACACAGTTGCGGACTTAAGGGGAAAATGATCTACTCCGAAACTCTGATTCTGGATAACTCAAATTATCTGCTTTTAGAGCAAAATGATAATGATGTTTAAAAGCAATGAGAGCTGAAACCACCAAGAGAAAATAAATAGGGTCTATGACATACAAACTTAATGACGTTTTAAGGTGCAAAAAAAAAAAAAAAAATGTAAGCAATCAAAAATAACTTCCTTTTACGAAGTACCTTAATAAAATTTATTCTCTGTAGAAATATGTTTACTAATAATGACGGATCTTCCGATAACTCGTAAGTTTCAGACGGTCCCATGGGAGTTCGAGTTATCGAGAGTTGACTGTATGTGATTTCAATTAAATGTCCCGGCAGGGCTGCCCATCCCCCCAAGCTCAATGGCGTAAATTCCCCCCCCCCCAAAAAATTTTCTCTCTTTAAAATCGGGTTAAACATAACAGTTTTTATAGTGTGTAATTTCCAGTGAAAATACGGGTGTGTGTGCATAGGAGGGGGGGGGGGGGATAGCGCTAACAACTACCATTTAAATTGAAATATTGTTGGATTGTTGACTCGCCTCGCCTTCCCAAAATTTACAACGTGGACTTTGAGTAAACAAGTTTTGGTGACCCCTAAGTTTTGCTACACCTTTTTTATTATTTTTTTAACGTATGAATAATTACAGGGAGAGTGGATTCAACTTTCTGATTTGGGATGGAGTCATTAATAGATGTATACAATATGAAACTTGAAACGAAAATATAAGAGTCACTTAGCTAGGGAGTCCGAGGGATTCTCCCCCGGAAAATTTTCGAAATTGTAGATTTAAAACCTGTTTTATATGATTTCTGGTGATGTTAGGGGATAAAAGGTTCTGTAGCCCCCTTCCCATTAATTTTTCATACTGAAACTTCAAAAACTCAATTGTAGACATAGATTGACTACCGTTGCGTTAAGGAAAGGGTACGGGTTCGGCGGCTCTCCTCCGATAAGTTTTCAAAATTGTAGTTCTAAAAACGCGACTTTAGACTATCTGTGGTAATGTTAGGAAATAAAGAGATTCAGGGCCTCGCACAGGAAAAATTTTGCGATTAAAGTCTTAAAAACGCTATTTTAGGCTACCTATGGTTACGAGACAGGCAGTTTTCTGAAATTGATCCTCTAAAATGCCGAGCTTTGTGACGTTAAGAAAAAGTTTTCGGAAGCTTTCCCGAAATTTTCTCGAAATTGAAGCCCTGAAAATCAAATTTAAGATGATCTCTAATAATGTTGACGAGAGTGGGGGAAGGGAGAGGGGCACTCCACTTAAATTTTCGATTTTCTAGCTTCAAAAACGCAGTTTTTATAGATCTTGATAATGTTATGGAAGGTGAATTTCGGTGCCATTCCCCCGGCAATTTTTCGAAATTGATACTACAAAAACGCAATTCTAGGATTGTCTTTGATTGTGTTAAGGAGAAAGGTGGAATCAGGGGCTCTCTCCTATAAATTTTTCAAAATTGCAGTTCTAGAAACGCAGGTTTAGATGAGTCTTGATGATAAAGAGGGTGTTATTCGGGCATTACAGTGGGGGCGCTCTCCTGGAAGTTTTCCTAAATTGAAGTCGCTCAGCCAAAAAGAAGGATCACACACAGATACCCTGCGACAGATATTTTTCGGATATCCTCACAAAGGTATTCATCATACATCGAAAATCAGAACTCGAGAATTTTAATGAATCAAATATCCTCCTATATGCATATCAGATATAGAAGAAAGTAAAAATGATTTACGAAAAATAATCAAAACTCCTTAAGTTGTTTGTTCTGCTTCCATCAGCAAAAACCAACATCACTGAAAGTTTTAACAAAAATCATCTAATGATAAATTGAAACAATCAGTTAAAAAATGGTAGAGAAAATAATAGTAAAGTGAAATGAAAAATTCTACATAAACTTAAGCTAGTTTATGAAGAAAATATAGTAATTGTCGATTGGATGAATTAAAAATATGTTACACGCAAACTTCAAAACTAGTTCTTAACGATTGTCAAAGTGCAAATGAGTCAATGAAAGACTAGAGCATAGTGGTCAGAATTACTTCAAGCAATAAATAAAGAAGAGGGGAAAACTTTTCATTTTAATAATTTTTGATCTCTCTCCCTCTCATAACTGTTACACGTACTCATCATGCAGAATTGTGCTACTTCAAGAAAATTTATAGTAAATTAAAAAGAAAGCAAATCGCCTGATCCAGCTTTGAAACGAACATCAACTCCATCCCGTCTCTAATGTTCCTTTATTGAAAAAGAGACACGGTCATTAAATTGTGGGAAGAGTACGTGAAAAAAGTATTTATGCATCTATTTCTTGTTGAATAAGTTTAAATATTTTTTCCTTCCAAAAATCAAAAATTTTATGTTCTAAGGAAAAAAAAAAAAACACCACCCTCCCAAAACTTTTGATGGCGCAACTTGAGCCATAATCCCCCCCCCCCCTGTGGGCACCCCTCTGTCCCGGGTCACTTCTCAGTCTGAGCGTATTGCTGTGGTAACATGGGTAAAAAAATTGTTTTACTTAAAAACGTCTATTTTGACAGTATTGCTTCAATGTGGGATGTAGGGGTGAGGGTCCTTGCCAGGTCCGTAATTTCGAAATTTTCCACGGGAGGGGGGGAGGGGTTGTATTCAACACATTTTATGGAGGGGGGCAACAAAACACGTTCAAAAATACAAAATTTCAGTATGTTTCTAAAATCTAGGGAGGTCATTTGACTCCCCCCCCTTGATCGTCCAAATGACAGCGACGGGCCTTACCCTTTCCCCGGGACCCCGGGTGGCAACTTCGAACAAAGGGGGGGGGGGGGGATTTTGCCTCATTTCAGGCCCTTTTTTTTGCGTTGAACTTGAAACTCCATATAAAAACTGGAAGGGAGGTATGTCAGTTTTTACGCTGGCTAGGAAAATCGAAGATCCGACACTGTTGGTAGAAATATTTACTTGAAAATGTTTCGATAGATGGCGCTAAAAACCCTCTATCCTGCATAGAAAACATGGTGAGAGTTTTCGCTATGATTTCATGAATATTGCCTATTAAATAAGCAGGGTTCGAATACCTACAAAAATGTTAGACGGAGATAGAAATCAAAAGTTTTAAGTATGAAAAAGCATTTTAATGAAGTAAAGTCAATGGGCAATTATAAGGGAATATGTCATAGTTCATTTATTAAGAGAAGGTGAAATCAACATTAAAATGTTTTGAAATTAGTTTTTTTTTTCATTACTTCTTCAAATTTGAGCTTTCGAATTTGTAATTCACAATTAGTACATCATTTTCATTTCTTTTGAGATGACAATGACATTTTATTTACTTTTCATTTTTAAATTTAAGATTCATGATTCCCCCTCCGCCCCAAAACGTTATTCGTGGAACCTAATAAACAAATTACAGACATTTTTTTCCCTTTTTTTTTTGCAAAGCAAAACTTTTAATTGTACAAAATTATTCATCCAAGAATCGGCAACAAATCCTTGCACTTCATCCTTTTCATTGGTTAAAACAAGTATTTCTTTTAAAAAAGCCAACAGAAACATATCAGCTATTTTGTAAACGAAATTAATCCCATTCTCTAAAGTTATTAGGCTCATAATTCAGCAAATTACAGCAAATAAACGGTTTATTTAATAGGGAACTAGTTGGTTCAGTTATCACTTATTAAATGTTTCTCCTAGGATGAATTCCCTCTGAGTTATGTTGACAAATAGAAAAAATTAATCTCTAAAATGTCAACTACTGGTGGTTTTACCTTACCCTGTTTTCTGAGCATTTCTTGGTTTACTTGGGTTACTACTACCTTTCTGCAAGTTCAATTTCTATAAAACAGAAGAATTTTCCTGCACTCTATTCTAAAAGTTTTTAGGTACACATGAGATTTGGGGGGGGGGGGGACATTCCTCCAGTTCCCCACTGTGGATCCACTTCTGCTATTGTCTAATTGCTTTTCCTGAAGCCTTTCGTAAAGTTCTAAAAAAAACAGTAAAAAAATTCATGTGTGTTGTTTTCTGAACAGCTTTAGGAATTTTTTTTTCTTTCTTTTTTTTTTTTTTTTTTTGAGGGAAGAGGAGAAAATTCCCAGTTCCCCTCCTTGGATCCGCTTTTGCAATTCTCTCTTCGCTTTTCCTCTGCGCCTTTCTTCAAGTTCAAGTTCTATAAAACAGAATTTTCCTACTCTGTTCTAGAACATTTTAGAAATGTACACATGAGATTTTGGGGGGAGGGGAACATTTCTCCAGTTCCCCTCCGTTGATCCGCTTCCGCTATTGTCTAATCGCTTTTCAGAAGCCTTTCGTCAAGCTCTAAAAAACAGAAAAAAAAAAAAAAATCCTGCACTTTGTTTTCTGAACAGTTTTTGGATTACTTGGGATTTTTTTTTTTTTTTTTTGAAGGGAGAGGAGAACATTCCAAAGTACCTCTCCTTGGATCCGCTTTTGCAATTCTCTCTTAACTTTTCCTTGCGCTTTTCTTCAAGTTCTATAAAACAGAAGAATTTTGCTGTGCTCTGTTGTGAAAATGTTTAGGTACACGTCAGATTTTGGGGAGAGGGGAACATTCCCCCAGTTCCCTCACGGATCCTTCATCCGCCTCTGCTATTGCATGATCGTTTTTCCTGGAGCCTATTTTCAAGTTCAAGTTCTAGAAAACTATCTTCCTATTCTCTGTTCTAAAATCTTTTAGGTACACATGTTATGTTGGGGGAGGGGAACATTCCTATAGTTCCTCTCCGTGGATCCGCTTCTGCTGTTTTCTAATCGCTTTTCCTGGAGCTTTTCTTCAAGTTCAAGTTATATAAAATAGAAGAATTTTCCTGCACTCTGTTGTGAAATTTTTTAGGTATATATGGGATTTGGGGGGGGGGGGGCATTCCTTAGTTCCCCTCCGTGGATCTCCTTCTGCTGTTGTCTAATTGCTTTGCCTGATACCTTAGTTCACGTTCTAAAAAACGGAAAAAAAATTCTGTACTCCTGTTTTCTGATTTGTTTTAGGTACACTTGGGATTTTTTTTGAGGGGGGGGGGACATTCCCACAGTTCTCCTATTTGAATCTGCTTTTACAATTCTCTTTTCCTGGCGCCTTTCTAAAAGGTCATGTTTTAAAAAACGGAAGAATTGTGCTGTATTCTGTTCTGAAAATTTTTAGGTACACTTGGGATTTTGGAGGGGGAACGTTCCCCCAGTTCCCCTCCCGTGGATCCGCGCCTGAATAAACCACGATGTGGCGACGGAATTTAATTTTTATACTAGCCGCCTTCGGCGTCCGGCACGAGTTTGCCACCTTTGGTGCATATGCACGAGTGTATTAAACTTTAAAAAAAAGGTGGCCCTTTCTATAGGTTATAACATAAAAAATAGAAATAACCACATTAAAAGAGAAGAATGGGTACAATTTTTACTTCCTTTTCCAAAAAAGGAAGTATTGTATTCGCGAAAGCATTTTCACTCAAAATTTGGCCTTAATTTCCATTTTGCTCACCCCCGAATTAATGTTGAGTTTTTTTTCAACCCGACCACACGCGGATAAGTGCCTAAGAACGTATAAACACCCGAAATATCCATTTTGACATTCCCAGAGTTAATTACAACGACTTTTCTCGTGACGTCCGTATGTACGTAATGTATGCATGTGCGTATGTGCGTATGTATGTCGCATAACTCAAGAGCGGTATGTCCTAGAAAGTTGAAATTTGGTACGTAGACTCCTAGTGGGGTCTAGTTGTGCACCTCCCCTTTTGGTTGCATTCGGGTGTTTCTAAAGGAGTCTTTTGCCCCTTTTGGGGGAAAATCATTGTTAATTTCGATGCAAACTCAAGTGGTGTTATAATTTGGCGGACACTTGGTGATATATCGCCAGTCTTTTGGTCGCCAACTTTTGTCGACACTTGGCGACATATTTGGTGATTTTTTTTAAAATTTAAATCTGGTTTCAATTTGTCCGGTGTTTTTGATATTTAGAGAGTAAACTATTGAATCACATTAAAATTGCCAATAATGGGTAAATGACATTAAATTGGAGTAAAAGGAAGTCATGTGATGCACACATCAGCTCGTTTAAGTGCAAATTTGCTTGAGTACATTTGATTCTGATTTTAAATGAAAACGAAATTTATGCTAATCATAAAGCGTAGTGTTTATGCTTTATTAATATACGTGCAAGTGTGCGTTGTGTAGTGTTCGTGTACAGGGGTGCCCACTGGGGGGGATTATGGCGCAAGTTGCGCCATCAAAATTTTTTTTTGGGGGGGGGGATTTTAAATTTTTTTAAATTTATCTATTTAAATTCATTTATTGATTTATTTTTAAATCGAATTATTTATTTTACTTTATTTTATTCTGTTCATATTTTATTTCATTTATTTATTAGTTGCTATGTGTGCGTATGTTATTGGTGTAGTACAGAACATTCTAATAAAATAATAATTAAAAATAAATAATTAAATAAACTTAAAAATAAATAAATTATTTAAAAAATTTAAAAATAAATTAATTAAATTTTTTCAAAAATAAATCAAATAAAAAAGGAAGCTAAAAATAAAAAATAAAAAAGAGAAAGAGGGTTGAGAAAAATTTGGGGGGGGGGATTTGCGCCATTGAACTTGGGGGGGATGGGCACCCCTGTTCGTGTATGGGAGTCGGTGAGATATGTCCGATTTCCAAGTGAATAAAGAGTTTCTTAAAGTAATACAGTACTATTATGTGAGTGTTGTACGATTAATGTAAAAGTCGACGAAAGGTAGAATTTCATACAATTTACTTTTAAAATCAACATTGCTTTCAGAACTGCGATTTGCAACTACGCTTTTGCGCCAGAACACAAGTTAGTCATAGGCGAAAATATTCTTTCTATGAATGGGGCCCGGGAAAATATAAAATATATTAAATACCTATACATGATTAAATTTATTGGTATGAAAATACAGGAACAGATCCATTCAGTGACTTTTGGTTGAAAGATTCAATGTTCCGGTCTGCCACTTCAGAGAACGGAACATTTCAATATGAGCGGGGACATCGGGACTCCGGGGGGACATACTTAAAAACGGGACATACAGTCACCTTAGTAATGTAACAGGTTGCTTTTTGGAAAAAAACTGCCCATCTCTACGTTGAAAATACATAAGCGCATTTTGTTTTGCAATCAAGAATCATTTCTGGAACAAATAGGGGCTCCCCGATTTGAGGTCACGGTAGGTCACTATGAGCGAGCAAAAATTTCCTTGCTCGGCCAATTTTATCTGACAATTCGGCAAAAATATCATCATTCGGCAAAATTTGGATTTCCATTCGGCTAAATTATCATCATTTGGCAAACTTTTTAGTTCCGTTCGGCAAATTGAGAATTTCCGCCCTCAAAAAAATTTAAGATTGGTGCGCCACTGGGAACAACAGTTAAAAATAGGAGAGGTACATAAAAGCAAGTTGAAAAAGAGGTGGGGGTGGGGGACAGTGGCGTAGCTAGGGTGGGGAGGAGGGGGCGGTCCGTCCCGGGCGACATAATTTTGGGGGCGGCGATTCAGCATCTTTGATGTGAAAAAAAATCTCAAAGAGGGAATCAGACTTGAAATTTATTACTAGAGGCAAAAAAAAAAAAAAAAAAAAAAAACCCTCTTCGAAAAGTAAGGTTTTGGTATGACTACAACTGCGCTTCTCAGTGTTCAAAGTTGAAATATTTCCATACAACCTTCCTCATCCACTTAACGTCCTCTAAGATAGACTTAATTTTTTTTTAAAGCATAAATTTCGAAAAATAGTCTAGGTAAGACCCCGACTTCCTAACGTCACCAAAAGGCTCAAACTGACTTCAGTTTTGATGAAAATTCGAGAAATAACTCTTCTTCTTCCTCCAAACCTTACTTTTAAATGCAATTTTTGATGCAAGTGAAGAATATTTCGCCGAGATAAGCACGTCACCCCCCTCAACCTTTTTTTTGGTAGGAAGAATACGGATTAAATTAGCTTCCTTTCTTCCTTAAATAGAGTTTTCAATTTTAAGTTCAATAATTTTCGATGGTTTAATGTATTAGATGTGTCATAATAAAAGGGTGGCAAAAAGAGGAACCATCCGGCGGAATAATCTGTAGCCACGCCACTGGATGGAGGGGGGGGGGGGAGCTATCTTCAAAAAGTGCTGCGTGATGAGGGGATAACATATTTGAATTCAAGGAGTAACTTTATATAAAAAGTAATAAGAATTATTAATTTTTCATGTAAAATTAATTATTATGTCAGAAGCAGTTTCAGAGGGTTTTTTTTTTTTTTTTTTTGCCTCGCAATGTAATTTGTTATTTCTCAATCAATGATTTTTTTTAAAGCTGGTATTTATTATTATGTATGGTCCCATTTGTGAATAATTCAAAAGTTACAACAAAACATACGCAATTTTCAAGCAGAAACGATGTAAATTCATGAACTATTATCAATCCAGCAAAATTTTACCTCATATGCCTCTTCCGCAGTAACAATTTATTTTATTTAATTTTTTTGCACACACACACACACACACACACACAAAAAAAAAAAGTCAATGGAAGTAAATACAGTATTATTTAGGAAAGGTTTTGTCCGTCTTCAGAAGAGAAAATATTCTCTCTAAGAATCTTTATTTTCCTTTCTTTACAGAATGAAAGATTTTCCATGCTTTGATACAGAAATAACTTCGATAATGACATTTACGGTGAAAAGACTTACCAGATCTACTTGCATCAAACTTTTTGTAATCGCAAAATATTTATGAACTGTTATAAGCTACCTCATAATTTGATTTTCCTTTTCTAGAGTGTATATTTGTCCACTTGAATACAAATTCTTAATTATTTTTTAAAATAAATCATGATTGGTTACTTTAAATTAAATTGATTTAACTAAATTTGATCTAGACTAATGATTTCATAACAAAAGGACGAAACTACAGTCTCTGGATGTCATAACCAGGCTGATCGGTAACTGCTTACCACAAGAGACGTCGCTACGGGGGGGGGGGGGGCGAGTGGGTGGTGCGCCCCGGGTGTCACCCGTCTGGGGTGTGATACCCTAAGTGGAATTGCAAGCTTTTAAAAATGTATGAAGCTAAAATGCATTTTTAAGACTACAAATTTGAAAATTTTTGTGTGTGTGGGGGGGGGGGAGACCCCGGACTCCATCTTTTTCCAGCCCTAATCATGAAGTGAACACTTTACTCAGGATTAGATTCATATTGTCAATACTTTGGCCTAGTAGTGTCCACCTGAAACTCATTATCTTTCCAAGATTGAGATGCGTTTGAAATAATCATGGGCCATCAATTTCACACACCCCCTTACTTTTTTGACCTCTCGATGGGCTGCACGTTTGTGTCTAGGGCAAGTTATATAAAAATCGTTCCTAGTTTTCATTTGTCTTTTGTACATTAGCCCACTTAAAATTTCTTTATTACACAAATGTCATTGTTTCTGAAAATTGTATGAATTTCATGTTTACATATAATATTTTCCATTTTTTTTTTTTTTTGCGTTTGTGTGTGGAGGGGGGATTACACCACAAATTACCGTCCCTGGTGTCAGTAATGCTAGGTACGCCACTGCGCACCACTACCATAAACGCGGGCTACTTTGGCTCTAGGGTCCTTCTTTGCCCCAAACTGAAAAAAAAGAAAAGTAAAAATGGTACACCGTTCTCTGTCACACTTCAGGAAGCAATTTGTAAACATATTTTGACAGAATTCGCTAGAGAACATCTCCAAGCACTCAGTAATATGTATCAAGCAGTTCCATTACTATGTTCAAGAAGCAACACTAGTGGTTCTGTGTTCCTTATGCTAACATGTGCTTTCATCATCCCTCAAACTTTTCCATGTAGAAGCAGTTCTACATCAGCTAAGAGTTTGTTAAGTACTTATTTATGAGTAGTATTTAATACTTTATGCCATAGTATAGATGTACTTCTCATTTCTGTTAAGGTTTTTATTTAAAAATTTGACAACGACAACATATCTCCTAACCTAAAAATTACGACCTGCTTTAGCCCAGCATAAAAACTTCAAAAAATCCCTCAGAGAGATTTAGAAAAATAAAGAATAGCTAAAAGTAAGACTCTAAACAGGAAAAACAAGAAAAAATCTGGAAATTTCGGCAACGGTAAAAGAGAGCGATTACAGACTCAATTCATCCGGGCTCAGTTACATGGCTTTTTTTTTAATGAAAAATGAAAAAGAACTGAAAGTTGTAGTAGGTTTAGAAAAAGTTAACCTTGTTGTATCTACTTCTTACAAGTTTTGTTAAATTTGTTGGAAAGTTAATGGAATTTCGTTATTGAAGAATGAATGGGCTCAGGTTTTCAGGGATAGCCCTTGATGTGAGTGAAGAAGGAGCTTAACGTTGAGAGTAATGGAACACACCAGCAAGTTTTTGGAAGGGGCCGGCAATTTAGGATTCCTTGTTTTACGAATGGTGTTTGATTGGTAAAATTATTCATCTTCTAAAACTAATAAAAACACGATTGTTATCTGTCAGCAATTTCCGGGACAATAATTACTAGTAGGTATGCACACACACACAACACACATTTTTTCAAAAAAAAAAAAAACACTTTTTTTCAAAAACAAAAAAAAGGTGTGACTCAAAGATTTTTAAAAATGCATATTTCTTTCAAATAAATAGTTTTTAGTATGAATATGCGTCTTTCTTTGATTCTAGTTAGTTCTACAATGATTTTAAATAGGGAAAACCATTTAGGGCCAAAGTAACCCAAACGCAACTGTAACATTGACCCAAATAAAAAGCATTAATAAAGGCTAAAAATACTTGGAAATAAAATGATCACTATTCAAAAACTAAATTAAAAGAGCTCTAGATGTGTAAAACAATTTTCAACAGCTTGGAAATATGAATCGTTAGAAAATTATTGAGAAAAGATGAGAAAAGTTCCAAAATTTGGGCCAAAGTAGCCAGCGTTTACGGTATATCATACTTTTATTTAATTTCATTTTTTTTTAAATTTGGTAATTACAAAAATACTCCTGCTAGTTTTAACAGGTGAAACAATTTTATGAAAAACATGCCCTTCGACTTAGTGTGTTTCACTTGTAACCCCACGAAATTTTAGTACTTAAGTACAGCACTGTAATAAATGCTGTTATTTACAAAGATAAAAACTAATGGGGCGCTTCATGGAAAAGGAGAATTTTTCTCCTCTCGTGACAAATAATAAAAAGCCCATTTTTATGACAAAAACAATTATATTGACATCACAGAGTTCTTTTTTTTTTTTTTACTAAAAACGTATCAATGAAGCATATTTTACACTTACAAATAAAAAAGTAAATAAATAATAAACAGTAATAATAATAATAAATAAATGCTGCAAAATGTACCGAAATATTGCCTTTTATATGAATGAATTCTTTTTCAGATACGTCATATACGAGACGACAAATGAATCTAATTATTTTTTACGAAAATCAAGTACATTGACAACTTTGATAGGAATTGATCTAAAGCTTGCTATGGGAAAACATCTGTTCTGTTAAAGAAAAAAGTTTCTCCCTTAAAAAAAAAAAAAAAATTAAAAAAAAAATAATCTGAATTCTGAAATTTTGAATTCAAATTACGTTTTTCGCAATCACAAACTGCGACAGGACCCTACTCATTGGAGTTATTGTTTCTAGAAAAGGGTTCCTGTCCACACAAGCCTGCCTCTCCTCCTGGGCGGTTACGTGTGCATAGTTGTGTGTGTGCGTAGACATGTGTGTGTGTGTGTGCGTAGACATGTGTGTGTGTGTGCGTAGACATGTGTGTATGCACGTAGGCATGTGTGAGTGTAAGTGTGTGATGTCGTGTGTGTGTGTGTGTGTGTGTGTGTGTGTGAGCGTGCGTGTGTGTAGGACATGGACGCCTCCGACCAGGAGAAGCGGATAACTCAGGAGCGGAGCAGCCGCGCCTGCAGAGGACGGTGGGCGGTGGTGTTGCAGAGGTCCCTGGTTCAAGCTGAAAAAGGAACCACAACATCAAGGACAGTCAAGTGAGGACATTAAGCAATCGTGATTGCTCGAAAAACCCTCAAAAAACAATAAACTGAAACTAAAAAGATAAATGAATAACAATATTATTGATAAATCAATATTGGCGCATAATATGCTGAAATATGGCATCCTTCAAGCATCAATTTCCTTTTAGATCTCCCATACAAAGTGCAGAATAAAAATAATATTTTAATGAGCAAAACAATTTCGTGTTGACATTTTAGACCGGATTTTACTGAAGACTTGGTAGAGGAAACTGTTTAACACATTTTGTTTTAAAACTATGATTCAATACACCCTGAAAATATGGTCTTTCATACATGAAGTCATTTCAGATGCCCAACACGTGACGACAAATTAAATGCTAATGATTATAATAAAAACAAACATAGTGACAGAATTTCATAGAAAACTTGTTAAAGCAGTGTGTTTTACTTAAAAAGGAGACTGATGTAAAATACATTAAATATAGCTTCTTCCATTCATGACTTCCCTTTTAGATGCCCGTAACGTGACGACTAACAAAAGAAAACTTTCACAAGAAAAACAATTATCACGAATGCTCGATAGGATTTTACTGAAAATTTGTTAAAAGAATTTTGAACTCAATTAAGAAAAATAAATAAAAAAGCAAATCTTAGATGTCTTCTTTCATGTGTGGATTTAATGCATCATTTTAGTACACGGGATAGATTTAGCCTAAAGCTTATCTTTATTTAAGAATGTAGTTGTAAAAATCAAAGATTTATAAATAAAGTGTTAAAAATGAAAATCAGAAAGGTATTTTTCAGGAAATTTTCTTTCTGCAATTTAGAGGGAAAAAGAAAGGATCAAATAGCGCTGAATCGCTGCTCACGGATACTGAAAGTGCCGCAAATATATACGCATGAAACAAATAAAAAAATAAATAAAGATAAAAAAGGTGAATCTGTTATGGGGGGTAATGGACTTTTTTGTGAGAGCAAATTTGGTTTGTTCAAACGCTTCGCAAATGCTTTCAGCATTATATTTTTCACCTTAAAGAAGCTTTTATTCTTGGTTTCTTCTCCATATTACGGTAAATTGAAGAAATTGACCATCCAAAAACTTTTCCCTTTCTTTTAAAGAACTTCTTTTCATCCGACTTTTTCTTAGGTGTAAGCATTAAATTGCATAGTTTTTTTTCCTTTTTATATTTCAAGCTTTCATAGAAAAAAAAGTTTAGTAAAGAGCAGATAATTCTGCAAGTAGATAATAGCTTAGTGATTAAGAGAAATCGATGTTAAATTTTGATAAATGACTGATAACATTTTTCACGTCTTTTTATTTTTTAAATAAAACTTCCTGGCTTTAGTTTACAAAAACTGACTGAACATTTAGTTTTTAATGAAAATAGCTCTTTTGATCTTTTGAAGCAGATAATTTGATAATTGCTCTCAATGTGGATTTTTTTTTTCAGTAATTATATAATAATACCCTCCCGTCTTTCTTCATGAGTAAAAAAAATGAGTAAGAATTAAAATGATTTATAGCACCATATGATAAAAAAATGATAGAATTTCTTGTAGGAGAATCATATCAATCACTCTCTGAAAACAAATGAGCAAAAATTAAATAAATAAATAATAAAAACTAAAATAACAAAAAATAAATTGAATAAATAAATAAATAAATAAATTAATTAAGAGTGGGGGAGGAGGAAGAGGTAAAAGTGTGTAATAGCATATGAGAAAAAAAGTTGAGTTGATGTTGGTTCTCATAACGCTATTATAGGAAATGTGTAGCAGTTTTTTTTTTTTTTTCAATTGAGGAAAAAAGAACACGTAGTCTGAGTGATATAATTGTTTTCCATACAGTGGCGTACTTATGGGGATAGCGCTCTTGGCGAACTTTAAAAATTGCGCCCTCCTGGGCCACACCGATAGGAGGTCACAGGAAGTCACTGTGACCTCCAAAAAATGTTCCTTTTTGGCAAATTTGGAGACAATATTGTAACTTTGATATTCTTATTTTTTTCTTTTAAATTATTTTTAATCATGCCTAATGTTTCTTCTCATTAGATGTCAAATATGTATGATAAGTGTACATGCTCGTATTTTATTATTCGGTAAAACTGGAATTTCATTCTGAAAATTGAGAATTTTCCTGCGTCCAAAAATTTTCGTTCGGAGGACTTCTGCCTCCTCCACCCCCTTTTCACATAAATTCAATAAAAACAAAATAAATGTACGTTCCAAAAACAAAGAGAGGAAAAATTTTTTTAGTTCCGCTTACAGCAAATGCATTTAGTTATTTTTATTTTTCCCAAAAAAAAAAAAAAAAAAAACAGCTTTAAATTTGAATAGAAATTTTGAAATAAAAATCAACGACTTTAAAAATGGTCTATCATAATTAAAAAAGCAAAGAAAATACAAAAAGCATAACTTATCTGAAATTGCCTTAATAAACTCGACCATTTATACAAGCAAAAATTAAGGACATTGTATTTGAAATGAAATATTTGGAAACTACTATCTACTGTTTTGCCATGGTTCATTATATTTTAACGAATATTCACTAAAAATTTCATCAAAATTGAGATACTTAAACCTTTTTCTTTTCAAAAAAAAAAAAAAAAACAGTTATCCGTAGTCTTTTGTACTTTTGAAGGGGAAAATTGAATTGTTTAGCTGCATTTCAATCTCTAAAATCGCTCGTACTTTTTTTAATGTTAGTTTGAATTCTCAAAATCCAGGTTAGTAAAATAGTAAAAACTCAAAATAATCTACAATGTTTCGGTATTTCAGTTAAGGAAGAAACATACGATACAATCACCTGAACAGTAAACTCGAAATTAAAAGTGAAAGTACCCATTAAGCTATGAACTATGCATTTGGGGCAAAAATGAGCATTGAAATTAATTTTCATTCTGTCACAGAGAGAGAAATCAATTATTACGCCTTTTCCACAAACAAGGGTTTTTGAGCGAATTTTCAAAGGCATAAAGGTATATCTCTGAAAACTTTCAGCTTCGTAGACACACAAGAATCAGAAGAATTAGTGATAGATGAGATAATTAGTCAGCTGAAACATTCTCTTTTGTTTTTAGTTTATTAGATTATTAAATGAATAGTTGACTGCAAAATTGCAAAATGTGTGATTACTCTTTTATTAGTCTACTTTCCGCTAAAAGTTGCAAAAGAAAAAAAAAAGCATATAGGGAAGCTTGATGCGTGGTAACAAAATAATTACAAAACAAAATTAGTTAATTTATTAAGCATTAAGCGTACCCACACGGCGACGCCCGTGCTAATAATTTAAAGGAAGTCCGTTAAATAAAAAAAAAATCACGATCCCTTCCATCCCTTCTGATGAGAAATGATCATTTTTCTTCAACTAAAATGCGTACATACATTTTCAAAAATCTATTAGTCTCTTTGGAATTTAAAACCGTTCGCCAAAACGCATAAAAAGATTAACACTAGCTTTAAAACTCAAAATAATCCTTCAACTGCATAGTTCATCGCTTAACGCGCCAAGCAACCACGCTACCGTAACACTGTCGTTTAGCGTGTGAAGTGGTTTTTTTTTCTCTACAATTTAAAATGTTTCGCCAAATAAACAATACTATAATAAAAAACGTTGTAAAGACATGTTATTAAGACGTTATGATAAACAATAGAATAATACGACAAATGAAACTATTTGCTTGGATAAGTAACTATCTTCAACTATAAGAACAAAAACAAAAGTTGTAGAAATAAGGAAAACAAAACCCAATAGAAAAATCCCACAAAATCAAATTATGTACCTGAATATCGAAAAAAAAAAAAACGCATTCAAAAATCTGTTCGTTGACCACAACAGTCCCACAATAACATAGCTTTTGACACTGTCGGCCAGCGCCCTCTCGAGTTAACTTTCCCCGCCATCTGTTAGGAATTCATAGAACTAAACTTACTACGCAATCTATTAGGAATTCATAGAATTAAACTATTAATTTAACATTCAATTTGCAATTACAAATATTTCGGGAACACGGTTGAACGGGATAAAAAGTAATCTATGTCCGTCTCCTGGTTCTAAGCTACCTTCCCATCAGTTTTCAGCTAAATCGGTTCAGCCGTTCTTGAGTTATAAATAGTGTAACTAATACGACTTTCTGTTATATATGTACATAAATTTGAGTTAAAAGTTTTAAAATTGGGGAGAAAGTTTAATGTCTGGTAACAAAAATAAATTCACAACAGTGTTAGTTAATTTATCAAACGTTGAGGTGAAAACGTTTTGAATGAGGACTATGAGATGGGGCAATGTGTGCCTGTCAAACGCCCTCTCCCCTTACCAATAGCTTTTGTGTTAGCTTTGTATTTCCACAAAACACTATCTGTTCGAAAGAACTTGAAAATGAGCAAAGGCAGCTCACTTTTAGAGCAAGAATTAGTAAATGAAGGGAGTAAGTACAATCATTGGTTTAGCAAAAGCTGAGGCAAAGACTACAAGTCACGTGACTCAAAAACGACGAATGGTTGACACGTTTTGTGTGAAACTTGCGAAAGAAACCTGATTTCTTCCAATTTTGATGTCTAAGATGTGAAATTATAATTTTGTGATTTGATAGTTATATGAGTGTTTTTTTTTTTTTTTTTGGACAATCAACAATTTTTTAACTTTCACTAAAATGTTTTATCTTAGTAATTTGAGTTCCAAACCAAAAAGTAATGTCATGTTTGAATTTAGGGCATCAAATGCATAAAATCAGTTCGAAATAACCCGGCGCTAAGCTAAATGACTGTTGCCTTGTGTAATTATTGCGAAGTAAGTTCTTTTATTTTCATTCCCAAAATAAATTCATACTATGCAAAGACGAACAAAAAAAAAATATTTTTAATAACTTCTGATTAGAAATAGTTCTCCGTTGTAAAGCATAGCTTAAAAACGATTCTTTTCTTTCTGTCTTCACTTATTTTACTTGAAACTTAAAATTTTGGAGGAAATTTCTGGAGTAACTAAATTTCAGAATTTGTTCCTCTTGCATTAACATACTTAAAAAAAATGTGTTTGAATTTATAAAATGTTCCTTTTCAAAAAATCAAGTTGGAATTATTGAAACATTACGCATAATAACAGTTTGCGAGAATACATTTAATGTCGCTTTTGCAATAATTAGTAACTTTATTTTCGAAAATAAGTGACATATTTTGCTTTCAGAAAATTGCTTTGTCAGTTAAAAATGGATATTTGAAACAAGTTTGAGCCTAACACAAATGAGAAGCACTAAGCATATTAATTTCATGTTACAAAATCAATCTTTGCAATCGCGAAAATAAGCTCGCTTAATTCTAGACGGACTGTTAGTCATTACTATTACAAATTTATTACATGAACATGATATAATAATAACAAAAAAAAAAATTAGTTAGAACTTGAAATGGTATGTAAATTTTCTTTTTCACATAAAAAAAATATTCTCCATGAGATGACGTAAGAGCTAAATATGTTTTTTAAAATGCCGTAGACCGTACCTTTTCTGTACTGAATAGCAATTCAGTGGATATTCGTGCTCCGTCCATAACTTAATTGTTATTATGCAGGCTTCAAAGTTTCAAACAATCTTGGACCGAGGCCTTGGTTAGCGATTAGTTTTTAATACTGAAAGAAAAAATAAATAGTGAAGCACCGTTTATACGTTTTTTCATTTATACGATTTTTTCACACAGTCCCTTTAAAAACGTACAAACGATGCTTCACAAATAAAAAATCCTAGAAATAGTTTAAGTGGAATTAAAGGAACCCATGCTTTTATGTGAAATTGTTTGAAGTATTTGATAGGGACAAAAACAAATACTCTATTACTTTTCTAAAATGAAAGAAACCCAAAACAAATAGACCAACTAAAAGGTAACAAACAACGCACCTTTCTCTAAAAACAAGTTTGTTGATCAGAAAATAAGTCAAATTTTTTCTTTCTTTTTTAATCCGCGAGATCGTGACCATACGCTTCTTATGTGAGTCAAGCAATGCTTACAGAAATATAGTCATGCACATATATAATGCTTTGTTTAGAATAACCGATTTCCCGTGAGCCGATTCTTTCTCGGGCTCCATTCTTCCCTTACCCTTTTTTAAAACTTCAATTGAAATTTATCAAAAGAATCTAACAAACTCTTTTTATTTCCTAAAAAACTGGTTTTCTCTTTCCACAAGGCAAAATGTTTGAGTGAAAATTTGCCTCTTATAAGCCTGAAAATTGTAACAAGGATATATAATCAAATGTTATGAAATTCAAAAAAAGTGGATTTAATACTTTTTTCTTCATAACATCAAATAAAGTGGAATTTGATATTATGAAGAACTTGTCGCTTTTGGAAATCAGTTTTATTGAATTTTGTTATCAGAGCTGCTAGCAGCGAAACTTCAGTAACAACAATAGAAATCAAACACTTTAATTTTTTGCTAAAATAAAATTTTTCTATACTTATGATCAGGAAGAAGCTTATTTCTATGTTAAAGTCATATATTATTAAATTTGATTTATAAAGAGGTAGAGATTATGATATAAACATATTTTCCATAATTAATGCTCCATAGTCTGTTCAAGTAAAACAATAGTTTAAAACAGGGGTACCCCCCCCCCATGTTCAATGGAAAATTCTGCCCCCTCACAGCCAAAAAATCCTCAATCCTTTTGTCCTTTTTTATTTTTTATTTTTAGTCCTCTTTTTTATTTTTTTCAATTTTTTTAAATATTTTTTAGTCATTTATTTATTTATTTATTCTTAAATGTTATTATTATTATTTTTTAGAAACGTTCTGTGCTATGCCAATAACATACTACACAAAATAATTAAATAAGTAAAATAAAACAAAATGAAATAAAAATTAAAAGTTCAAATTAAAAATAAATCAATTAATTAATTTAAACAAATAAATTTAAGTAAATTAAAAAAAAAAGACCGAAAATCTTGATGGCGCAACTTGTGCCATGATCCCCCCCCCCCGTAGGCATCCCTGGTTTGAAAATAAAATGATAAAACGATGAAAGCTTATACTGATGATATGTGCTTATTACGAACACACATACAAACGCAAAAGAAAAAAAGAAAAAAGAAAAAGGTGTTAATATTCTATGTAAGCATGTAATTCATACAATTTCCAATCTGAGTACTGACAATAGGAACGTAAGCCTGAGTATAGTACGTACTCCATGATATGGGGTGAAAGAAGGGAGGTTCCGGGGTGACTTCCCCCCGAAAAATTTTCAAATTTGTAGTCTTAAAAATGCATTTTAGTTTCATATTTTTCAGAAACTTGTAGTCGAGTCCCGATTTACGCGAGGGATGCGTTCCAAGACTCCTTGCGTAAATCGAAATTTCGCGTTATGGAAAAATATATGTATATCAATTTTTTAAAAGCATACCAAATTCTTTTAGACACTTATAAACATCCCTCAAACTGCTTTAAAACATTCCTTAACTATACACTACAGTTTCTTAAATAAAGAACTGAACTTTTACTGTATTTAAAAAATAAAAAAGCTTTTATTCAACATGAAGTATTTTAAGATGTACAAAATGAATGATCAATAGGAGGGATAGACATAAAATAAAACAACATGGTACGCAAGTGTGTACTAATAAAAATGTTGCACTATAATAGTACGGTACAGTAGATACAGTAATAATATTTATGAGTTAAAAAATGAAGATAATGATTTATGATCCATGATCAGATCGTTATTCTCATCCAATGCCTTTTTAAATACGGTTGCTTCGCCTTTTCTTTTATAACGTTTCAATTTGGGGCAACAGTCCCTCTTTCTTATCTCTTTAATCCACAATACAAGAGCAGCTTCTCTTTTAATAATATTTACTTTGCTAGACTGCTCTGCAAGCATCAGATATTGAAACTAAGCTCTGAACTTTTACGGATATCTTTTTGTTTTGACTTTTAATTGTACATATGGAAGATTCACTCACATTAATGTCGTGCTACCGTCGACGTTTTGTAGTTGTTCAAGCATATCGAGAATCTTAGCCTTTTTTTTTAATTAGAAACTTTCTTTTTCTTCCCATCTTCACAAACTTTAGATAACGGTGCCACTGAGGTGGCAGAAATTTCATCAACTTTAATATTTAGAATGAAAAAAATGAATAAAAGAAAGATGCTGAGTGGTTTTTTGATGCCCTAATCACGCGATGCGTAGATTAGTTTGGTGTGAGAACTTTCGCTGTCAGTGATGCTTAAAGGGATGCAATAACATTTACGAAATCAATATTTTGTACCCAATAACGAAGCCGATACTGCCTTCCAAAAAAATTCGTGTTGTGGAAGAAAAATTCGCGTTAGCTCTAAAATTCGTTATTCGGGAAAAATTCGCGTTGTAGCCATTTCGCGTAAGTCGAATCGCGTTGTAGCGGGAGTAGACTGTATTCCAATTTAGGGGAGGGTGACACCCGGGGCAGACCGCCCCCCCCCCCTAGTCACGCCACTGGTATACCTTCCTCTATTATTACAACTACAGCACTGCTAAAATAGTTTGTAAAATGTTTAACTTGTTGATATCAAATTTAACATATTTGGTGGCAGTAAGAAAAAACGCACCCGAACTCTGAAATAACACACCGAGAAGAAGCAAAATAAAATAAAACAAGAAAATCAATAATGATTTTGTTTGCAACTTCCTTCCCTGACAAGTTGTTCTATTAAAGGCGTGTATGTGAAGAAATAATTATGTCGCAGATTTCCAGGCATCTTCTTAAAAGTTCCAGCTGTCTTATTATTTTAGTCACCAGATAACCCAGGGGGAATTCGCAAAACATAAATCTTATGTTTCAAGCACGAAGAACGAAATTTTATGCATTAAAGAAATAAAATATGTGTTATAAGTTGAGCAGATACATAATTCAATTCTTTCTGTTTGGTAACTTCAGTTTTTACGTAAAATAATAATAAATATGAGCATAAAAGTCAGGGAAAATTGTTATTTGCGAGGAAAAATAAGATGAAATTTCTTTTTGATTTTTTGAAAGAAAAGTTCGGGGTCTTGTTTGTTAAAAAAAAGGAAATTTTCTTGAAGTAGATGAAACAGTTTTTTAATATTAAATTAAAAAAACAAATCAGTATATTTTATTAAATAGTACGTTTGCGCACATTTATTGCTGCAAAGTTAATTTATTTTTCGAAGATTTCTTCAAGTATTATGGTATACTTTTCAAAATATCACGATTTATTAATGATAATATTTAGTTTGAAAAAAATATGAAAAGGCACTGAAATTTATGCAGAGTTATAACTGAAATCATTATTTTTAAGACCGTTTAATTAAGTAATATGATTAGATCTCATGGTTTTCTGACATGAGTCTAAAACTACACCACGTAGAGCATAATTACAGCTCTTGCTCTAAGTTATTGACTCACGCATTATCGAGTAATTCACCTAAAACTTTGATTCTTGTTGTTTCAAATTAACAACTTTGAGACCGCGTAGTTAAAAAAGTTGATATGTTGCCATGGGTTTCTAACCTGGACCTTAAACTACACCACTCGGACTATAACTACAGCTGTGTCCCATAGGTGTTGACCCGTCACGATCAAAGTTATTGACCTTTAAACTTGGCCGTTTTTAAAAAATCATCGACTTTGAGACCGTGTAGCTACGAAAGCCAAGGGAAACAAAAGTTATTTAATATTTTTCTTAGTACTATACTGTGGTGAATAGTTAATCATACACTTATTTCCGAGGGTTACTCATGGCTTTAGCAGATAGCCGGGCCCAAACAAGGCAAAAAAAAAAGTTTTAAAAAACGCATTTTCAATTGACCTTTGCCCTCAAAGCCATGAGTGAATCACCAAAATATTTATACTAGAATGTACCTAGTATCAAGTAGTATCCTTACTTAAAAGAATTGGCTCGGTTCACTCATTGCTTTTGAAGCAAAGCAATCGTATATTTAGCTCTTTTTTCTCCCGACCCTAAACTTTGACCTCCACTCGAAGGCCAACAAGTCAAATTAGAGAGGAAAGAAGCTTCACTTTTTCTTATCACAATACTAGTAAAATATCCTGAAACTTTCGGGAAAATTGAAGTTGTCAACTATCAGGCCCCCATTCACTTTGTCCAGCTTTAAAAAAATGACTCTTAAAATTGAAGTGAGTTTCTTGTTAAATTCCAAAATGGGTTTTGCATATCCAGGCACTGATACACACTTTAAATTAACTTTTGTTAGCATTAAAGTAGCGCATCTTATGACATTGAAA
The DNA here is from genome assembly GCF_026930045.1 of Uloborus diversus. Classification (NCBI taxonomy): domain Eukaryota; kingdom Metazoa; phylum Arthropoda; class Arachnida; order Araneae; family Uloboridae; genus Uloborus; species Uloborus diversus. The sequence continues at coordinate 17,961,197 of NC_072740.1, forward strand.
CAGATATCAGTATTTTCAAAAGATTTTTAAATCACGCAATTTGCCGCCTCTAAAATTAAATTGAATTTCCAGTTTAATTCACAACAATGTCTTGCATATCCAAGCACTGGTACACACTCTAAACTATTATTTTTTTTAGCGTTGAAGCTAAGAATCTTATACCGCTAAAACAAATACATTTTAAATAAAAAAAAGAAAAAGTTTCAACATATTACAAATATGTCATACGAAAATGATTTTCACATGCTTAGCAATTTTCATTTGTAGTTTTCATGATTTTCATCATATGCAATAAAAGAAATAAAGTCACGAAACATTAAAAAATAAATAAATAAATAAAGTTTATTTTTTAAATGAAAGCACAAATAATTTTTGTATATAGTACTTAAATAGGGTTTGGTGGTGGAAAGTGGTCAATGGGGTAAAGTGGTTAAAAATCAAATAAAGAGCTATATATTCGAAACAAAGGAAAGAATGAGGGTACTTTTTTTATTTTAGATTTTAACGATTAAGAACTATATTCTGAATTAAAATTTTTGTTACTGGCATTATTTTATTTCGTGAAAAAGTTAGTTTTGTGTGCACATGAAACATTTTAAAATCGAAACACCTCTTTTAACTTCTTTATAAAATTTTGTTTATTAAAATCTTCAGCAGATTGGTTTGAGCCGGCACCTTCCCGTATGTCTCTAAAACACGTCAGCGTAAACCGTTAAACTGGATTCATTTTATATAATAGTTTAGAACAACTTAAGTAAGATGGCGCAAAGTGGTCATAGGTTAAGCGTAACATATATCCTTCATCTAAAATCATTTAATCTTCACTTATAAAGCAGATATCAGTTATAAATATTGTTTACTAACCATTTACTGTTTTTTAGATAAACTGAATTAAATACAATCGAGTTTAAATTTGATACACTGTTAAAAATTTTCCGGAAAATTTACGGTAATTGTTACTGGCATCCATGTTGCCAGTAACTATTACCGTAAAAATCAAATGTTACTGTAAAATTTTACGGTTTCCTCGGTAGGCCGCAGCAACCAATTGGAGCTGGGATTGCTTATTCCTCCGGTATAAATTACCGTAAAAATGAGCGATGCGTTAAGTCCGCCATTTTACAGTAACAATTACCAGAAAATCTTCCTGAATTTTTAACAGTGTACAGTATATCGATTGAATTAAAGCAAGTTTTTATAATAGAAGCATTTTGGGGGGAAAATCATAGAATTTTTACTGCACCCACAGCTTTTAATATATTCTAGTTAAAGTCTTGTATACCACGCTTAAGTGAATCGATTATTTCAGAAGGGGCATAAGTCCAACTAATGAAACTTTTCCAGAATCAATAAAAAGTGATCATTTCATTCATAAATGAACTAAATCATGCAAGAATTTTTATGACTAATCTAGCACCAAGTAGGATCATTAAATCACCTTAAATTGCGCTTCATTTCGTCAGTGAAATTAATTTAAAATTTTAACAAAATTTGGACTTTAATCTCCTTCTGAAAATCAACAACTTGAAAAACTAGTTTAGAGTCATGAAAATGAAAATTAAGTGAAACATATCTGTTTTAAACTGACTTATGATAATTAAAAATAATAGTATAACAATGTGACAAAAATAATTAGTGAAGTCCGAATTAATACACTCATTATGTTTAGATAATATAGCTTATATTTCCCTCTTTTTCTCGTCTTGTTTTTGTGAAACAAAAAAGACTGGAGTAAAAAAAAAATATATATATATATATAAAAACTAATAAACAGAAAAATGCTGAAGTTTCATTATGTGTATAAAACTATTCTTATTCATCCAATAAATCTTCCACGGAAATCGTCTTTTTCTATCATTTTCTTGTCTAGTTTTGTGTAACAGGTTCGATGTACATGTTAATATGATTATGTTTAAAATTGCACTGAATAATCATTGTGATATCTGTTATTTTTTCCTATATATTGAAAATTTTCCTTTCGTACTCGATATTTGCAAAGATAGTTCAACCGACAAGCGTTACTTTGTAGTATGCTAATGAAAACCGTTTATAAAATACGGGCCTGAAACCGTTCCTTTGGTGTTCTATCGAATATTAATCATCATGATTGTTGAGAATTGAAAGCATTTGTCGCCCAGTAGAATATTTTCTCCAAAATCTCAACTTGGGATATCAGTCCTCCTTTAAAATGAAGGGCACCTGTTTTAGCGGTTACAAATTTCATTGCTTTCAACCGATTTGACAGTGAATCTTCGTGTATTCTCAGAATTTCACTTTTTGTTTGGATTTCACATGGTAATATCCCGTAATAATCTGTCATATCTGTTTAACATTCGTTTTACAGTCTCAAAATTCCGGTCGCAAAAGACAAACAAATGTTCTCTCAGAGGAAAGTCATAAACAATCTTATTAAATTTCTTCAGTGTTATTTCTAGAAAAAGCCACCTGCAGTGTCCTTATTTTGACCAGCGTATACCTCACTGAATGTGTAACAGTCGATTTAATAGTTCCAAGATTGATGTCAATAAAATTCTTGAGAAATTACCCGATACTTTCCTGCCTTATCCCTACCCAGGTCGTGATTTCGAATCCCCCTGAACCCCCTAACTGACGGACCTACCATTACAATAATATTGCTAAATTAAAGAAATTATTTGTTTTTACTTCATTACGCCAAAAAATTTAGTTCTTCTCTGATCTTGCCATATATTCACTAGGACTCGACCGATGCATCGGCCTGGCCGATGCATCGGCGCCGATGGTTCAACAATTTAGCCATCGGCATCGGCATCGGCGGCCGATGCTAAATTGCAAGAAACATCGGCCCATCGGCCTTAAAAACTTCGAAAAGCCGATGGAATTGGCCGATGTTTTTGAAAAAAAAAAAGACCTTTGATGTTTTACCTTTTAATACAAAGTAAAGGTTGTTTTCATATAAAATTGTTTACTAAATTTCAGTATGAATTTTTATTTGAGTCACCCCTGAAAGAGTTTTTAATACTGCATTCAGGTACCAAACAAGTTAATTATTGCGTTGTTTTTTGCTGCTGGATGTACGTAGTATCTCTCATAAGTCATAACTCCAAAATGGTAAACTGTAGAAGGATAAGTTTTCGCGTGTGGGGTGTGCGTACCTTCCAGTTGTGCACTTCCCTTTTTGTTTTCGATCGGGTGTCCTGAAAAGCTCATTTACTCATTTTACTCATTTTTTGTGGCTATTAATTACTTATTTCAATGCAAAACTAAGATAGCGTCTCAGACTGAGGGTCATTTGGTGATATATTGCCAAATTGGAGACCATGGAAACAAATATGAGATGGCAAAACCCCGCTATTCATTTTAAAACACTCTGTATTTTAAATCCGCCACTGCAAGTCAATACAAACTCGGGTGCAAGTTTCGGAAGGGTTTTTTTGCGCAATGTTTATGATTATTTTGAACTCTATTTTTTACGACTATTTTGAATTTCCGAGAACACTTGTGTGCCCCTCCTCCCACTCCCTCAATTTCTGAAATTAAACTCTAGTTATACTCCTGAGTTGTTTAAAACTAACACCATTCATAAAATTAGAGATTTTTTTTTTTTTTTTCAAACTTTATCTATTGTTTAGAAAGAATTTAGAGCATTAATTTAAGAAATTGATTAAAGAAAGACGTTTTGAATGGTGACACAATTCGGAAATCGAAGGGACTTTTGAATTTTTTCTTCGGAAGTGCTGAAATAGATTCAGAAACTCTTCCGAGGTGTTGGTTTTAGCGGTTCTGTACTACAAATATTAGGCCGAGGTTGGGGCCGAAGTGTGAGTTACTGCAAAATCAGAGGGTGACCCCCTCCATTTCGTAATGCGCCATCTTTTTTGTATCATTAATAGCGATCGATTTTTTTTTCTGTTGTAAGTAACTATTTTTATGTACTCGTATTTATATAAAATCAATGAATAAGTTATTTTCGTTTTTTATAGAAAAGTTTCAAGGATTTTCTATTATGCAATTTTTTAAATTTCAGAAAATTACTGTTAAATTGAACAATTTAATTTGAACTTGTTTGTAAAGCTTCATAAAAGATTGAACAATCTAATTGTTCAATATTATGTATGCAAACATCAGATCAAGTAGTCATATGTATTCAGTTATAAACTTTGTGTAAATATTGATTTTGTTTATAGCTGCGTTTTAAGAACCTCGCATGGCAATTTTTTTTCCAGCAAAATTTATGTCACTGTTTTAGTTTTTTGAAAAATGCAAAATTTTCTATTCATAAATTTTAAATAAGAAAAAAATATTTCTTTTATGATTTAGTATTGTAATTTATCTGTTATCTTTTTTTTTTAATTTGATGACTAAAAAATGTCTACGTGCAATCTTTCCAATTTAATTGCGTAATTTGTTGACGGTTTCATAGTTTTATTCTTAATTTTTTTTGAAGGATTTAACAACATAATTTAATGTTTTTTAACTACGTTTAGTGAATTTAAATCCATACATCATTACAATATTACTGAAATCTTAGTTATATGTTCAATTAAAAAAAAAATCAATTGTTTATTAAACAGTCTTTTTGTTTTTCTTCCTTTTTCCTTTCTTTTTTTCTTTTTTCTTTTTCTTTTTTTTTTGGCTGTTGTTCTTTATCTTTCATTGTACAGCAATCAAAAAAGGAGAAGCATAACTACACCCTATATAGATTGTATGTAGTACGATCCAAAAGTTCGGGACAAGCTGTATAAAACCTGACCTAGAATAGTTCACATTACAGAAGCACATCCACCTTCAAAAGTTTACCTTGAGGGACTATGTACTTCAGCCAGTGTTCATATAACTTTTGGAAACACTTCTGAAAGCCATTTTTCGCTACCTTCTATGATGCTGCTTTATCTTCTTTTGACGGAGGAAAGCATCGTCCATGCAAATGTTTTTTTGCTGGGAACAGGTAAAAGTCACACGGAGCTAAGTCCGACGAAATGTTATGTAATTTGTTTGTCATATCAGAGTATTGACCAATTGAACCGTGCATCCTCAACATGAAAGTCGCCTTCTTCCCTACGATGAAGTTAAAGCAGCAGCGCAAGAGGCCTTACAGGAAGTTGCGAAAATGTCTTCCAGGAGCGCTTCTAAAAGCTATACGAACATTGGCAGAAGTGCATAGTCGTTCAAGGCGACTATTTTGTAGATAGATTTGCTTCGGTAATGTGAACTATGCAGGGTAAGGTTTTATACAACTTGTCCTCTAACCTTTAGATCATACTACGTACGTATGAGTTTTCAACTTACTATTTCATAACGTTTTTGAGTGACGTAAGTTTACGCGCATAAAGACATCACAAGAGAATTTGCGATAATTAACTGAGGAAGCGTTCAAAATGGATATTTCGGTCATCTACATGTTCTTAGGTACATATGCATGTACAGATGTGCCGAAAAAACTTGTGAAGTTTAAATTGGGTGATCGTAAAATAAAAATTTAGGTGAAAATCTGATTTTTTTATTTTTTATTTTTTGTGATTGCAATTCCTTATTCGTAGAAAGGAAGTAAAGTGAAATGAATCAATCATCCTTTAAATCTCTGACAATTTTATCAATTTATTTCTGTTTGATTTTTTTTTCCATCGGCCAACGGCATCGGCCATCGGCCATCGGCAATCGGCCATTTGGAGGAAAACAATCGGCCATCGGCCATCGGCCATCTTTGAACAATCGGCCAACAATCGGCATCGGCCCATCGGCCAAAAAATGCCATCGGTCGAGCCCTAATATTCACACCGTGTCTTACTATTCTTTTCTTCGCGTTTAGTGTAGAAAGGGCACAAGTCCGGGACTTCTTTCGTTTATTGCCCTTTCTGCCCTAAACAAAAAAGGTAGGCCATAAATAAAGTGTTTTGTTGTGATATCGTTGTGTGCAGGACATCCAGGGGAAGCCATTCCACCTTGTCTCACCCCTCTAAACCTTAAGGGGTGGGATATTCAGAGGGTATTAAACATTAAAATCATCAATTGTCACCCGCTGCAGGCGGCACTAAGCCACTGCAAGTGAAGAACGGGGGATGGCGAGCGAATTTAGCAGGGGACAGAGCCTGCTTGTCTATGCTATTAATTTCTGTTCGCGTTTGTATGTGTGTTTCCAATGCTATTTCGTCCGGACTGGTAATGTCTATTAGGTCAATGCTGGTACCGTTGGATGCAGGATATCCAGGGAAAGCCTTTCCGCCCTGTATCGCTCCTCTAAACTTTAAGGGGTCGGACATCAAGGGGCAAAAAAGACTAAATCATCACATGCTACCTGCAGCAGGTGGTATTGAGCCACCCCAGGTGGCGTACGGGGGACGGAGCCTTTTGTATATATAGTTTATTCCAATGTCTGTTGATTTTTGATAATGAAATAGAAAATATTTCATTAGAAAAATATTTTATTTTTCACTTCGCTCCGTGAAAAAAAAAGAAAAGAAAAAGAGGAAGAATTTCCACTTCTTTTTTTTTGAAGGTATAAATTTAGTGCCAAAATAAAAAATAATGTTTCAATGCAAGTTGTAATATTATATACATTGCTCTTTTCTTCCTTTATGTATTGTAATTTTAAAAATAAATTTCCAATTTGTTCATTTTGAAAAAGGTAAGTTATCTTATTTCACTTTGCCTACCATTCCCATATGTGTACTCTTTCTGGCACGTTATTTTTATTTATGAACATTGAATGAAAGTATTTTTTGTACTGCTTGTATTTCAGTTGATTACTTCCTCTGCAGACAGATTCTGTCATGTATAGCCTTTTCTTCGTAATCCTTTTTAGCACAATTTTTTGGAGTTCTACCTCAAACGAGACTTTGGGAAGAGTTTTTCCTGTGCAAAAGCTAAAAAGCAGTGAACAGGATGATCAACATTAACTGCACGAATGATTTATTTAAGATGCAAATTCAAATAAATCATTCATTATCGTGTGGCGAAATAAGTAAAAAGATTTTGGGCAGCAACAATTTTCTGAACAAGCTATCGTCTAATACAAAATACGTTCGAGTAGGACATATTATAGGTGTCAAAAAATCAGTAATCCAACGAAAAAAGCACAAAAATTGCAAAATATTGCAGACACGTGTTTCGGTGTTACAAGGAACACCTTTTTCCTCGTGTTCCTTGTAACACCGAAACACGTGTCTGCAATATTTTGCAATTTTTGTGCTTTATAACGTTGGATTACTGATTTTTTGAATTGTCAGCACAAAGGTATTTATTCGTTATATTATAGGTGTGTTAGAGTACTAAACGTTATCATCTGGGGCTCCAGGAACCTAAATTTTTGGGAGGAGGAAAAGTCGCAGTTTGCTAAATGAAACTTCAAATTTTATCAAATGAAAAAGTTCGACCATGTACACATACCTACATCTCATAAGAAATATTATTGACATTAGGGAAAAAAAATGCTGCGTTCATTCATTACTTTATTCACGGATTTATTTTTCTCGTGTATTTATTAATTTATTTTTTCATTAGTTTATTGCTTCATTATCTATTCACTCATTCGATCAAAATATTTTTGGTAACCAAACAGAAAATATTTCATTAGAAAAATATTTTTTTTTTCACTTTGCCTCATGGAAAAAAAGTGAAAAATTTCCAAACAATCACTTTTTAATTTGCCGAATCGTCAAACAAAATGTGCTGAATTCGGATTTTTTTTTGGGAGGTCGCAGTGACCTCTCATGTCCTTTCACCATACAGTCCTCGGTTTTCCTAAAAAATGCTAATTTATCTTCAAAAGTCGTCCTGATATTCAATCAAAGTAATCTGGGCACTAAGGTGGTTCAAAAATAGATGTAAAAAAAAAGTTTCTTCTAGATAACAGGACACCCCCGCAATATTCTTAGACATGTGGATAGTAATATACTGTAACCATTTTAGCTTCCTATTTCAACTGAAACCCTGTGTAAAATTTCCCTTCATTCGGATAATCTCAAGGGGTGCCTCAAAAGTAGTAACAATCCTTGAGATAAAATGAAAGGTTTTTTAAAAATTAAATATTTCAACAGATTTTTTGTAAGATAAATGATTTTCTACGAAACATTATAATCCTTGCGCCAAGCTCAATTTGAGCCGCAAATGTCGCGGTTGAAAATATTGACATCAAATAACATAGAAATTGAGAGGCAAGGTTTGAAAATTCTTTAAGAGCAAGAGTGTACTCAACGCCCTCCCCCAAACTTCATGAGCATGGGGAGGAGGGTTAAAAATACATTGAACTAAAAAAACAATGCTACATATTATAATATACACTAGTAATATGCATACACATTGCAATAAAATAATTATTTAAAAAAAAAAAAACAGTTGGGGAAATTATATGTTTCTAAATTTGTGGCATTTCCTATGCTATTGCTTCTGTTAAATTAAGGGGTCCTTGAGCACCCTCTTAAAATTTGAGTAAGAAGCTAAAATTTGTACAGCATGATACTATTAGTAAGTCTAAAAAAAATAGGGGGTGTCATGGACTCTAGCTGAAAAAAAAGGTTTTTTGAACCTCCCTAGGCACCCATCGTGTATCGAGAAATCTCCTTTGGCGATTGCCGGCACCAGCGAGCTTCCGTTTGGCGATCATCTGGCAACCCTGCCGAATAGCGGCCGGTACTCGGCGAGCTGAAAGAATGGAGACTGAGATGCAGCAGAAAGAGCAGCGCGCTTTCCATTTCAATCCCGGTCCCCGTTCGAGAGAAAGCAGGAGCTCCCGGGCGATGAGCACTGGCTTCTTCTCTGAGCTCCCCCACTTGCCGTCTCCCAGCACAGAGCCCCGGTGGTTAGCGGCGAGCACGTGTAGTCTGAGCACGCGGTTCCACTATCGTTGGTGATGCAGAGGCGATTATTATGACGAGCAACGCTATCCGCAGTATCCGGAGGAAAAAGTCCTCGCTCTCCGAAGTCAAGATCGCCGTCTTAGGAGCTCCCGGAGTCGGGAAGAGCGGTGAGTGCTCTTCGCTTTCTCTTCTCTAGTCTATCCCGGTGTCTCAAGTACAGAGGGACGCTGGTTTCATCAATCTCAGAAAAGATAGTAAAGGGGTAACTCAAACAAAATATTTGGAGTGATATTTTGAAACATATTAAGTGTAGGCAGGGTAGGGTGGTTCAAAAAAGCTTTTTGCCAGGTAGAGTCCACACCCCCTATTTTTTTTTTAGACTTACTAGTAAAACCCCTCTGATGCGGACACTAACGGGACAAATTTTTTTGTCCTTAATAGAGGGGTGTACCCAGGACAGGGGTTTAATAATAATATCTGCCTTGGAATTGGGGAATTATAAATTGTCCGCATAAGAGGGGTGTCCGCAGTTGAGGGGTGTCAGTTAGGAGGGGTTTTACTGTAGTATTATGCTGTAAAAGTTTTAGCTTCGTACTCAGATTTTAAGAGGGTGCTCAATGACCCCTCAATTTAATATTAGCCGTCGTACTATAGAAAATGCCACGAATTTAGAAACATTTAATTTCTTCAATTGTTTTTTTGAAAATAATTATTTTATTGCAATGTATATGCATATTACTAGTGTATATTATAATATGAAGCACTGTTTTTTCAGTTCAATGTATTTTTAACCCCCCTCCCTCCATGAAATTACGGAGAGGGGGGTTGCGCGCATTCTTTCAGTTGAAATAGGAAGCTAAAATTCTTCCAGTATAATACTATCCACAAGTCTAAAAATATTGAGGAGTGTCCTGGTATCTAGGAGAAACTTTTTTTTTACATCTATTTTTGAACCACCTTAAGGCAGGGCCTGATTAAAATATCAGGGGGCTCAAGGGCCAAATAGTTTTTTTGAGGCTCTCTGTATTCAAACTTCACAATTAGGATAAAACAATTTTAGCTATTCACTAAAACCGTTTTTGTTATTTGAGGGCCCCGAAATAAGAGAGGGGGATGCTAGCCCACGGCCTAGTTGATCTATCCAGTAATCAGGCCCTAAATATAGGATATTTTTTGAAAGTTATAATTTTGTTATTCACTCCCTTTAATCTTGTTCCAGTTACCAAAAACAAAAAACCCTGTGTAAAATTCCCCTTCATTCGGATAATTTCAAGGGGTGCCTCAAAAGTAGTAACAACCCTTGAGATAAAATGAAAGTTTTTTTTTTTAAATGAAATATTTCACCGGATTTTGTAAGATAAATGATTTTCTACAAAATATTATAATTCTTGCGCCAAGCTCAATTTGAGCCACAAATGCCGAGGTTGAAAATATTGCCATCAAATAATATAGAAATTGAGAGACAAGGTTTGAAAATTCTTTAAGAGCAACTTCACGGATTTCGGATACACTACAATATTTATTAATTATTCCCTTTATGCACAAACAGGAAATCAACATATAGTGCTTTAATTACTTCTCGTAGTAGAAACCAAGCTCATTCGGACACTCGAGAAAGAAAATGTATAATCGTTTGAAAATTTTTCTCTCTCTCAGATATACAAAAATAGATAATGGGATTAGTTTTTCTAACATAAATTACCTTTGATATCCACCTAGCATGATTCACATAGCCGTGGGAAGGTAAAGCGCAGTATCTGGAAATTTTTAATTTTTTTTTTGGCATTTTGCCATCTCATGCAACTTTAATTTTTTGTACACGCTTGCTTGTTGGGTTTCCGTGAAATAAGTCAAATTCCAACAATTTCCTATTAGTACGGAAATCCAAAACGCTTTTCTTCAAATAGCTCAAATACTCATTTCTGCAGATACTCCTCTTTGCCTTTCCAGCACCCGGTATAGGCAAGGGTGCCCACAGGTGGGGGGGGGGGGGGATTATGCCGCAATCTGCGCCGTTAAAATTTTTGGGGAGATTTTATATATTTTTTTGATTTTATTTATTTAAATTTATTTATTAGTTTACTTTTAATTTAAATTATTTATTTTATTTTATTCTGTTTACATTTTATTTCATTTATTTATTTAATTTGTGTGTGTGTATGTCAGCACAGAACTTTTCTAATAAAATAATAATTAAAAACAATAAATAAATAAATATATAAATAAAAATCATTTAAAAAATAAGTAAAAAAAGAGAGATAAAAATAAAAAAGGGAAAGAGGGTTCAGATTTTTAGGGGGGTAATTTGCGCCTTGAACTTGGGGGGGGGGAGGATTGGCACCCCTGGGCATAGGAAATAATACCCCGTTCTTTGAAATGCCACTAAGACTATAGTTAATTTCAGTAGATCTCGATGAGACTCTCGCTGTTGTTTCTGCGCACAAAGGTGTTTTCATAAGAGCCCATATGTATAATTTTAGATGAAGACTAAGAAAATTTTATGTTTAAGGGCTTTAGTTTAAAGAAATGGATGTTTGTATAATGGTTCGCAACAAGTTAGGTTATGAGTTATAGTTGAAAATGTATTTTCACGTGAAGAAGACAATGACATTATTACATATAACATCTGCTAAAGCTGAGAAGTTGTCCCCACAGAAACATAAAATTGCTCATTGCTATGTAAATTTGGCCAAGAGGTTGGATTGGTACTGCTATAACTTTGAGTATTTTTCAAGATTTTTACTTGAAGCTATCTTTGTAAAGCATACCTTGTTCTATATGCATATGAGGTGCATAGTAAAGTAATTAACTTATAAAACTAATAAGTTACACACAAGAAAAGTTTACATTGAATAATATATAGAGAGATAGCTTCTGAATTATTATGATAAGGAGGAGCGAAAAGAATAGGAATTTTTTTTTCGAATTTGCTTTTACCGTGGAGGGGGAAAGTTGTGTTTTAGTATTACATATTTCTTTTTCATCGACATCTATTCATACATTCTGGGGCTAAAAAACGCCTTGAATATGGTTAAAAATTCACAATTTTATGAAAATTTAAAGAAACCATTTTTTTTTTCGGTTTTGTTTTCGGCACAGGGTGGGAAAGCTGTATTATAGGTAAAGTACTTTACATATTTTTTTAAAACTAAAGTCCATTCATATTTTCGGTTGTCCCCAAATGTTAAATAGCTTCATGTTAATGAAACGCGATAGAAACGCAGGGTTGTCAACTGCTCCGCAAAAATGGCGAAACTCCGCGGCTCCGCAAAGAAGTTCTTTTGCTCTGCATTTCCCGGTCGAAAGTTTTCAAACTTAAATTTTGTTATTTATCATAACAAACAAAAAGTATGGGAAATTATAGATGCTTATACTCAAAGATTGAAAGAGTGTTTAAAGCTGTTTTATTAATTTTAAAATAGTTATTTTTATACTTGTGTTTAAAATGATTAATTAAAGCTATAAAACAGTTTTTGATACGTGGTTTTAGTTATTTTTATTGCTTTTTTACAAAATACCGAACTGCTCTGAAAAATTTTAAATTGCTCCTCAAAATCACCACAGTTTGGAGGGGGTGTAACATCCAATGGAAACAACTCGGGCTCTCTCTGGGTGATTTCTCGAAACTGTCCCCCATACTAAAGCCCACAACCCCAAACTAGGGTTCGACTTTCAAGTTTCCATGCTCAGGGTACTTTCAGTTCTTCTTGCCAGCTTTGAACCATGGATTAACCTGGTATTATGAAAACTTACCATCAGTTATACCTAGGCTTGCCAGGTTTCTGAAATGTTCAACCGGGACACCGTAATGAACCCCACTCCCCCCAAGTCGCGAGTATTCAAAAGGTACACATCCTTGGCTGATGGTTTTTGGGTATTTTATAGGGTAGTTCATTCTCAATGCTTTGAATTAATGGTTACTAATTAGGAACCTAAACCAGTTAATATTGAATGACACAAGCAGATACAGCAGAACTTCGTTTATCCGGCCACCGTTTATCCAAATCTCTGGTTTATCCGGATCGAACTTCTAGAATTGAAAAATATGCACTAAAATAATAATTTTTGATTATAATCCCGAGAATGGAGCTATATAAATAAGCCAAATTTTCGGTTTTTGTTTTGATTCAATGTACAACTTCCGCTAGGCCGCAAAATAGTAAACGTTACAAATGATAAAGTATTAATCCTGACTAAAAAAAATATCCTAAATTAAATAGTTAGTACGCTGTTGCACAAGAAAAAAAGAAAGAAAAAAAAGAAAGAAAGAAAAGGGGGAAAAAAACAGGGAGCGTAGCCGATACCACAAGACTTTCTCTTGATCCTTCTGGCGGAAGCGAGCGCAGGATTCAACAAAGACAAAAATATTTTTGTTACTTAATTGCATTATAGGTTGTTTTCGCATCTTATATATACGTATTTTTAGTTTAAAAATCGATGAGCAGGCAATCAGTTGTACTTGATTCTTTCAAACGTTAACTGGAAAAACAATCCACCCAATTCATATATAATTTCTCGATTTTTTTTTTTTGGTTTAATGAAACAATCTGTTTGCTTTGATATTTATCAGTACAAAAATGGCAACTTTTAAATCGAATATAAATTACAGCAGTACGACCTTTTCATTTCGAATTCTTTTTCGTATTCATTTTGAGCTGATTAATTTCAGTTCAAATAATATTTAATTTTACTTATTTCAATGCATAGTTGCTACGGAATTATTTAAGATTAATAAATCTGCATTACACTTGTTTCCAACATCTTAGATTGAAGAGAAAAGTTTCGATTTAATTGAAGATTTTGTGAATCTAGTTCACTTATACGAAGCACGATTTTATTGCCTCCTTTAAGAAAGCATATATTTAATTATAATTTGCGTGCGAAATTTCATTTTAGAATTCCATTTTAATTGTGTTGATACATGGTATAGGCAATGTTTAGAGTTTAATATTTGAATAATCTCCTAATTTTTTTATTTAAAAATTCAGAACACTGACTTAGTTCACGTGAATTTAAAAAACATTTAAGTCCCTAAAACGTCTTTCATGTAATTTTTAAAAATATTTTCCTAACAGAAAAGTAATTAATGTATTATAGATTTTTTAATGAATAAAGTGAAATATTTAAAATACTATTTTAATTCTAAGTATTAAATCAAAACAATATAAAAAAAATACATTAATTTGAATTTTTGGCATCTTGAATTCAAATTATGTTTTTCGCTATCACGAGCATGGGTGTGTATGAATGCGCGTGTGTGTTTGTGTAGGCGCATGTGTGTGGGTGCGTGTGTATGTATGCATGTGTGTAGGCGTTTGTGTGTGTGTATGTAAGCATTGTTTGTGTCTGTGTGCAGGCATGAGTGTGTGGATGTGTGTGTGTGTGTGTGTAGGAGTGTGTGTTTGCTTCTGTGCGCAGGCATGCGTGTGTGTATGTGTGTGTAGGCGTGTGTGTGTATGCGTGTGTGTGTAGGATATGGACTCAACCTGGAGACAGTTTTCGCAAGAGGAGCAGCATCGTGAGGCCGGTCGACGCGACGGTGGTGCTGGCGGGAAAATAAAATGATAGGAATTCAAAACAGTCAAATGAGAACAATAAGCAATCGTGATTGCTCAAAAAGTATTTATTATATACTTTGGTTTTGAACTAAGCATAGTGTGTCACATCTCTTACAATACAAAATATACTTTAAAAAATGGTTCGCCGGTTCAGGTGTGAGCAGTTAAAGCTTGAGAGAAGGCGGATGACATTGAAGCGGAAACAACATTTGTATCACTTGTAATATGGTGGCTGGTTGTTATTATTTTGTAATAGATAGGATCAGCAAGAACCTTAGAGCAGGGATTAAAATGGAGGGAATAAATCCAATCATTGGCTTAGCAAAAGCTGACCCAAAGATACCAGGTCACGTGACTCTACAACGACGAATGGTTGGCACATTTTGCGTGAAACAAGCGAATGAAACCTGATGTCTCCCAATGCTTTGCTTTAAAATCTATCACGTGACTTGGGGTCTTTGTTTCATGAATGAAAGTCTTCACTCCCTCCATTTTATCTCTTCTCAATGGCAAGAACGCACCTCTTACTACTCAGTACTTTCTGGATGATTCTACCTGTTTGATGCCGCACTGGCTTCGGGGGAGTTAGCGGACTATTTCAATTGCTACTTCATGTTTTTTCAATGCATTTTTTTACTTCCGACGCTTATGAGTTATCTGAAATATAAGCTATTTTAATTAACTGGGAGAACCGACTACGAACTGCGTAATTGTTAGACTTGGCATTTTCGTAGTGCTATAAACATGCGGATGGTGCACAATCAGAAATAATATCTGTCATATATAAGACTAGTTATAGTTAACTTACATGAAATCCCGTGATTGCTGGGCGTGAATTTTCCCTGTAGCTGCGAGTGTGCTTATATTACATAATCATGGGTAAGAATAGCTGATTTCTGTGAAAGGAACACGAAATTAAGACTTACATTATGATACTTTTATTTATATTTACTTTTTTGACCTATATAGAGCTTATCAAATACATACACTAACAGATTATTGAAGCAAAACTTATTACTAGAGCAATTTAATATAATGATATAGAAAATAGAAGTCCGTTTTGTATGATTCAAAACTTGACTGCGTTAGTAGTCAAAGTATTAAATATGTAGTACCTATTAGTAAGTTAAAACAACATTGCATGAGGCTGAAGTGAGGAATCTTTATTCTTTTGTGCAAATATTCCTGGGTTTTTACTATATCCCAACCAGTACTAGTTTACGAAAAAGACCCTTTCAACATCCACGGTTTGATTATAAAAGAATAGGTCTATTGCGTGAACATTTACTGCAAGTTATTCTGCGCGCGGGTAGTCTTAGCCGCAAATTTATCACCATTAGAAGCCTTCCTGAATTAGATGCCTTAACCCTTTTTGTATTAGATACTACAAGTAATTTGCGCGTCTTCACAAAAGCTCGGTTTTAAACAAAGGACTATATGTGGAAATAATGCTATTATCATACTTTGCAGTTACTGTCTATTCTCGAACTCCGCGACTAGCAGCTGCGAACGGTTCCAATTGAAAAAGGGGCGATGGTTTAAGGAAGCGCACTACCCCGATGCATTCAGTTTTTGTTTGCTCGTTACTTCCTTCTTGCTATCACCCCTGTTTTGATTAAATAAGAAGAGACCTGACGCATGCGCAAATTCGAGTAAGGTTTCACGTTAAAATATCTTACAGTAGTTGCTGCTACAGCTTGTTTAAGACTCCCGACTCTTCCCGACAATTGAACAAAAAGCATAAACACAAATTATTTTTTTTTCATTGAAATCGATGTATTTTTAGGTTATGTATTTCAAACGTTAAATAGCTTGGTTATGTGGCAGAGGTTATATTGCTCATTGGGTGTGACACTTGTACGTATCTATTTGTACTTTAATCCAATAATTTAAAATTTTTTACTTTTAATTGTTACATAATTGAATATAAGTAACCATTGTATAATTTGATACAAATTATGTACTTTCTAAAATAAGTTTTAGCGTTTCAAATGTAATTATTTGTACATTTTTGCATGCGTGATGTTTTACATCACACCCGCTACCTGCACAAGTTATTACTTTATAAGTGTGAACATTGTTTTTAGAAAATTGATACCTTGTATCATGACACAAAACGATTACTTATTTTTAAATGTATAAATACTGAAAGCAAAAGTTTAAAATTCTTCGATTAAAATGCAAAGGAACTCCGTGGTGCAACAGCTCATAAGAGCCAAGGCCTACTGTGCCCATCTCAGTTTTGTCAACCGAGGGCTCTGGGGTGCAAGGCAGATGTTCTGGCTGGGTGATCAACAGGACGCGGAAACCCCAGTGTTTAGTTCCTATGCGCTTGGCACTCAATTTATCAACCCACTGAGGGGATGAAGAAAGATGCAAATCACATTCATAAAATTGCCACAATCGTGATAATGGATTGGAGGATGTCTACTAATGTCCTTACTTTGAGGCTGGGAGGGGGGGGAGGGGGGTTGCGAAATTGTGACAGCTTGCAACAAGGGGGATGGAGGGGCTAACAAGAAATGTGACATCACGCATTTTTTTAATATGAATATGTTTATAAAAATAGCGTGACATGTGACAAAAGGGGAGGAGTGGGTATGGTGATGTGTGACACTTTGTGACAAATCTAGCGTTATGCTTAAATTCTAATGCGTTAAGCTTATTGCTAAATTTAAATCTAGTATAACCAGTTTCGATAAGAAAAAAAATAAACTAGGAAACTGTTAATTTAATCGATTCCGTGTGTTTACAGAGTAAAGGTTAAAAGGAAAAAATAAACCATAAAAAAATATATAACTATGTAATATATTAAATTAGACAGACAAAAATATTATTTCACCTTCGAATAAGTATTTTAGACATTCTTCGAGTTTTTTTTTCAACTTAAATCAAAAGATTTTTTCAGAGACGCTCAGGAAAGTTAAGTAAAAAAATTCTTCTTGAATAAATCACTTTGAAATTTAATTAGCTGTCTTCATTAAAAAAGACATAAGACAGATAAGCTTGCGCTCTCTCATTACTTATTCGCCTACTATTTTTATTTCTTTTGTCTTGCATGCTCACAATTTATACCGGATAAGAAAATAATGTTGGTTGTGTTTGCGAGAAAAATATTTGATAGAAATAAAATTAATCAGAACCGGATTTCTTCTTTGATTAGTGGCATACTTCTTTTGTGCTTTAACCATCTAACTTTTTGCATTATTTCCCTTAAAGCTTTACTTAATTTTCTCACTGCTTGAAAAGTCGAATATTCCTTTCATTTGTACAATTGATAAAAACAGAAAAAAAAAAAGTTTTTCCATTTAAACTTCATCTGTATTTTTAAACTTCTCAGCTACCTAGTACAAAGCAGCTAATATACGGATACAACACCGCCTGCAGCGCACAAAAGTGCGTCAATGTATTTTTTTCGGCAAAAGAAATACATTTAAAAAAATTTAATGACTATAATATGAACAAGAATATGAGCAATTTTTTTTTCATCACTGATATTATCATGTGCTTGTAATATATTTCGAAGTCTTTAATTACAGAAGATCTTGAAATTTAGTCAAAAATTCAGCTGCTTTTTTTTTTTTTTTTGTTCATACAGCCCAGAGAGAGTATGTCTAAAATTGATGCTCTGGTGTCGTGACATAAAATAATTGTAAGCTTAGTTTAGGTTGAAGCTTAGGGCACCCCAATGGGAGGTCACTGGAGGTCACCGTGACCTTCCAAAAATTTGCTCATTCGGCAAATTTTGTCTGAAGGTTCAGCAAAATTTTCATAATTCGGCAAAATTTGGAGTCCTTTTCTGAAAAATTATCATCATTCGGCGAAATTTGGAGTCCTTTTCTGAAAAATTATCATCATCCGGCGAAATTTGGAGTTAAATTCGGCAAATTGAGAATTTCCACCCTCCCAAAAATTTGAGTTCGAGGCGCGAGTGGTTGAAGCTTATGTTAAGCATTTAAATGAAAATATCTTCAACTTCTACCGATAATAAGCAGGGGCGTACACAAGACGGGGGGGGGGGGGGGGGGAGAGACACCTGTTGGCTTGGGCCCGATCCTAAAGGGGGCCCAATATTTTTAAAACTAGTTGTGAAATACAGGGGCAACCAATATAGAGGGAGGCCCGGAAAAGTCATTTGTGACGGGTCCCAAAATTTCTGCGCTCCTAAAAACAAGGCATTTACACTGGCTCTACTGATACCAGAGCATTTTATGCAGGGTGATTCTAAATTAAATCGCTTTTGCAAATTTGGATGGGTGATTGTACCCATTCAGAAGACCAATAATTACATAGGAACATAGGGTCGCATTCTATTCAGAAAACCAGAAAAGAGGAAAACAGAAACGAATTATACGAGAGAAAGTAATACAAATAATCACCTCTGACGTCATTTTGTACCTGCAACCTGGAATTTCTCTTTAACTATCAATAACTATGACATGCAGATTTGCACTCTGTAGAAGCGTTTTGCTCTTAACTGGTACGGGAAAAAGGCGGATCAGGACCTCAACCCAGCTTTTTTTTCTGGGGTTACATGAAACTTTAAGTGTACGAGATGCCTGTGGTCTCGGTTGAAGATCTCGCGGTGCCAAGAATCTTCGCGCCGTTGTCCCCTGTGCAACGACACGCGTGCATTTTGAGTACTTTCTGTGAGCTTTTCACTAAGTAATAAATCTGATTGTGAATTTTTGGTATCGTTCATTCTCTTTCCCATCACTGTAGTAAGTTCAGGTTGGAATTCTAACATTTCTCTTTTCTGCATCCTAGAGTGGAATGTGACCCAATGTTCGTATGTAGCTATTGGTCATATGGAGCAGTACTTGATTTGTAAAAGAAAAAAAAAATACACTGTATATACGAAATAATTTAATGTATGAAAACTCTTATGTGGTTTTGTAGGCTCTGTCCAAGACGTATAAAATGTAAATTAAAAAGTTTAGTAGTTTGATTTGAAACTTTTTAAAACTACACACTTTTACAAAGCTGTGTTGACCAAAATTGTAGACACTTTCCGAGATTTTTTAAACTTTGCATTGTAGTAAACGTTACGTTTTACAAAATGTTAACTAGTACATATCATTTCAAAGAGAATTCAATACAAAAAAAAAAAAAAAAAGAAAGAAAGAAAGAAAGAAAAAGAAACAAAATTCAAATATTTACTATACAAAAACGTTAAATGGCAATAATTGTAATTTCGTTAAGGAAGAAACAGTCGTCTACTGCTTAGGGTGCTCACCCACCCAAAGATCAATGACGTACCCCTCAGTATCATATAGACCCCCAAATGCGAGCTCCCTCCCCCCAAAGAAAGAGAAAAACATCCCCCTCCTAAAAATTTCAATTACACCGTCCGTGCTATGACTCCCCCTAGTTGAGCACCCCTGCTTCTGCTGTTACAAAGCACAATAATGATTCAATTCTAAACAATAATGGCAGATTTTGTCACATCTGTAAATATGCCAGAATCTGCTGCCACTTGCTATTATTTCATTGGTTCTGAGAAGGAGAACAATGATTGGCCAGGACCGTTAGACATAACAAACCACTCCATAACTACGTTTGTTAAAGTACAAGTAATTTTTTTGTATTGCAAATATTCGAGTTTGATTTTCATTATGAGTTTAGAACTAAATTCCTTTCAAAATGATGTAAAAGAGTTTGCATTTTGTGAAACGTAGCATTTTCTACTAGCTTACAAAGTTTAAAAAAAATCCAATTTTAACTGTATATCTATTATATTTGTATTAAATATACAGTCAAGTCTCGACTTACGCGAGGGATGCGTTCCAAGACTCCTCGCGTAAGTCGAAATTTCGCGTTGTAGAAAAATATACGAATACAATTGTTTTGGAAACATACCAATTTAAACACTGTTAAACACCCCTTAAACTGCTTTAAAGCATTTCTCAACGATACATTAGTTTCTTACATAAAAAGCTGAACTTTTTCTGTTTTTAAAAAATAAAAAAAAGCTGTTTTATTCAACATAAAATGCTTGAAGTTTCACAAAACGAATGATCAATTGTTAAGTGAAAGACATAAAATAAAACAACACTGCACGCACAGTATGTAGCAATAATAAAATGCTGCACTATAATAGTACTGTACAGTACATACAGTAATAATACTTATGAGTTGAAAAATAATGATGGTGATGATTTATGCTCCATGATCAAATCTTCTTTTTTAATACATTTTTAAATACGTTTGCTTTGCCTTTTTTTTCGCCTTTTTTTTATTATAACGTTTCCATTTATGCAACAGCCTCTCTTCCTGATCTCTTTAATCCACAGTACAAGGGCAGCTTCCATTTTCATAATACTACATATTTGCTTTACTTAGACACTACTCTGCAAGCTTCAATACTGAAAATAAGTTCTGAACTTTTACGGATATCTTTTTCCTTTGACTTTTAACTGTACGTATGGAAGATTCACTCATACTTGTTGTTGGGCTACCGTCGCCTTTTTGTAGTTTTTCAAGCATATCGAGAATCTTAACCTTTTTTTTTTTTTTTTTTTTTGGCAGAATTTTTCTTTTTCTTCCCATCTTCAAACTTTAGATGAAACAGCGTACTAAGATGTCATTATATTTAACCAGCTTTAATAATTAAAGTGAAAAAAAAGATAGTATTTGACGCACTAACAACGCGATGCGTAGACTAGTTTGGTGTGAGGATTTTCGCTGTCAGTTGATGCCAAAGAGATGTAATAACGTTTCACGAAATCAATATTTAGTAACCAATAACAAAGCCGATACTTCCTTCTAAGATAATTCGTTTTGTCGACGAGGAACTCGCGTTAGCTCGAAAATTTGTTACTCGTGAAAAATTCGCGTTATCGTCCTTTCGCGTAAGTTGAATCGCATTGTAGTGGGAGTCGACTGTACTCCATCGTATTCTTTTACATACCTTAAATATCATAATTTAATGTCATGTATTTTTAGAAATGTATGAGAATTATCTAAAGTATTTTCGAGTAACACACAGCCACAACCGCATCTTCAAAGATTTTTTTTAAACTAAATTCTGAAGTACTAGGATCAGAACTTTGACCTCATCACGGCAGTTTATTAAAAACACTCATTTAAATGAAATTTCACGGAGAAAAAAAATCCAACTGCTGTTTTACTTCTCAGATGTCATACATTTCCAAAAATGTGTATTAAACTTCTTTTCTTTGCAGTAAAACATAAAAATATTTCTTACTTAAATGTTTTTGTGAAAAGTTGAATTTAAACATTTAAGTTACACTCCTTTTACCTCTTGATGTGAGCCAAACCATATAAGATAAAGCTAGAAAAACATTACTTTATGCAAATTATGTTTCTTGTCGTGACTATAAAAAACAACATTCGGACAGTTTACTTTCTTCTTTTTTGCAGACATTTCATAAATCGGGGCTTGTGTTGTCAGAAAAGTAAACCCTGAAAGCTAAGCAAACAGCTGGAGTTTCTCGCGAAATATTTTTACACATTTATTCTAAGTTAAGCCGCTTTATAAGTCACAGCTGCATATTTATCACTAAAAGGAAATGACAGATTTGTTTAACTCTTTTTTAAAAGTCAAGTTGATCGTTTTTTTTCTGTGGTTATTCAGGTATGGTCTTTTTTTTTACTTCCTTTTACAAAAAAGGAAGTATTGTATTCGCGAAAACATTTTCACTCAAAAATCGGCCATAATTTCGATTTTTCTCACCCCCGAATGAATGTTGAGTTTTTCTTTCGACCCGATCACACGTGGATATATATGCCTAAGAACGTACAGACACCCGAAATATCCATTTTCACAACCCTCGAGTTAATTACAACGAATTTTCTCGTGACGTCCGTATGTACGTGCGTATGTGTGTATGTATGTCGCATAACTCAAAAACGGTATGTCCTAGAAAGTTGAAATTTGGTACGTAGACTCCTAGTGGGGCCTAGTTGTGCACCTTCTCTTTTGGTTGCATTCGGATGTTCCTAAGTGCTTTTTTTGCCCCTTTTTGGGGGAAAATCATTGTTAATTTCGATGTAAACTCAAGTTGTGTTATAAATTGTCGGACACTTGGCAATATATCGCCAGTCTTTTGGTCGCCAAGTTTTTTCGCCAACTTGGCGACAAATTTGGCGAATTTTTTTTCTTTTTCTTTTCTTTTTTTTTAAAATTTGGTTTCAATTTGGCCACTGTTTTTGATATTTAGAGAATAAACAATTGAATCGCATTAAAATTGCCAATAATGGGGAAATGACATTAAATTGGAGTAAAAGGAAGTCATGTGATGCACACATCAGCTCGTTTTTTTTTTTGTTTTTTTTTTTTTTGCATTAAAGAAAAACTTAGAATATAATTTTATAAATTCAAAAATTGGACGAGTAGGTTAAGAGGAAAATTAAAAACAAATTTTACAATATGTGGGCTTTGCGATGAAATTAATTATAGCATACGAAATGTTTATACGACATATGAGGATGTGTGAAGTAAAGGGATGTAAGTGGCAAAATTGAAAACTTGGAGGTAACCAGTACACATGGTAGAGGAATTTCTCCTCCGTCTTGGGGCAAGAGATAGTACTAGCAGCCCTGGTAGGTGCTAATGTACAGCATGATTTGGGAAAAAAATTCAATGAAAGCCTACCTAAGACGTTATCTTTTAAGCATTTTACTCAAACTGGAAAATGTTCACTTGCATCCCTTTGCTTCTCACGGCCTCATATAATACTTTCTTTTGCTGATGAATTGGTTAACATAATTGACGAAAGAACAAAGAGATGTTGTCTGAGCATAGGCTTGTAACTTGTAAGTGACCATTTTCATTTAATTCAATTTCAAAATTAATGGATGAAAGACGCCATACTTCAATCCAATTTGTTTCAGTCTTTGTTTTTTTAATTTTAAACTCACTCATTATGATGTTTTTGCTGAGATCCTGTGAAAGATGTCTACATAAATGCTTTTCTGATAAAAATAGGCTTTTTATTATTCGTCACGTGTCGGACAAAATTCCACATTTTTTTCTTTTTTATTTATCTAATATTACTTAGATATGTGATGGAAAAGAAAGTTTATTTTTAAAATATAAAGTGAATAGCTGCAAAAGTAGGCATCTTAAAAAGTAATATTTTTAAGGAAAAATTCACTTATCTGACGCTACAAAAAGATATGAGTTTCAATTAATTTTTCTGTTTTGTTTGAACCATTTATTGGGGTGTTTTGAAACTCTCTGGGTGCAGGGGTGCCCACCTAGGGGAAGGGGGGGGGGGGGTCATGGAGCAGACTGCGCCATTAAAATTTTTATAGGGGTTGTTTTCAGGGGTATTTTTAACTTGGGGGGGTCTTCGCAATATTTAGGGGGGTGTGCTCTTGCTCTTAGGGAGAGGGGCATCCCTGCTGGCTGTCTCAGGCTATTAGCCTACCTAAGCATTGCAATGAAAAAACTTAAAAAAATTGCAAAAAAGAAGAAGAAATGGAATTGGGGAGATACCTACTTTTAAAAATGCCAGTTTTAAAGGCCCTATAATTTCATAGAAAGGGGGAGCTGGGAGCTGCACGCCTAGTAGTGGAAGGATCATGTGGTAGTAAAGCGCAGCTAAAGGGAGGGGGGCTATTGAGAAGCTTTAGAACCAGGTTTCGCATGATTAAAAAAAAGAAAAAGTAGCTAGATTCAAGTTTTCGTGTCTTTTTCCACCCAAATGAAACGTAAATAAAATTTGCATGTAAAACTTGAGCTTGAAAATCGAGTAAAAAATCTTTCAAAATTACCTTATATCTTTATTTCTAGATCATTGAAACGTTTTTAAAAGTATCTAATTGTTTTTAGCTTGCAAATAATTTGAATTTGAATGTAAAGTTAGAGAAATTAAAACCAAAGCATTACTTGGAGTTCTTTTTATTTTGGAATTTGTCCACTAAATCATTTAACCTATGACAATCTATCATGTTTCTCGTCTAGGTGGCATTTTATTTAAAAATATTAGATGGAAATTCGTGATTTATTGCGTACAGAAGTAAACTTCTTTTTGATCCTTCCTGAGACGCAAAAGTCTGAAACAGACGCACAAAATATAAGTCCTGATATAAGGACGATGACTGAAAACTAAATCAGAGCCAAAAAGTTTCTGGGATAGATCCAGGATTCTGATTAACTTAATGAAAGCAGCTCAGACATTGCACTTTCAAATGACATAGCTGTTTAAGGAAGAAGAAAACAAACTGCAATTCAAAACACATTTGTTTTCTTCAGGTGACTGAAGAACTGTTCCATTCAAGTTACTGGGTCATCGAATAAGTTTCCTTTGCCAAAAACC
Organism: Uloborus diversus; assembly: GCF_026930045.1. Classification (NCBI taxonomy): domain Eukaryota; kingdom Metazoa; phylum Arthropoda; class Arachnida; order Araneae; family Uloboridae; genus Uloborus; species Uloborus diversus. The sequence goes on from NC_072740.1 coordinate 17,985,815, forward strand.
ATGATTCATGAAAAATATTGCATAACATTAGAAGAGTAACCGTTTCTATTTAGAATTAAAATATCAATTTAATTTTTGAACCTAACTTATGACAAATGTTTGTGCGTAACACACAAAGAAAAGCGCTGAAATTCTTAAAATGTAGTGTTTTCATGTCCTTAATACTCAATATGAAGCGTATGGCTATATCTCTAAAAAATTTTTTTTTTTTTTTTTGGGGGGGGGGGGGATTCACACAATATCCACCAGCAACAGATATGCCTAATGCATCGCTCTCAGCAGGTCAACTCCATTGTCTGAGCCTTTTAATGTGTTTAGACTTTTTAAACTAGTTTTCTCTCATGCAACTGCACCTCATCTAACGTTTGGCTGCTTTTGGATCCTCTGAATTAGTTAATTCTATTTTTTTTTTTTTTTTTTTTTTTGTACTCATTTTCGAAAAAAGGTCCGACCCCCCAGTAACAGACACCGAAAAATCTGATGACATCCAGTAACAAATACGACGAGGAAAGGATGGGCAATGGACAAATTCCTTTTTTTCTCTTTGAAATGTGCAAAAGTTCCTTATGTTTTGAACTAAAGCAATTCCAACTAGCAAATTGATTCGAATGCATGACAGGAACACCGGGCAACCAGACCAGATGTCCTCGAAATACGGTGACAGTACCCAAATTGGGATTTTTTTGACTGTCCTAAAAAGTAGTACAAGCATTCGGGGGCGCAAAAAATCCCCAAAGGCAAGAACTTGTATTTTTCGTCCAAAAATGTGAAAAAGTGTTGCTACATTTGCTATTTGAAACTGCTTTTATTTTTTCTCTTTGTGGCTCTGCCTAGCTCGATGAGTCGTTGTGGAAATAAGTCCTAAAAATGTTTACTTTCTGATTGGTATGCCTCAAAATTGCAAGGGCTGTTGCAATTTCAAACAGGTTAATTAGTTGAGAAATAATGTATTTATGATGTAGAAAATTAAAATATGTTTGCTCTGCAGAATATTCTTCTTATAGTGTGGGCATATGTATAGCTTGTTTATGTGTCCTCAAATTAGTTTCCAAACATCTTTTGAAGTGTCTTGAAATCATCCCTGTATTTGGGGAACATGTCCCAAAATCGATGTTCAAAAATATGCGGCCACCCTGAGTAGATTTGTCCACTCTCCCAATTGCTTCATCCTGTCGGGGTTGAGCATTAGCACTTCCTTACATTTAGTTTGATGACATGTTTCAAGAAACAATAATAATATATGAAATCAAATTAAGATACATTCCTTAAGTTAAGTTAATGAATAAAAGGAATTGGAGATCTTTCTTAGAATCTAAGGAATAAGAGCTCTTAGATTAGTTTCTTTAAAAGAATGACTTTTAAAAAACCAATCGGTTCTTCAAAGAAATCATGTTTTTGTCAATCGATTTTCTTAACTCAATTTTACCTTAAAATGTGATTATGTACAGGGAAAGTACCCCCATTAACAAGCGACGCGCTCTGTAATAATTAAGAGTGAAAGAAAATTGAGCAATGAGACAATTTACTATAATAATTTCCCGGAATTCTTAAGCTCCGATGCAGCTTTTCACTTTCTTTACTGCTACTAACGATTTTCCGCGTCCTTCGTTCAATTTAGGAAAGTGTGCATTTTTGCTTTAATTTTGTCCTTGGATTAAAAGCTTGAATGTAAGCTGAAGTTCATTAAGAGTTCGGTAATGACCACCGTTTTCATATTTTTGCTTTCTATTTTGTCTAATTCATTTACTGATGCGTCAACTGCGCTCAATTCAGAATCTAAAAATGGAATCATATTGAATCACTTTAATGTTTTATGTAAAATAGTTCATGCAGAAACAATTAGTTATTGTATTGAAATGAAAAGCTTTACTCATGTACCATGCTCATGATTTGAGATAAGATAATCGGTACTGATTTTTTGCTTCAAACATACTTAGTACCAGCGGTACCTGCACGGCTTTGCCCGTAGTAGAAAATTAAAAGTTAATTTGGTTCGTCTGTATATTTGCAAATAATGGATGATGAATTTCTCGTCAATTTGCTATGTTAATTTGCTCGCCCAAGTTGTGGTAGTTTGTTCGTCCATGTTATGATAATTTGGTGGGTTAAATGTTCTTAATTAAATGTTCTTAAAATTTGAATAGAAAAAGAACAAAATCGAATTTTCGAAATGCACATTGCACAGCCCCATGCTACAAACTAATTTTGTGCCAAATTTCATGAAAATCGGCCGTACGGTCTAGGCGCGTCAGAGACATCCAGGCATCTAGACATCCAGACAGAGGTCCAGACTTTCAACTTTATTATTTGTAAATATATTTCTAGTATTTCTCTCAAAAAACTATCAAACTTTTTTTTCTTCTCTACTTGAGCATTAATTGGCAAAAATACAAATGTATTCAAATATTCAAAACTGTTACAATCAAGGTTAGTAGAGCTCTCTATTTAAACCTAATGTGTTTTACTGTCAGCAGAGTCGGTCTATTTCTAAAACGGAATGGGTAGGACCAAAAATGAGCATTTTTTCATAGATTGTACCTTATTCTACTTCATTCTGAGCTAAAATCGTACTTTACAATTTGTCAAAACTTTAAAGTGCTGAAGTCCCTTCAGAATTTCCGTGCTGTCTATAGTACAAATTGGACAAGATGTAACAGATTGTTTATTGATTACTTTTTCGCTTAAAATAGAATATTTTTTGATTGATGTTCATAAAATCACTTCATTTTGCAGTAACTAAAAGCTTTTTTTTTTTTTTTTTTTTTTTTTTGCGTAATTTCTTGTTTAAGATAGAAATTACCCAGTGTAGTGTTTTGTTTTTGAAATACATTAATTTTTTTATTTATTGCGTTTTGTTTCAACATGGTTCATTTATTTATGAAACACATTTATTCCGAATAGCTTTTAGCACTTATTGCGTTTTATTATTAAATATGTTTTGTAAAGTATTTATGAAACGCGTTTTATTATTAAATATGTTTTGTAAAGCATTTACGAAACGTGTTTTATTATTAAATTTCCTTGTCGTGTTGTATTATTAAATATGTCATACAAAGCATTTGCGAAAGTACATAAAGGTTGGACATTTTCCAACGCCTATTTTATCGCATTTTACCACAAAATGTTTCATGTGTAATTCATTTAGGAAAATACGTTAAAATCGAATAACTTTCAACACTTGCTTTGACGTGCATCATTATGAACTGGTTCTTGCAAAGTTCATACATTTATGAAAATACAATCAAGACAAATATCTTTAAACTATCATCTTTTCTCACCTCTTTTGGGACACTGTCTAGACTAGATACGACTAGACTAGAAAAAGAGCAACAATAAGAAATAAAAAATACATTTGCACTGAAAAGTAAAAGGAAATATATGTACCTCGAAGCCAGACTATAGTAAGTCACATTATCACTACTTCGCAGGAGAGCATAAAAACGTTTGTCTGGTGCATACAAAGGTTGGGACTCGTAATCTTATAACACTGATAAATAATTGTAAAATGAATTTATTTTATTGAATTACATAGTTACTGCTGAATGCGGAAGAAAATTCTAGATACAATGCAGTGATAACCCGAAAACTGCCATTTTTGGATTTACGTTTGTCTGACCTTTAGTTAAAAATACTATAACGTTGATTAGCCCAAAACTGCAGAGAACTACATACACGTGTTTCGCGGTTACAAAAGAACCCATTTTTCAATGCAAAAAGAAAAAAAAAAGTGAGCAAATGAATAAAAAGTTTTCCTACAAAGCGCACACAGTTAACGTTATAATATTTCCGTTAACATGAGAGGAATTATGTTTTAGCACTACGAGATGGATTTTTCTCAATTTAATTGCGAAACTGGAAGTTCACCAATTTCAAGAAAAAAGAAAAAAAAATGTTTTTGAGGATTGAAGACACTTAAACACCCCTTTATTCTTCTTTCCAAATCAAAGACATTTTGTGTTGTCAATAATTATTGAGAAAACTAGGAGAAATTGTATAAAGGTTATTTATATTGTCAGTTAAAAGAAAAAGAGATTTTTAGTACACCCAAACCTCTTTTTGTACCGGTCTTTTTATGCGCATTTTTTTTTTTTTTTTGGTGCGATTTTTTTTTTTTTTTTTTTTTTTTTTTTTGTGCGGTGTATGAAAATTTCAAACAGATTGGGACTCAATTGATGATAGTATTTATAAAACGGACGAAGTTATTTATAAAACGAACTTTTTTATGCGGTCCCTGTCCGCCGCACAAAAAGAGGTTTGGGTGTAGTTAAGTTTAAATAGCCCCAATAATCTGCTCTCCTAATGCACAAAATTTTCACCAGGCAATAAATTATCAAGAAAGCTAGAAGAAATTTATTAAAGGTTTTGTATATTACTAAAAAAAGTTTTCCCTTTCTTGATTTTCTCGAAAATATGTCTTCAAAATTTTAACTTATGTTAATAGCTCTACAGTAAAATCCGTATTGATTTTATTCAGTTGAAACTCAAAAATGGAAGTTGATTAAAAATAGTGGCTCGAAAGTGGGTGCACCCCCCTTTAATTTTTAACGCTGTGTAAATAACGGATGAATGTTTGTTAAACCCACTTACCTTGAAGTCTTAAGAGTCATAAACATTGGTGGAGTACCATCCATGTCGTGACACAGCTGAGTTCTGTGCCATGCTCTCGCAGATGTTTTGTGGAAAAACAGCACTGAATCCCCAAAGCTCCGAAAAATATCTGTGAGAACATGGTGCAGAATTCAATTTCAGACTACGACATGGATGGTGGTCTACCGATATTTATAACTCTTAAAACCTCAAGGTAACGGTGTATAACAAACGTTCAACCATGATTGACATGATGTTGAAAATAAAAGGGGGGTGGGTTCACTTTCGGACCATCCTGTGTTACTGTGCAATAAACATTTAAACTCTGATGTACACTTAATACATGTACAGTCAAACCTCTTCTAACGGATTATTTAATTGTCAAAACACAGATAAATTCGAGCCTTTGAAAACCCATTACTTTCGATAAAAACAAACTATCGGATTCAAATTGGATAATAAAGAATACTTGCCTAGTATGCATATATTTACCTCGGAAAATACATAAATATCAATATAATTGATCTGGACATTTAGGCAACGTTTTATACCTTCTAATGGAATAACTCAAATAGAAAATTCTAGTAACACTAACTATACAGTTAATTCTTTACTCTCTAAATGATTAATTAATGCAAAAGAATACAAGAAATGTTTAACCTATAAATGTATTAAAAGAATAATGCAGCAATTATTTTCAAAGATTTGAAATACGTACCACTTAGGGATGCGATAAAGATAGCAGTTTTGTAAAATAAAAATCGATGTTAGAATGCAAAAAATAAAAATTAAAATTGTGTATTCACGTATTTTGGTGTTGAGAATTTTCTATGCAATAAAAAAATTTTGAAAAAAAAAAATAGAACCGACTTCAAAATTGCTCTAAAAAGTGAAAAATAATTTTATTCTTTAAACACCATCGATAATGCTTTTAAACATAATTTTTGAAGTTGGCGCAAAAACAAAACGTAAAATCCAGTGTAACCATGCTTCGTTCATATTTTTTTTCAGAAAAGCATCCAAAGTTACGAACGAAACATTTATATCGCTATTCAAATATGCTGTCATCAATGCATAATGTATGTGATAGTGAAGAAACTGGTCCTGGTTAAATTTATAGTTGTATTTGAGTTATGGCTGTGAATGATTTTATCTATCGTTTTTGCGCCAACTTCAAAAATTATGTTTAAAAGCATTATCGATGGTGTTTAAAGAATAAAGTTATTTTTCACTTTTTAGAGCAATTTTGAAGTCGGTTCTATTTTTTTTTCAAAATTTTTTTATTTCATTCTTTTTAGTGTAAATGTAGGTATTTCAGAAATAATAAGAAGTTACCATCACGAAACTTCACATTTTTTTTCTTAAAAATGCTCCATGCTAAAAAAAACTATTGACACGCGTTAAACTTTAAGCGATTGGCACTAAAAACTTATCTTTGTTCCTCTCTGGAAATCATGCGTAGTTAATTTAATTATAACCATTTAAGTATTACGTTTTTCCTTACTAATTTACATTCCACAGCATCTAAGTTGCTCATGATGCAATCCTGTATTTTCTTACTTAGCCCCGATCATCTGTTATCGGCATAGATGATAACGATAAAAATACTACAGAGTAGTTGAGTCAAACCTAATGGTAGCATTGTGAAGGCTAAGCAGATCCTAATCACTTCATCACCTCGCGTCCAGGTTAGGTTTACCCCTACTATGGAGCAATAGCACTGAAGAAAGGAAGATTTTGATAATTCACATAGGGTTACTATAAATCAGCAGGGTTACTAAAATAAAATTATTTACGCCAAAAATGAGACGACAGCGCCAGATTCCCCATTATCGAAATGTCCCTTGAAGAAATTTGATGCTTGCTTCAGAGAAGCCTTCATTCAAAATTATCATTACAATTACTATTAATATTACTGTTATATGGCACCAAACTTTTATAAAAATGAGTTTCATATTGTCGCGTAGATGAAGATAGCGAAGACAATGTGAAAGCCAAATGAAGCGAATACTCGTTAGTCTCAACTCGAGATCTTTATTCAGAACCACGAATGAACGTTACATCTCCTTATATACAACTTGAGAAAGTGCTGGAACTTCCCAGACTTGGAAAGATACAGAAATTAATAGAACATTCGGGAAAATACGGGAAACAGTAGAAACGAAATTTTAGTAAAACTCACTTTGTCCTAGTCGGGATTTGAACCCGGGTCGCTCGTGTGGGAGGCGAGAATTCTACCACTGAGCCACCGTTATCCACGGATGAAAAGTGCGAACTTCGCTACAATATCATTTTAATTGCATAAAATGTACTGTTTTTTGCCCATAACTTTTTTTTCTAAAGAACAAATATGGTCAAACAAAGTAATGGGATCTAAGTTGAGCCATCCCATATCCATTAAAAAAAGAATCATCAAAATCGGTTCACTAGGTGAGACGCTATGAGTGGACAAACAAAAAAAAAAACATACATACGGTATGAATTGATAACCGTCTCCTTTTTGAAGTCGGTTAAAAAGACCTGAGCTTTTGGATGAAAAGAACTTGGATAGCTTTGGTGCTTTTTTTTTTTTTTTGCTTTTAACTTCGAGTTTGGCTTTTTAACACAGGCTCATCGAAAGGTCTCTGATTAATGCAACATAGTCCTTAATTAAAAGATGAACTATTAGTTTTTGCCCTTAAATTGGAACAAGCTGGAGTTCATTAACATTACCAAAGAAACTTTAACCTGAGCTCCTCCTCTTGCTCGGCAATGTTCATAAGTCCGATTTTTTTAAAACTGGTAAAACCAGCGAGTAATGACACGGTTTGTAGTGGGATCTTCTTCAAAAGTACAGCGAAAATGGCGCTGTTTTCACATAGCACAATACACACTGCTTGTTCTGCTGTAGAGTTACCATGATGGCAATGGCGGTGAACTGACTTATGAGTGAGACAATGCGTCACAAAATGATACAGTGAAACCTGTGTAAGTTGACCACTTGCGGTGCATTACTTTAGTGGTCAACTTAAACAGGTTGTCAACTTATACAGGTTGAATTATATGGTATAGATCTAATTCTGTGCCCGAAAATAGCGGTCAACTTAGACAGGTGATCAACTTACAAGGGTGGTCAACTTTACAGGTTTTACTGTATTAGAGCATTGTACAAAGACTTCAAACTCAAACAATACAAAACTCCTTCAGATGTTCTACATTTTACCTGTTATTCTTTCTATTACTGGCATATTTCTCACGCATTTTTTAAATCATTCGATGACCCAATATTTTAACACAATGGTAAACTTTTTACTTTTTTATCGATGACTAGCTGTACCTGACGCGCGTTGCTACGCCAACAAAAAAAAAAAAAAAAACATCATTATACTGATTTTCATGACAATCGGTTGAACGGGGCAGAAGTTGCTACTCTGCAGTGCCACCTGGTGGCGAGTGGCTTCAATGAGCATATTATGCACCTTCTCCGTGGAAAAATACATATATATAGCAATTTTCATAATAATCGGTCCAGGTATCAAGTGAAGCCGTGACTATACTCTAATTTTGTACTCACGCAGTTTGCAAGATCAATCAATCGTTAAAAATATCAAATAGAAAAAGTTTTAAATCCCCCCGTTGCATGAAAAGTCATAAAATAATAAAGTAAGAATTTATTTTTTCAAACTCAAGAAAAATGGCAACAGCTAACTTCTTACGAATGAGATCCTTCACGCGAATTAATTTCTGCAGCCGATAATTTTATTCGTATTTATCCAATGGATTGTGACTTAAATTGGAAAATCTGCCGGGTAGTTTTTGAGTTCATGGATGACATACAGACAAACATTCATTTATATATATATAGATGGTGCTTTCGCAACATACATGTCTTAATTGAAACACCATCAGAGGCATAGCAACACCGGTTTTCAGCAAACCTCTTTGTTTTATTAGTAGTTTGTTAGGGTCAATGTTTGCTTGATACCGAAGTTTTTATCAGTGCAGCGGTGAAATAGTCGAACGGATTTTGAGGTGAAGGAGTCGGAGTAGTTAAAGGCTTTAAATTTCGAGTCGGAGTCGGTCGTTTTGCACGCAACTCTGCCACAGCTACCGAATAAGAGTCGGAGTAGTGGAGCCGGATAGATTTTGGGGTAAGGAACTCGAAGTCGAGTCTAAAATTCCAGGCGTCGAAGTCGGACATGTTCCCTCCGACTTCGCAGCCCTGGTTTTTATGCTGTCAAGAGTTTTTTTTTTTTTTTAATAATAAGAGTGCCATTAAAAAGATAAAATTGGCAAATATTCGGACCCAAAACAGTTCCCTGCTGGTCCGTCGTCAGAGTTTTAATGGGGCGGGGGGGAGGGCAATCAATACATTTAAAAGGAGAAGAACAACAAAATACGAACTCCAAAGCATTATTAAATCATCCTAATTGCTCTTATTTATTTGTATTTCATTTAACTTAAATTTTTTACCCTTTCAATTAAGTAACAATAAAAAACTCTTCGTTTGATTGAATGTCGCTGTCACTGTTTAATGCTCCGGTATGACTTTCAGCAGTTCCGAATTCTCATACGGACAGATAAGCATCACATTTTCGTTAGGACCCTAAAATTTGTTAAATGAACAAAATAAAGAATAAAACATCGATGTCGGAAAACAATCCCAATACATCGGTGTCAAAAGAACAACATCTCCAATTTACCCCTGTACTGCGTTCACGGGAAAGATAGATTAGATGTAAAGAAGAAAAAAAACTGTTTTTTGGCTGCTTCAGTCGCGTGTTTGGTGTGGATAATAACAAATCTGTGCCAAGCAAACGACGAATATTGGTTCACTTTTTTTTTATTCCAGAGAAAATCTTCATACGTAGCAAACCTTCTGGCAATCCATTTGATAACTTTCCGTCGAGCTATTCGGTGAAGAGATAAAAAGAAAACTAAACAAGGGAGAGATGGCGGTTGAACTGGAAGTGGAAACTCATTTTGTAGCAGGTATGATCGTCGAGATAGTGCAAGCAGTAAAAACTAAATTGTTTGCTCATTCTCGTTGATTCCACCTGGTACAAAATGAAGTGTTCTGTTTCCGCTTCTAGTTCATCTGCCATCTTTCTGTGGCACAACTCTTGAAACAAAGTATTTATTCTGAAACCATTAACATTGGTCTCGTATCCCTAGTCCATCTCTACATATTCAGAAATCTATTTAGATTTTTAAACTTTTCTCTTCCTTCTGGGGGGGGGGGGGATAAACAGGATCTCCGCAAATTTTCCGATTTTTGGAGCAAATCATTTTTAAGGTATTTGGTGTTATTGATAAAATTTTTGAGTTTGCTCTGAAGAATGATAGAATAAAAGGAAAAATCCTTTGCCCATGTTTTACATCAAAATGACTCTCCAATACAGTTTATTCTGAGAAAAATCGCCAATTCGATCAATATTTATACAGGTTTAAAATATAATGGCAAACTCTAATGTTAACTTTCTAAACTGCTCAAAACTAAACTTAAAATTATTCAAACGAAAGAGTGAGACATAAAAATGTGGTGGATATTTTGCATTTTAGAATATATTGATAAAAAAATATATAGTTGTTAAATATTTATTTGTTTGAACTTAATGTCTAAAAAAAAGTTATTCCCGGTCCCTCTAATATTTGCTTGTGTCAGTATTTCTGTGACTCACATATTTTACCAGAAAACGATACTTATTCATAAACCAAAAATGCATAAATATCGATGGCGCAAAAATGTGCTCTCCAAAGGGCGAAAATGGTTCAAATATGGCCATCTCCCCTGTGCCTAGTCTCTGCAATCGAATTTTCTTCTCTTTTCTCCCTAGTTCTAGTTCCAACGCTTTGGCATCGGCATTAATGCGTTGCTTTTTAATCTCATAGTTCCGAAAGCAGTTATCTTTCTAGAATCTAGAATCTAACAAAATTTTATTGAAAAAAAAAAATCCTCAAAAAAGTACGTCAGTGACATATTTCTATTTAGATAATTGCTTTTAAAATTTTATTATTCACCTTGTGGCGACCCCCCCACGGCCGCAGAGAGCCACGATGGGCCCCTTGCCAGATTGGTCACGCCCCCCCCCCTCTATTTTTAAAACTTAATAAAATTATATATTTCCAAACCGGGCCCTCTCAATTGCCGGGCCCCTAGTTTCCGACTAGGCTGACATGCAGGGCCGCAGAGAGCCAAGGGGGCCCTTAGTCAGTTATGTAATCGGGCCACTCCCGCACCCAAAAAAAAAAAAAAAAGAAAAGAAGAAAATAAAGGGGGAGGAAAGAAGAAAAAGGAAGGAGGGAAAAAGGAAAAGAAAAAAAAAAATCAAAACTGCCTACTGTAAATACCAAAAGAGAAACTTTTACTTAATCTTTACGTTTTCTCCTTATTCGGAATCCCCCCCCCCTTTTCTTTCATCCTTTCTTTTTCTTCCTTTCTTTCTTCTTTCTTTCCTTCTCTTCTTTCTTTCTTTCTTTTTTTTTGCGCCAGTCTCGCCTGGCCTCCCCCTAGGCCAGGGCCCCTAGTTTCCGACTAGGCTGACATGGCCTCTCGTCGGGCCTGCTGACATGGCTTTTCACCGGCCTTGGCGACCCCAGGGCAATTTTTTTCCCGGCCCCAAGCCCACAGTATGAAATCCATACCACAAAAATATGTGTATTCCAAGACGCCAAACCTAATTCTCATTCTTTTTTCTTCTTCTTCTCTATCTTTAAAATGTTTAAAATTATCATAGATGCCAATGGCAAACAATAAACTAAGGAAGCATAAAAGCGTTTAAAACAACAGGATGTCTTTTTATCTCAGTCCAATTTCAGATAAGGAAAGAGAAATTGTCACGCACGTATAGAATTTTGGCGTCGACTTTATAATAACTATTTTATCACCATGGATTACGTCGACGGGTATCGTGGTGTTTTGAAAACAAACCTCTTTTCTACAATAGAAAGAAAAAGACCCGCAGTCGCGGCCAAGGTTGGATCTGACAACTTCAACGTATTGGAGGGGGGCCAATGTTATTTGGAGAGCAAGGATATCTGATTGTCAAGCTCCTAGCAGTCCAAGGGATTCATAATTCCGTCCGCCAACCTTGTTAGCTCGAATGTTTCATTCATGGGCTTAAGAATCGGAGCTTAATGTTAACTAGTGTTATGTCACCCTCTTTTTATAGAATTAGACTTTTGTGTCTTAAGCCAGGAGCGCATAAATTAACTCATTACATACTACTCCCTTTCTTGATGCGGAATGAAGACAAAATAATGTCTACAGTAAAGAAATGTTTCTTTCTTTGAGCTTAGAAAATATTATTAGCTTTTACAGTTAATGATTTGCAATGCCAATCGTACGCAGTGGACATATTTTTATGATTTATTATTTATATAAGGCATAAGTATTGAAATTAAATTCTGAGATTTCTGGAAAAAGTTCAAGAAAATAAATTTTATATGATATAGTTAGACATCTCCCTAAAAATCCTTACGTTGGAATAGGTTGTGCAAAGACTTCCATTTCACTATTTTAATGTTTAAATATGTTTTGTAGGTTTTTTATATGGAAAATATATGCATAAGTATTTCATACTGTAAAATCGAGAGCAATAACCCCCTTCTAATCCTCTGGCTTTATTTTGCCCTGTCACGCACTTGTTTAGAATCGTGAGTTTTACTCATAGGTTACACTCAGGTGGAAAATAATTCTCGGTTTGGAGTGTAAAAAAAGTAAAAGTTTTTATGACTAAGATTCCACTTGAAATAGCCTCTAAAGAAAAACTACTGAACCCCGTGTTATCAAATTTGGTAATAGTTTACTCTTTGGGTGTCATTAAAGAAAAAAAAACGCTACTTCAGGGAGGTATGGCCAGTTATGCGATCATTTCAAATGAAAAAAAAAATGAAATCAGGGCTTAATTCCTAACAAAAGAAGTCCATGGCCCGTAATTTTCAGAATGCATTTTTATGTGTAAATAGTCTGTATTTAATTTAATTCATAAAAATTTACATAAAAATGAAAAGAAGTACAGGAGTTGTGCTCCCGTGAGCTCCCATGCAAATTAAACCCTGAATAGAAAGCAATGGAGGATTGGTTAAAACATTTTCAAATCGTTTTCAACTCGTTCAATCATCCTCAAAGCCACTGTTTATGTTGACCATCTAAACAGTATGGAGCATTTGGAAGATGCGAAACACTGAAACGTTTCTGTAACATTTCTCTTGATATGATAACAAGGGAAGTTTCAGAAGTAGAACACGCAACTAGTATACATAAACATTTCTTTCACAAAATTAAGGGCACCAAATTGACTGGTTGACGTCTTTTTTTTTTTTTTTTTTTTGCAGAAAACATCATTTAACCAGTAGCGACTCTTCTTTGACCATCTAGAAGTTTTTTCTTAAAAAAAGAAAGAAAAAGATCGAATGAGCCAAAAAAGCAGGACAAACTGCAATAAGTCAAGTCAAAATTATACATAAATGATACAATCATGTAAAAAACGGAAAATACAAATTATCTTGTAAGAAAAAAACTGTAAATAACACTGAATTTGTTATCTAACGTTGAGGGTGTTGAATTTACTGACCTCAAGATTCAAGGATAAGCTGTGTTTTTACTTGTTATTTTTTTAAAGATAACTTGCATTTGCTGGTTATACCGTGATTGTATAATTTATGTTTAATTTACATTTGACACATTGCATTGATTTTTCCGACTTTTAGGTGTATTTAATCATTATTTCTATTTAAATTTGAGGCAGTGAAGGGTTCCTGTTGTTAAAACATCAAATATTGTGTTTCGCGGGAAAATGAATAGTTCAGCTCCAACTTAGGATGAAAATTTTCATGTGCTTTAATCATTTTAATTCTGACAGTTCCCTTGCAAGAATTATAGTCCTGTTCTGGTACGTTGACCTTCTTCATTACAAACGTTAAACTCTTTTTTGGGTAATAGGGAGAGGTGATTTTTGTCGATGAATTGAGTTGGGTTACTGTCATAGTGTTTTGCTATTACTTGCCCATGACAACCTACGAACTAGTTTCTAGTCAACGCATAACCACTTGAGCATACTCAATGAATTCTATGAGTTGTTACATTACACTCCAGTTTCCCCCCTACCTACCAGTACGTGGTTTAACCGGCTGGATGAGGTCCTGAAGACAGCTCTGTTTTTTTTTTTTTTTTTGATCCAGCTCAGGAGTCGAGCAACCCCTGATCCAGCACCCCCAGAGGTGTTGCTTTGGAGTGGGAGCTCGGAGAACATTGTGACCACAACATATTTAAGTGCCCTTGTCACCATTAGCGAACACAAAGAATCTTCTATCGACTAGCCTCGAACCCGGGACCCTCCAATTACGACTCCAACTCCTTACACATCTCTACCAAAGTCCAACTGAGGTTCAGGGATCGAGTTGATTGAGTTGAGCGTTTTAACATTTCAGTGGAATTACATCATGGAAACATTTAATTTTTTTTCTAAAAAATTAAAGAGATTTTTTTTTATATATATATACGATAAAATACCTAACGAATGACATACTCTCATTTTCCCAGAAATAACATCAAAATTAGTCTCAAAAGAAATAAATGAAATTTTGTTAGTAATGTTTTTCTTAAATTGTATGAAAAATCGTGTTCAAATTGAAAGGGTGTCAATAAAAATATTCATTGAAGTACAAGAAACATTATGAAATATTTACTTGCAAATTACTGACCCCCGGCTCAGTTCTCTAAAAATTTTCGTACCTAGGCTCAAGTGGAGATATAAAATTTCTGGAAGTTACAGACAGTGGAAAATGACCAGTTATTTCTGAAAAAATTGGAAAAAGTGTAAAAATAGATTTTTTTTACTTTTAAAAATGTAGATTCTTAATAATTATACACATTTACTAGGCAAACATAAAGCAGTAAATATTTGAAAATCTATGCAATGCATATTTATTTTTTTTTTCTTCTTAACAGAAATATACTTAGTACTTTTACTATTTAAAAAAAAAAAAAAAAAAAAAAAAAAAAACATTTTTTTTTTTCTATAACTGCCAGGTAGCTTTCCTTGTTCAAAGCCCCAAAACGACCCAAATAAGTAAAATAAAATTATCATTTAGCCATTAACTTTGGGTAGGATTTTGTTAAGTTGTTATATTACTGAATAAAATTTATTATTTTTTTCCCTTAAACAGAAAGTTGTTTAGTTTATCTACCTATTACTACTATTTTTAAGTTGTTTGCATACATTTATGCACATTCGTATACGTATGTACACCACACTTAATGAATGTATATACTAACAAATCTCTACATTTGATATAATTGATATGATTCTCTCCTATCAAGAAGGAAAATGATGAAACATTTTCTTGCAAACTAATGAAATAAATCTTTGAATCACATAACACAATATTCTTTCTATTCACGATGTAGTATTGAAAGAATTCCCAAAGGAATTAGTATGCCCTTGCTGTCCTCTGATAAGGATTTCTGAAATTGACTCAAAGCCAGAAAACGCTTTAAAGTAATGTAAAATGAATGAGTGTTAGTGTGTGAGAGAAAGAGAGAGGAAGAAAAAATCCCCCTCCGTAATATTTCATTCATATAATGCTCGTATGTAAATTAAGACTTGAGGCTCAGAATGGAAAGAGCAAAGTATTATGTAAGCTCAGGAAACACCAGTGTCTTTCAATAAAAAATAATGATGATAACTATTTTTTTAAGAATAAACAGTAGTGATTTTAACAAATAACAATTATAATTCTTTTAGTAAAACAACGGTTTGTTTTTATACAAGATAAAATTACAGCATACGTTAAATTTAAAAAGATGTATTTACGACAGCTGTAGCTTTCTCAGAAAATTAGCATTATTCTTTGTTATTTTGGGGCATATATTTAAACAGGGCTAGATTTTTTTTTATTCTCCGTAACAAGTTATTAACCATTTGTCTAATGAGATGGAATTACATAACAAATATAGATGCGAGTAAATGAGAAGATATACTTACATGTACAGATACCAGTTGATCATTTATTTTTGGAATCGATCTGCCTTCTCCTATTGCTCCATTTCTTTCGCAATGAACAAGACGCTCCTTGCAAGTCTGAAACCATACGCATTACTAATTACTTGATTTATCGCACTTGTTGATCTCAAACTGCAATAAGTATTTTTTGTTATTTTACAACCTACGCGATTTTGTTTTTAAGGAAAAATATTCTAATCCAACATTTTAGAAGCAAACTATTGTCTGATATCTGCACACTATTCGTCTTCGTAAGTTATTAATAAAATTCGGTTATCTTGTACTTTCAGATATACAGTAGAACTAAGTGGGACGATTGGTTATTCGGATTTTCAAATTATTCGGATTTTCGAAAATAACCAGTAAAATACCGTTTAGGAAAATAGTATCTCATTTAATCAAATAAAGTGGTTATACAATACAACACAGCACATAACGCTACAACATTTCTTAACAAAATTTGATTCTCATTGTTTCTGAATCTAAAGTGAAATAGTATATCAAAACTTCATGATAGTAGGTTCGAATTTTTAACGCTTCATATTTTTGACGTTCGGATTTTCAGCGTTCTAGTGCTTTTGTTTTGTCTTCTGACAGGTGCAGTGTTACGAGGGGCAACTGTAGAAGCAAACAGTTATAGAAATTAACTTCTCAAAGCAAAAGCAGAATAATATTCTTAAAATATAAACATTCTCTCAAATAGAAACTATTTATTTCTAAAAGCTTCCCATGTAAAAGTGGTGCTAAGATTCGTCGAAAGAGTTCTTATACAGCTTCATTTTCTCTTCCTTTATGAGGTGGATAATACAGAGCATATAAAGCTGAGTAAAATTTTTGAAATAAGTATCCGGACATGATTTTACACTGTCGAAATTTAAAAAAAAGCACAAGAAAACAACAAAGAAAACAGTGTTCTCTAGGCGGTGTGGTTTGCATTTCATCACCTGCTATGCAAAAAGATACGAGTTGAAAACTTATTTTTGGAAGCTGTCTTGGTGCTGAACGAGGAAAATGAATGGCCGAGTTCAATAAGTTAAAAAACATCTAAAAATAAAGCAAGATAACTTCCTAACCGGCGTTTCTCGTCACAGTTTACTTAAAACAACATGCATAAAGCTATCAAACCTGTGGAAATGGGAATTAAGACCAGTATATTAACTGGGTAGAAACATTTCTGCGGTACGATTCATCTTCTCAGAGTAAGATGCTAAATTACTCCAAATGTCAACCATTGAAGCTTTTACGAGACCTAAAATTTAGTTCGTAAGTTAATCTCACTCACAATTTTATCTTCAACGCATAAACTAGAATTATCTCGCAAAATGTAACTATGCCCTTAAGTTGTCAACAAAAGAATTTAGAAGATAATTTTATTTTGCCACTTTGAACCTTATACAGGGTGGCGACAGATCAGGGAGATCAGGGAAAAGTCAGGAAACTTTATCACTCAGGGAAAAATCAGGGAAATATCAGGGAATTTTGAAAAAATAAAAATTCAGGGAAAATTGATTGCAAAAGTCCTTCATTGCAAAATGAAGGACTTTGATTCCTTACCAATTTTCCGCCAATTATTTGTTTTAAAAAAGTAAAATTAATGAGGTGTGATTATACAGTGTGCCGCATATTTGTGCATCTTTTTTCCTCAAGGTTAAAGTATTCAATCTTAGGATGAGCTTCCTAAGATTGCTTCTATGTCTGTAAAGTTGTTTATTATACCTTGTTTGAATTTTCCTTCCAAGCTACGTAAAATAAACAATCCTACAGGCAAAGAGAAAACCGGCATTAATGACTTGGATTCCTTGCCTTCACTCATTGTCTTGAAGTAATTAGCATACTGTTATCACGATTTCAAAAAAAAAAAAAATCTTTGTTTTTGAAATTAATGCTGAAAAAATCTTAAAAGTTTTTGGGCTTGGCGTTTTTGATTTAATTGCTAAAATAGAATTTTGACTGAAAATCTTTTCTTTTTGCCGTGGTATTATTCACTGTCACTTCAGATTACAGATATTTCTTTTCGTTTTAATAATTTCTTAGAATTCTTATGTTAACTGGTTCCTGGAAGTAAAGTATTTGTTTTGGATTTCCTTTCCTACAATATTTCTCTGTCGATAATTTAATATACTATTTTACTTAAAAAAACATCTTTTCAAAATATATTTTTAATTTACAGCTTAAACCGTTCTAAACTTTGCATTTTTTAAAAATATGCAATACTTTTCAGGTAGGGCAAAGAAAGGAAACCATTATTATTGGTAACGTAAATCAGGGATATTTGGTGAACTTAATCAGGGAAAAGTCAGGGAACTTTTTTTTCCAGTTCCTGTCGCCACCCTGTCATATTTAAAATAGGAAAAACGCTTCATAATTTGAGGTGAAAAAAACATCGGTGGTACTAAAGATCAAGATCAGCGCTCGCCACTCGTCATGTGGCGACTAAGTAAAAAAAGTGGTGACTAATAATGGTAGCATTATTCGGACCTCTTTCCAATCCCACCTGTGTTATCATTAGTCCCTTCTATCGTCAGAAATTTCAACTCAACATCATATCATTACCAGGAGCAGTAGGGTAGACCGGGGCACATTTACGCGGTTTTGTTTCAATGAATTTTCTAAACTTTTTGTTTTAATTTAGGAAATTTTAGACAATGCGGTTTTATAAAGCAGTTAATAGAGTCAAAATTGGTGTATTCAGTTGTTGCTCAGTCTGTGTTTTTAACCGTTAAAAAAAATATTTTTAAGTTCAAGTCAGTTGCGTAAACTTACCCCGGACACCCCCCGGGGCACGTTTACGCATATTTATTTTGACACCTAACGTGGTTCCCGCTAGTGTTTTGAACGTAATGTCTTACCATCGTTAAAATAAAGCAAATTTATTACAGACTGAATAGTGTATAAAGTAAAAGCTGAACGGGCATGACGACAGCACTACATGATTGTAACCTATAAGGTACGAATTTGTAACTCAATTAAAAATTAAATGGTGATTTTCAAAACTAAATAGCCAGAAAATATTAAAAAATGTTGAGACAGTTCGGAGCGAAAACAAAGTCAGGGCACGTTTAGAAGTAAGACACGGTAAGAACGTTCGTAAACATGCTCAGACGTCAACGCGTAAACTTGCCCCGTCGCCAAGTTTGGATTTATTTTTACCGCGCAAAAAATTCAATAACATTTCAGTTCTTACAAATACAATTCTCGAAACAGGATAAAATTCTGCTAATTTTTATATATTTGTTCTTTCTTAACTAAGTATTATTTATTTATAATGAGCTTCGAAACGTTCAACTCAAAATTTACTCGATAAGGTAGAAAACATATTCTTTCTGCATGTTAGACCGAAGCTTGACTGATGCTCAAAAACTTGTGAGGATATTTGCTAGGGTCTTGCATCAATCTGTTATCACTGTTGGCTCTCCAGTTATAATTCGTTTTGATAAAAGGGCACTGCGTAAACGTGCCCCGGTCTACCCTACGGCATCTTGTGCTGGGTTCTAGTGGTTTCTAGTGGTTTGACATTCTCCCGAGCCGAACAGAGGATGAAACAAAAACATTCGCAATCGAGCCTTTTTGAGCAATCCCAATAACTTATTGTGTTCACTTGACCATAGTTGATGTCCTACTCTTTTTGAGGTCCATTGGTCTCTGAGCGTGGGCGCTCCTCCTGTGCGGTGGTGGCCTCTTCCGGCTCTTCGTCCATGTCCCCCTGGATCAGCTTTATTTATACTCGACCTTCTCGATTTTACACAAGCCTCTTTAGACAAAAACAGCCTTCAGCACACAATATCTAGTATTCACCCCCAGGCATTAATTTGAATTTTGGCATAATTTGCTTCAAATCATGCTTTTCGCAAAAATGATTGCGATAGAAGCCATTTATAGAATCAAGAAATCCAACAAGTAGGGTGTTATCTCAATTCGTGATTGCGAAAACATTATTTGAAAGTAAAGTATCAAAATTCAAACCAATGCCAGGGGCTAGATGTTAAACTTTGTGTGCTGGATGTTTTTTTCTTTTTTTTCTGAATTACTTATTTTAAGGAAATTTTTGCTCTTAGTTAATGAAATATGAATTACTGAAATTATGAATGTAAGTGTGACGAACAATTTTAAGTCATCAAAAAACATTTCTCTAAAAAATGAAATAATTTCTTGTTTGCATAAATGATGTTTGTGCAATTAATGTTAAAGCCATTAATTAGTTATAAGAACCTATATGTAAACTGATAATATTTAGTAGCAATTTCAAAACTAAATTATTGTTTATTTGCATTACTTTTAGTAAAATAAAATTACTAAACAACGAATTAACATTTTTAATTTAATGTTTACGTAAAAAAGGGTGAATGGAGCAGGGTCTAATAAATTTGCTTCTACTCGCCACTGGCGACCAGAAAAAAATTACCAATCTTAGTCTTTAAAAAGGATATATACGAATTTATGTATTGGAAAACTTTTGACGCTTTATAGCACACGACAGAAAATTATGACTATTTCTGACTTGATGGTTTAAGTGTGAAAGAAATTGGACGTAAAACTCGTAACATAATTTCACTCACATTATAATCTTCAACGCATAAAATATTATCTCAAAATGTTGTTAAGATCACAACCAGTGAATGAACACTTAAGCTCAATTTCATTTTCAAAGTTTCATAGCATTGTTAAAAATTGTAGCATTTGGCCCATGACAATAAAAGCATTTGCCTGTTATTATGGGGTATTACAAAAATAACAATGGAAAACAAGTGTTTGCATTTTATAAATCAACTATTTGCACTTCAAAAAAAAAATGGCATTATCTTTTCAATTAAGACCTTAACGTTAACACAGTAGAAACTATATTTTATAAAGTTATAATTTTTTAACGTATAAGAACAGTGTACAATGATTACAGTAGCACAATAATAAAATTTCGGATCTGTAAAAAAATCAAACCCTTACAACCTCCACCACTGCAGCTGAAAACACTTTCTGTTCAGGAGACAAAGCATCATCTCTTCACATCTAGTTCCGATATTCTAAACAGATGTCGAATGAATGAATAAAAAATATATAGGTACATCATCCCATATTACGAAGTACCATCATATTGGGTAGAATTTTCCCTATTTGGTAGATTAATTTTGAGATATATGAACAAGTACTTTGTAAATATTAATTGAAAAAAAAAAAAAATACTCACTGCTTAAGCAATAAGAAAAAAAACAAGTTATATATATATATATATATATATATATATATATATATATATATATATATATATATATATATATATATATATATATATATATATATATATATATATATATATATATACAGAGCCGCAGAGAGCCAAGGCGGGCCCCTTGTCAATTATGTCGTCGGGCCCCTCCCGCCCCCCCCCCAAAAAAAAGGAAAAGGGGGAAAAGAAGAAAAGGCTGGGAAGAAGAAAAAAAAAGGGGGAGGATGGAGAGAAAAAAAAATCAAAACTGCTTACTAGAAAACAGTTAACTATATTTTAAGTGCCACAACAGTAAATACCAAAAGAGTAAATTGTACTTAATCTTTACTTTTTTTCTTAATCAGAGTCCCCCCCCCCCTTTTCTTTCTTCCTTACTTTTTTCTTTCTTTCTTTTTTTTGCGTCAGTATCGTCGGGCCCCTAGTTTCCGACTAGGCTGATATGGCCTCTCGTTGGGCCTGTGTACATACAATATATATATATATATATATATATATATATATATATATATATATATATATAAATTAAATATGTTCCCCATCTCAATATCGTAATAAGTACTCTTTTATTAAACAGATGAAAAAGAGAAAGGATACAGCCCTAATCCCCGAGGGCAAAAGTTTGTTTTAAGGGGTGAAGAGTATCGCTGAATACAATGCGTGTTCCGCTTATTTTTATCGTAAGGATTTTCCTTTAATTGTTGGTGATTGTGATTCAATAAACACTAAAACATTACTTGGTAACAAGTCATAAGAATCTCGTCTTTTCTTCATCATCTCCTTTTCTTCTTTCCTCCTATTTCGCGATTCTCTGCATAAAGAAACATTTTTTTCTTTCCTTTTATACAAAATAAATGCGTTCTCTAATTTCAGGTCTTGTGGGGAGGTTGATTCAAGAAGTACTCGTATTTTAGAAAATAATATTTTTTATTCTTAAAACGGTGTTGCTTGAATTATATAATCTCCTATTGCTGTTTATTTTATAAATACACACTTGAAGCTTTTAAAAATATATACATTGGGACCAATCAGTTCTTATACATTCAGGGATCGGTCACACATGAGCGGTCCAGGGAGGTCACTGTGACCTCCCAAACATTTCCTTATTCGGCAAAAGATTCAGAAATTTTATCATCATT
The DNA here is from genome assembly GCF_026930045.1 of Uloborus diversus. Lineage (NCBI taxonomy): Eukaryota > Metazoa > Arthropoda > Arachnida > Araneae > Uloboridae > Uloborus > Uloborus diversus. The sequence goes on from NC_072740.1 coordinate 18,007,744, forward strand.
CTGCAAAATTCGTCTGGCGATTCAGCAAAATTATCATCTATTCGGCAAAATTTGGAGTTCCATTCGACAAATTGAGTTTCCGTCCTCCCAAAAATTTAGCACCTGCATACATTTTTAAAATTTTAAATGGTTACACAAAATAAATCATATGAAAACTTTTTCATCAAATAAAAGTAGCAATCATTGCCAACCTGTGTGAAGTGTGCCGACCATCAGGCCATCCCCGAACATATACTGAATTGTCTGGGACTTTCAAGATTGGATTTTTTGGCGGATCCAATGTTGGTGTTGGATTTTTTGAGAGTGACGAATTTCATAGACCTGGTTTAGCACTGCTAAACACCGGAGATTTGCAACAACAACACAATTAAAGCTACTGAATAATGTCTCCTTTTACTTTCTTAACGAACTTAAGGCTTCGTTCAAATACAACACACGCGGCATATACGGCTTCCATGGCATTTTCTGTCATGTCCTTTGGAGGACATTTTTGAATTTGTTCAAGTTGGTAATTTCATGGTTACTCAGTTGAGAGAGCTCATATGACCATGACCCCAAAAAATGATCAAGCGGGTTCAAATCCGGGGAGTTTGTGTTCGTTCTTGGGAAGAAAGTTGTTTAAATTTTGCTGCATCATTCTTGAACCACACGTGTAGCAAGGGAAGGGGCACCATCTTTTTAGAAGTAGAAATATTTCGCTCCACAGATACTCTGGAAATTTGGGAATCCGGTAGGTAGCAGAGAGACGTGCGTCGCATATTTTTGAGTAAGTCTGCGGATTATTTCTTAGGTGGAGGCGAAGAAAAATTCTAATATGTTTAAAGAAAATTCTAATGTGTTTCAGCGAACGAAAATTGTATACCTTACATTCTAGGATATAATCCATACGTAGTACGTACTTACAGTTTCTTTGTTTAGCTTCTTATTTCAAAGTACTTCATGACTGATTTAGATTTTACGATTAATCCAATGACGGTTTATCTTGCATACTACTATTGGGTTTTTGAACCTGTGTCGCAGACCGGTGAAAGAAATTTTGCTGCTGAACTTGGGAGTAAAATCTTTTCCCCAACCTATGTTTATAATATTGGGCTTTTTTTTAACCCCCATGTCAATGAAAATTAACGGGGGAGTGTTCCTCTTTTCAAAACAACTCCCTAAACCATCACAGACGAAGCAGTTGGATAACGTGGAACATAACGTTGCCTGTGAAGGATGTTATCGATAGAAACTGACCGTATTTTGTCATTTTGATGGTTGAAACTTGACTGTAAACGAATAGTTTCTCGAATGGTGAGACAATTTCATCCTCAGTGTGCCCATGCAAAAATTTCTTCTACCCAGATCTTCCGTTTCGTTTTTGAAGGTTCTAAAATTCCGTCAGTTGCGCTTTTTCAATAAACTTTGCACCCAAAGCCTTTTCTTAGAATGTTCAATATTGATTCACTCGAAATCTTGAGCTCTTGTGCTAGTTCACTAAGCACATCTTTGTCCGTTTTGACGTATCATTTTCCTGATCCTTCTTAGTTTCTTTTTACAGAACGGATAGCGGTGTGCAAGATATTCTTCTGTCATCGACAGAGGATGTATCATTGTACCTTCTAATCGTTCTGTAAAGGAATCCTTATGAATCTAAGTACATGGGTACCACCAAGAGGGTTCATGGCTTAGACTGCAGCATTGAAATTTAAAGGGGGTATTTTGAGGGGTATTTTTTTGGGGGGGGGTCTTTCCCTTGGAGGTTTTGTGGTGTTTAGGAGGTGGCACCCATGCCCTTGGGGGATGGGCACCCCTGTAGATGTATGGACGTTTTCTCTGGCAACTCTCTGTAGAGGATTTTTTTATTACAATTTCCCTAAAGTTCTTCATTACTAGCCAGGTAAGGAAAAATTATAATTAGTACAGCATTTAAACTCTTAATAGCACCTTACATTGAAATGCTTGAAAAAAGTTGGGGCTAGAGTGAGGAACATAATTTTTCAGCTTGCTTCTAAATTTGCAAGAGCATTTATTGGTCACTCTGTATATTTAAACGCTGTTGATATTTTTTACTCTTCTTTCTCGATCTTATTTCTTGCTTGGAAAACTAAACAAAACATAATTAAGATTTCCATTTTGATGACCTACTTTTTTCTAAATGCGTACCTACTGATCTCTGTTAAGAGCCTTTAGAATATAGAACATATATATCATAAGAAATTTCTTCCAAAATGAATGAAATTATAGAAATCGATTATAACCTGAATATTTTTTCATCGTATTTCCATTAACGAGAAGAATCAGCGAACCTTAGGTCACTTGGGTCGGCAATTTGAACCAGCCAGCGAAAAGCAATAATGTTTTCTGAATTCCGAATGAACCATTCAGCCTGTCACGCTACATAAGCTGTGGTAAAAACAGAGAAATGATCTTTCCCTGATCTTAATTTATTAGTTTAAGAGCTATGATTAATAACAAAACATACATCTTCGATTCAGAAACTAATAATAAAACAAACAAGGAACAAGTACTTTTTTCATGACATCTTTTCAATAATACTTTATTATTTATTTCACAAATTTGCTTTCGGGAGAGCATTAAGAATCCAATGTTAATATTGCAGTGATTTATTAGTTTCTGCCGATAAAAATTGTTTAAAAACAAAGTTGCTCAAATGAAAAGTAAGGCTTGTAAAGTGGAATTAATACATTTTAGTGAAATAGGCTTCAAAAATTTTTTGCAATTGTTATTACATAATAATTGATGAGCTTTGAGGACTACAAAACACTAGTCTGTAATCTTCAAAGCAAACATCAGAATCTTCAGAAATAGAACGCGAAAGGGGGGAAAAAAAAACAGTCAAAAACTTGTAGCCTAATTAAGTTGAGGATCGTGTGTTACTGTTTCTATCAGCAGATAAAACATTGTACAATCCTCTTACACGGATATCGTAGACAAATCCATATGCAATCCCAGAGGTGACCATCCCCTCCAAGTTCAATGGTGCAAATTCCCCCCCCCCCCCCCAAAAAAAAAATCTCAACCCTCTTTCCGTTTTTATTTTTTTAATTTTTTAGCTATTTTTTAAAAATATTTTTTATTTATTCATTTATTTTAAATTATTAGAATTATTATTATTATCATCTTATTAGAAAAGTTCTGTGCTACGCCCATGACACACACAAACTAAATAAATAAATGAAATAAAATACAAACAGAATAAAATAAAGCAAAAAATAAAAAATAATAATTTAAATTAAAAATAAATCAATAAATAAATTTTAATAGATGAATTTAAAAAATTAAACCCCCCCTCCCAAAAATTTTGATGGCGTAACTTGCGTCATAATCCCCCCTCCCTGGGGACACCCCTATGCAATCCGCGAAAAGGAAGGATTGCGCTTTCACTTGTTTTCTGGTATGCGAAACCATTGAGAAGAGATAAAACAGAGGGAGGGAAGACTTTCTTACGTGAACCAAAGACCCCAAGTCACGTGATAGATTTTAAAGCAAAGCATTGTGGAAGAAATCAAGTTTTTTTCGCTAGTTTCACGCAAAACGTGCCAACCATTCGTTGTTGTTGAGTCATGTGACTTGGAGTCGTAGCCTCAGCTTTTGCTAAGCCAATGATTGGAGTTGCTCCCTTCATTTTTATTCCTGCTCTGAGAGAGAAACACAGCTTCTGGCCAATAAAGACCCTTCGCTATCACTTCCCAAAATTCTTGTTTTCGGGAAGTAATTACCGATAGTTTTTCTTCTTTTTTTATAAAGCAATTTGTGTTACCACCAATCGCTTTTCTATTATTTCGCGTCTCAATAATTTTAATACCGAAATTACTGATAAATATAATCTATCATGTGCATAGTGCGTCGAAACCATTGCTACATTATCAAACACACACACACTTACATGCGTTTCTTCTTAGCTTAAAAATAACGTCATATATTACTCATGCGCATTCTGTGCGCTTTTTTTTTTTTTTTTTGTGTGTGTGCTCGCGAACCTGAGCGCCTTCGGTTAATTTTATTATTATTATTATTCTGGCACCCTTGAACCAAACTAGTTCACCTTAGTTCCCCCCCCCCCCCACTCGCGCCCTGTGCGTCTTCGTTTTTTTTTTTTTCGCACTCTAATGTGTGTGACTTTTTTTTTTGCGCCCTCGAACCTGTGTGCTCTTTTGGGGGGACTCAGTCCGCCCATGGTTCGTACCCGGTAAGAAATTAAACCTTTTGATTAATAAAAAAAGTAACACAATCTATCTATCTATCTTTTGTGTACGTATCCACGTCGGAAAGGAAAGTATTTACAGGACCTTTACAGGAGTAGAAAATAGCATACCGTGTTTGTGCTTACACCAAATAATAAAAAGAAACATTTAAATCTACGTAAATCTTTTTTTTTTTTTTTGAAGGACACAGTCCTGAAATTCCCTACAGGAATTCTTTTCTTTAAAGAGAGCTTCAAGACCAAAATTGCTAATAATAGATTTATAATTTCAAAAACGCAAACGCGTGTATTTGCGAAACACATGTATTGTAACAACGGCAAATGCAGTGAAAGGCATTAATCATTTCAAGCTCATTTACAAAGGACTTCATCCAGCCTCAGGGGCCCTCCTGTGGTTTTTATAGCTGTGGATATGATTATTAACCCACAAGAAGAAAAACATATTCTCTGACAATGGGCCTTGTATGCAAACAATCCTCAGAAATAGCAAGTTGTAGTGGAACTAGCTTTCGAGTGCATAAAACAGTGGGGATGCTAGTTTCTTTCGGTTTGATATGCAATATTTACACTTTCGTAGTAAACATAAGCTTATGTACGAGGGTCGAGGTAATCAAGAGAGTACTTTGGGCTTTTGTTTCGGAAAAGAACTTCTAGGATTTTCTCTTTCATGGATAAAGAAAATTTCAAGATAATTTCGTTCAAAGCTGCTACTCGAGGAAAAATTTTGTATGGATGTTTGTACATATTCTTTTATTTTTTTGCTTTATCGTTGAAGAAAAATTTTTAAGTCTAGTTTTGAGATGTGTCAATTTAGCCTATTGAACATTATGAAAAAAAAATCAACAAATTTACAGATAATGGGTTTATTGGCGTAACTTTTAAATTCTATGCTATGAAACCTCATTAGGAAAACCAATAAATAAATACATAAATTAATGAGTAAATAAATAAATACAAATAGAAATGTATATATATGAAGGAACACCCAAAAACAGGTTTGAATGAAAAGGGAAATAAACAATTCGAATCACAAAAGTGTTTAACGGACTTGTGCTTCATCGCTAAAACATTCTGTATTTATCGTTTCTGAAATTCAAATATTTTTTTTTTAAATTTCATTCGAATCACAGTCTCTTTCCAGAATAAGGCGTTTGTTGCAATATGATTGCACGCAGATTTTTAGACAGCATGAAACTCTTTTGTTTGCGAGATGCTTGCATTAACTTGTGAGTGATTTTATTATTTATTCATTTTAAGTAATTTATCTACGTTTGTTCTTACAAAAGAAACTTTTTCATTAACTAATTTCTGAAAAAGCTATCATATAAATCTGATTAGTTATAGATTATAATCAGTAGAATAGCTTATAATATATTTGCATTTATTCATTAATGGATGGATCGAGCTAAACGAATTATGCTAAAATTCGCGTCGGTCTTAAAAAATTACGTTTAAGATACATTAGAACGAAGTTCAGAAAATATTATTTCAATGAAAACACGGCTTACTATTTCTTAAATACACAGGTTTTTTTTTTACGAAGCTTTACTCCTGCAATATTAATTTTTGTTATTTTTTAGCACACATGTCATTTCATAACCTCACATGCGGTATAAGAGAAAAATATTTAAAAAATTCTGAATCTATACACTTTAATTCAAAGTGTGGATTTATTTATTTTTTGAAGCTGCAGCAAATGAATCAAAATTCGTATGCTAGGGTAGCAGCTGCGAATGCTCAGTAATACTAATTCAGTAGAAAAAAGTTTTCATAAGAATCAATGCTGATCTAATTACCCCACAAAACCTAATATAAAAACTCACTCCTAGTCAACAAATTTTATAATGTTTAACGTCAGTTTGATTCAGAACTCAAGATCTTATTATTTTAATAACTTATTACAATTATATTGCCCAAGCAAGAAGGGCACATCCCATTTTTCTCATGAAACATTTCTTTTCCCTTGAAGAATCATTTTACCCGAAATATCAATAGTTGGGGTAAAAAAAATGACATTTACAATTACTTATGGATTTTACAAATATTTCGATACAATTTCATTGGCAGTAATTACCTTTTGAGAAACGCCATTTTTTTTTTCTTAGACGGGTAGTAACATTTAAAAGTTTTCAAATAACAACGATTGTTTCGACAAGACTTTCTAACGTTAACAAAGGAATTATTCAAATATCATTTGCTTTATGTACTACTTTCAATAAGCCTTTCTGAGGTTTTCTTTCATTCAACAACATGCTGATTACAAACTATTTCAATTTTTATTTAAATGTGTATGGGCTCATAGCAGTAGGCTTGAGACTTTCATGGTAATAGAAAAGTTGTCGAAAGGTTTCTAAATTATTATTATCACTGAGAAATGTCGTCATATTTTGCAGTGAGTCGGATTTGTCAGTTTAGATACGGCACTTATATTATTTAAGATATTCTGAAGACAGAAAGTATCCTACCCAAAACGACTGTAATGCTTATGCTTTTGTTTGATGCTTTGTTTCATATATAAGTTAATTTTATTCCAACCACTGCAGTCTAACAGTTTAACATATCGCTCTCCAGCAAGAGTAGTGGCCTATTAAAAAATAATAATAATAGTAATAATAAAAATAAGACAGTACTGGAGAAAGAGTTTTAAGTAACAGTACTACTTTTGAAGATTTACTTATTATTACTACAATGTACGTAAACATTTTATTATGTTATATTTACAAGTTGGTTTTTTAAGTCTAAATTTGCAAAACACAGTTAAAATTTTTCTTCTAAATTGTGTAATTTTAATGTTTACCACAATTAATTGTATCGTTTTTACGCCACTACGCGCAGTTATGTAAACTAGCTTTGTGCCAGTATTGTAGCAAGAATAAATTATTTTTAAATGAAAAAAAAAAGTTTTCAAAAACACACAGGAATTAACAAGCTAAGAATAATTGGTCACATTTTCCCTTACGATTTCCTACTTAAACCTGTAAATCAAATTTACTTTACAATTCCAGTACAAAAATTAACTAAAGAAAACAATTATAAAACGCTGATTTTAATTACTATACGATAAACTACTTTAATATCTAACAAGTTATGTACGATCTATTAAATTTTGACTTCCATTTGAAGTCGATGCCTCCTACAAACTGCTTCTTAGTTTATAGGAGGTAAACTGACTCCGAATCCAGAAATAAAAACTAATTTAACTAAACACAAAATTTGTCTCTAAAACCAAATCTAGTAAATAAATAATTGCTGCGTCTTTTCAAAATTTTGATGTGTGCCACTATTATCGTCGTTACATTACTCTAATCGTAATATCTACTTGCGAAGCCCAAAATTTCTCTTGAAAGGAGGGACATACAATCGTTATACTCACATATCTTAAACATATACGGATTGGCAGTATGACCTGAAGGCAAGGTTTCTGAGGAACTCCCAACCCATTTCGCCGCGCCTTCGGAACTAGCATCTCTTTTTTTTTTATTGTAATGGTAACATGGGTCTAGGGGGTTGGTTGGTTGGTCATAGTACTTGTGGCGTCGCACTACGAATAACTATTATGAAGTTTCTATACTATTAGCAATTTGAATCTTTTGGGATACATCCTCTACTCTAGCGCAGCCAGAATTTACCATCGGGAGGGAGAGGAGGTCTTTTAGCATGTGTTTAAACTATCGTATTATGATTAGCAATAAATGTTAAAACCAAGAGTTTTACCTCCTCCTCTCTCGCTAAAGCCACTGATTCTGTATATACTATAAAGTCAACTCTCGATCACTCGAAGTATATAGTTTGGATAAAATTAGTTATTAGTACAACGCAAAAATATTTTTGCAGAGAATAAATTGTATTAAGATACTGCGATAAAGGACTTTTACTATTTTTTTGACTGCTTACATTTTTTTATTGCATCTTAAAACGTCATAATTTTGCATGTCGAAGGCCAAATTTCTTTCCTTTTGATTTCAGCTCGTATTGCAGTCAAACAGGTTCCAATATAACACGCCAAAAATTCTGAATTTGTGTTTTTTCAGCTGTAACAGATTTTTCCATGAATGCCGGGTTATTATGAAATACATCCATCACCTTAGAGCTACTACGTCTTTTTGTCCTAAAAGCAGATTATTTGAGTCATACAGAAAATTAAGTTTATTAAAAAAATTTTTCGTTAACATTTTAAGTCTCTCAAAGATTAAACATCAATAAGATTTTAGGTCGTCAGCCTCTGGAAACAATAGCCCAATCGGCGACTTCTCACGCAATCTTGCAACACTGTTCATTAAAGAGCACCCTCATTTTGTACATAAATTATTACCTTAAACATGCTGATAAGGAAAACAATGCGTTAAAGAAAAAAAATAATACTTTTTTTTTCATATTTAGGCAGCATTTTAGTGTATAAAATGGAAACGAATTTCTCGTAAAAACTTCGACTTAAATGGAGTACATTCGTGATATAGAGATAACATTGTATTGAAAACACTAAATTATTTTCGGATCTAATGAAAACTACGAGAAACAGAAATATTCGTGTCTCTCGGCTTCAAGTTATCGAGAGTCAACAGTACTTAATTTTATTCAAAGAAGTCTATTATGAGATGCATTAAAATTGTATGCATAAATATATTGCTATATTTTAAAAATATATTCAGTAATATATATTAGTCTTTGCTTATATTAATCTTGTAAAATATGAACGATAACTCCTTAAAAAATACTCATTTATGATTAAGATACTTAATAAGATATTAAAATAAGTTACACATCAATCACCACTAATTATTACATTTTAGGTACACATTACTGCACTAATTATACTACGTGTCAAAAACAACCGCACGACGATAATTGCTTTTAGAAAAATCCATTCAAGTCTATGTAACAACCTTGCTGCTGTCAGTTTGCATATGATCTATCTATTGCTTTAATGCTTGACGCGAAAAAAGCAAAACAGTTTCATATGGATCGATTATCCCTTTTCGTTTACCGTGAAATACTATATTGACCCCCGACTCGCATAGCAGTCGGGAAAATCGATGTCGTCTTGGCACTTAATGGAAAACAGGAGTGCGTTCTGTTCGTTTCAATATTCTGTTCACGTCTTAACGAATTGCTGTGATTACTAAACTGTTAGCTTTCGTTTCCCCAATCAAAATTTTTGCTTCTAACTCTTTTTGAACTGAGGGAAGCATGATTTTTCTATTTTTAAGGGAAAAAGGGACCTTAACATTGTTATCTTTTATTTTTCCAAATAGAAATTGATAAGTAAACTAAAAATGTTATAACTGAGCAGAAGTACTATGAGCAAATTATACATTGCTTTCAGAGATTAACCCTTAACCTACGAGCGTATTTTTTTTTTTCTTTTGTAATAAATGAAGATTGTAATTTTTTTGTAATGAGAAGATGTTGGGTGTATGTAAACTTAGCATTGTATTTCTTGTGCACTCCACAAAATTTATCGAATTAAAGTAAGAGACTGTCAAATGTTTTTATAGTGTTTAAAATCATGCAGGGGTGCCCGTGAGGCGGGGGGGGGGGGTATGAAATTTTTAGGGGGGAGGGTATTTGAATGAGGTTTGGATCTCATTCGGGGCTCTCTAGGGAGGGTGGGCATCCTAGATTACAGGTAGTTATCAAAATAATGGAAACACTTGGAAAAAAATTTGGGAATCGCTATTCTGCCGTAAATGTTCTGTTTATAAAAGGTGCTCTTCTAACTCTCTATTCTCTCACACTGGTCACTCTATATAGTGATTGAGTTCTGTGGTCACTTTTGCTGCTGTTGTTCGCTTTTTGGACTTAACGGTCTGCTTCAATATCCGTCGACCTCTTTCACTGAACTTCCCTTTCCGCCCACTATTTTGCTTTGCAGAGCTTGCCTTACTAGTCCAGGATCTGACAGCACTTCTGTAGGAAAGTTCGAGTAGGGAGAGTTTCTTTTTAAAAATGTTTAGCAGGTGTCCTAGAAAGTATTTTGGACTCGGGTGGACATCCGCCACCTGGTCACTTCTCCTGCTATGACGTCATCAAAGATGGCGGCCGCTCGCTCTCATAAATGCTCAGTACTTCGATAGGGAGATTCAGTACGGAGAATTTTTCTTCAGAAATGTTTAGTAGGTGTCCTAAAAAGTATTTAGAGTTTATGTGGACATCTGCCATTTCGTACATTTTTTAGCTAGGACGTCATCAAAGATGGCGGGCGCGCTTTCGTCCCCAAATAAGCCCAAATATATGTTAATACTTAACCAGTAAAAATGAAAATTTGGCCAGTAAGTTACAATTAGTATTTTTAAGACGAATAGCAATGTATTTTTACTACTGCTATAACTTAATAACTATTTTTTTATTTTTTGTTGCACTTAATTAAATTATATTTAAAAAGGGTTGTTACAACTTGGTTGCAAACCCGTACTATTACACTTACAGAAAGAGCAACAGGTTTCTTCATTTGCTCTACAAGCACAGGAAGATTTGGCACATTTCACGCAATTACACGCTCCAATAAAATCAGTTGTTAATCTCTGTAAGTTCTTTTCTGGCATCAAATCATCATCTACCACTGCAAAACCAAATTCACAAGAATCTAAGTCAACAGCAACATCGTCAATACAATGTCATTGTAGGTATGTGTAAAAATATGGTCTTAATAAGTGGCCCTTAGCACTTCTCCTAGTAGGTGGCAAGTTATCAGATTCAATATTTTTCGCATGATGATACAGTCATATAACCTAAGTTCATCTAAAGATTTACAGAATGACCCTTTTCGCAGTACTTGCACTAAGTATTCTTCTGCAGATTTAAGGCTTTGCTTTATATAAATCCAGTCAGATGATATACGCCAAAACTCTCCAAATACTCTACAGATGCACAATGAAGCGCAGATTTTTCGGTACCAAATTTATTTGTACAATCTGATCCAGATAGTGTGTGGATGGCAGGAAGCAACGAATATAAGTTTTCACCTTTTTTTCGATGAACATCATTAACAGATAAGAATCGTGTAGAATCACCAACTCCAGTACGCACAAAAAGTTCCTGAACACCAAATCGTTGAAGAGTAAGATAGTGAAACAAAGCTAACACCATTATATCAGTGTCGGCGCTAACAATTACGATTTTAGTGAACCCACACAGAGATGCATGTTTTGAACGATCAACATTCTGAAGTCAGCTTCCTTTACTATCAGACAGTTTAATTCTGGGTGATTTATCTGTTTTCCACTTTGCACAGATGTACAGTTAAATATTACATCACCTTCTTCATCACCATGAAAGGCACTAAAAGTGCGGTTGGTATTATGTGGTGTTTGAGACAAAGAAGCTGTCACTGTATAAGCAATGAACTTTTGCAACATCAGTTTGTTTCTTGAAGATCCCCAAAAGCTGCTGAGTTTGACTGGCAATGGAATATCTTCTGAGATTTTGACCACATCTATAACGATGCAGCTACCTTGTGTTTGCACCCTTTCATATTTTTTAGGAGAAAATTTGCGATAACTGTCAAAAATGTAATCTACTCTTCCAGTTCTTGGTGATGCTCCCGATGTATGACGAAAAAGCTGAAACAGCTCCACCAAAGGTTTTATTTTCATTTGTCATAACCTATCGTACAGAGTTCATGACGTCGACTATAAAACAGGTTTTATCGTCAGACTTGAACCATCATCACTGGTGCTACCATAAGATGTTTCCAGCTCTTTTAACAATGCACTTTTTTTGCGGTTTTACCATTAGCCCTTAGTAATTGAACAATGAACAGTTTTCAGATAGCTCATAACGAAGGAAATCTTGCATGTCATACGAACGAGCCTGAGCTATTTGTATCATTCGGTGAGATGACTTGTTCGATATTTTTTTAGTAACTTTCCTTGTAGCAGCTATACTTTGCGCTTTGGTGCAATGAAATGGTGGCAACATGGCTTTATGGATGGTGCTTGATATTCTTACTGTTTTGTCCTCGTATCGTGTTTTCCGCAATGTACAATACATCTTTTCGCCGGTCTTAAATAAATTTAATATTTTTTCCTTTGTATCTTTGGAAACCAGTGCTTTTGCTAGCAGATTGTGCAATGGATTAGGAAGCATATGCATATCAAACGGATTACCTTTGTGTAATATATATTTAAACATTGAGACAAACCTGTGCATCTATGTTCTGAGTTTGCTTCTTCGAAAATTCATGGTAAATGTTCAAACCTTCGACAAAAGCAATAGAGTCTGTTACCTCTCGAAATAGATTTGATACCATCCAACGTTCATGATGCGTTATTTCCCATTCTGCGACAAAATCTTTCTGTTTAGTTCGCCGTAAGATGCCAGATGAGATTTTTTGGGATCTATTAATGGTTTGTTCTAATGCCATATCCCCAGCAACAGCTGAAAATTTATGATCATACTGTTTCACAACATGTTTCCCGTTCATGAACATTTCATGCACCTCTGGGGCTCTCTTGGTTAGTCTCCTCATGTCTTCTAAATACAGATCGCTGATAGTTGACATAGTGAAATACGGCAAATACTGGTTGAAGTTTCTGCACTGTATCTAAATGTAATTCCTAAAGACCTTGTCTATCTGAACGAATCAAATTTCTGAGAAGTTGGACGACTTTCAAAAAATTGTCCCAGTACAAAAATTGCTCTGACATTTTTCTTCCTCGGCTGACAAACCTCTCAAAGTCCGAGAAGAGTTTTTCCACCTTACCATCTACATCTATATGATCTGATTTTTTTCCCATGCCAGAGAAATATTCCGCTGAATGTTCTGTAAGTTTTCAAACTTTGTAGCGTAAGACTCAATGGATTCTTCCAAAAAAGATTTCACCTGCAATATGAACATGGTTTCTCCCAATATGAACATCCCCTTGACACCTCTCACATAATCCTTTTCATGTAAAACCGATTGTAGCACATTAACTCTAAAGACGGAACATTCAATAAACACATCGGATATTCCACTTCCTCGAAGATATTTACTTAAACAACATAGCACAATTTTAGTCATATGGAATGCACCCAAAACCAGTACAATATTTGAAAATTTATCTGGATTGCTAAGTTGCACTTCGCGTGCAATAGCGTATACACCTTCGTTACAGGTTACTGGTAAATAATTTTGATCCAACTGGTCGAGAACACTATTGAAATTCAATGGAGCAGTGTAAACTGTGCTGATTTACTGGATTTGGAATCACTGGTAGAAATCCGAGTTGTTGTTGCTAGAAATTTTCATCTGTACAAAATGCATTAAAAGCGCTCCAGGATGTGACAAGCTGTTCAAGGTTTTCTTCTTGATTACAATGCTCGTAATCAACAATAACATCAGAACTGTGTAAAAGAGGTTATGTAATTCTTAAAAACTGCCATAACTTGTTTGAATATTTTCGTATTTCTTCTCATTCTCATCTATTCTAAACAAATCTGAGGAAACTTCATAATCGTTTGGAAGATCAGGAGGTTTTGCCGGTTTGAAATACAATTGTATTTTCTGGCATGGAAGTAGTTCTTGAATTGCTTTCAAACCTCGTGTGATACCAGTTTCCGATAAGCATGGTTTAACTGATATGTCTTGCTGTTTATGTTGAAATAGTACGCACATAGTGTCATGAGCGCCTCCTATACCGGATAAAGTAGATTCTTTGTTGCCAACTTACTACTTCAAAGAATAACAACGCACTCGATTGTTATGTCTGCGCCGCCTATAGTTGCGCGCCTAAGTGGAGAGAATAATAAACATTCTGACTGATTAGTCACACCAGGTAAAAATGGCAAATAAATATTTTTTCACATAAATAGTTTTTGAGTATAATTTTATCCGGTTATTCAACGATTGACAGTTGAAAAAATAATTTTAAAGAATGAATTTAAAAAAGGGAAAATAAATAAAAAACAATAAAATAAATTGTTTTCAAACTACTTTTTCGGGAAAACTTTAACACTGTAACTTAAAAGTAAACTAGTTAATATAAATTAATATAAAAATGTGCAAGAATCACGCAAAAAAGTCAAGTATTCAAATAAATATGAGCATTTATGTGATCGAGATGCCGCCATCTTTGATGACGTCATAGCAGGAGAAGTGACCAGGTGGCGGATGTCCACCCGAGTCCAAAATACTTTCTAGGACACCTACTAAACATTTTCGTAAAGAAACTCTCCCTACTCGAACTTTCCTACAGAAGTGCTGTCAGATCCAGGACTATACCGCGCTGTGCGAATATTGTCATGACTTTAGATACTGTACCTCTAGAAACGCCAAAAAGTTGAGATGTTTCAGTTACACTTGCCCCAGCTTGACGCGTCCCAACAATTTGACCTCTGTTAAAATGTGAGAGGTCCGACATTTCACGCGCTTGGAAAAAAATTCAAGACTTCCAGAACTTAAATTAAGCCACCACATACTACCAGAATATAAACATTACTATTTATTTAAAAAAAAAAAACAAAAAAAAAACAGATGCCTAGTTTTATTCTTTATTACTTTCGAAGGGCATTCAAAAATGCCCCTTTTATTCACAGGTGTTTCCATCATTTTAATAACTACCTGTATGTAAATACAACTGAAACTGTCCCGTTAAGTAATATGGATATACAATATACAGGGTGTCTAATAAATGATGGACCCGATTTAAAAAAATCATATTTTTGAAATTTCTCGACGGAATAAAATAATTAATGCGTAAAATTAAGGGGAAAAGTACCAAGTTTATGTTTAAGGTTAAAAGTTATTTTTTTACCTTATAAATGTTCGATATGGGACCCTCTTATCACACGGCATACCTCCATTCGATAATATAGTTCATTTCACACATTTTCTAACACGTCTCTGTTAATGGTCTGTAATGCTGCAGAAATGCGTTTTTTCAATTCTGGGAGTAACAAAAAAAAAAAAAACTTGGGTTGGTAACAAAAAAAAACTTGGTACTTTTCTCCTTAATTTTACGCATTAATCATTTTATTCCGTTGAGAACTTTTGAAAATATGATTTTTTAAAATCGAGTCCATCATTTATAGACACCTTGTACATTTAAAGCAATATATTAATGCAACTATGAAAGCAAATTGTTAAAATTACAAAACATTACAAGACGTTAGAATACAATAGTCCAACTAGGGTGTCTTCCCATAAGCCTTCCTGTCGAACTGCAAAATCTTCTGCGGTGTAAGACCCCAACTGAACACTTTAAGATTAATGTGTTAAGGAGAGATCCAATTCTGGTTTTGGTGGCAGTAGCGCAGCCAGAAATTGCTATCTGGATGGGGATTTTCATCATAACCGTTTTCATATGTATATAAACTATCGTATTAGAATTGGCAATATGTGTTAAAACCTAGGGATCTGGGAGGGGTTTTAGCCCCAAAACCTCCCCCTGTCTGTGTCACTCTTGGGAGGAGGGGAGGCATAACCACACAAATTGATAGAGATTGATTCATCAGTGTCATATACATATAAAAGGACCAGGTTGTTTTTCTCGAAAGTTAACCACATGAAACGCAATTTTAGGCTATAACGTTCGATCTCACAAATAGTGAGACTAAAACGTTATTTCTTCTTTTAATTTCCTGCACAAAGGGACTTTGTTATTTCTTATGTTTGGCAGCGTTTGGAAAGATCCTGATCACCAGGAACCACCCTTAGGAACTGCACCCGAATCGTTTTAACGTTTTGTACTGCAGTTAACCGATTGGAAATCTGTGTAATCAATTCGAAAGACAGAAAGAAAAAAAGTCTTCATTTATCAACGAAATTAAAAAGCAACTCAAAACGACCCGACAGTACGACAAAAAAAAAGTAACCACCGAATAAAAAAAAAAATTCTATTTGCAGAAATCGTTGCAGCGAAAAAGGAATGATGTGAATATTATTGAAAAGCGTCTGCTATAGTTGCTCGCATTTTAAAGACACTTTAATAAAACCAGTTTCTGGCAAAAGCGATTCAAAGCGGAATTTTATTTCTGAAAATTTATTTTTGGGTTAACCACCTGAATGAATTTTCAATCCCCTCCACTGAATCTATCGGATAAATTTTCGTAAGCCATATGAAGTTTTTTTTCTTTTTTGAATTATTTTAAAGCTAAAAAAGCCTCCTTTCTTTCAAAGTATAAAGCAAATTCCTTTCATCTGATTGGTTCTGACACTAACTTAACCTCTTTCAAGGTCATGTCAAGTTCAGTTCAAAAACCCTTTGAAGAACTTGGACTTTTCCAATTGATTTAAAGCGGCAGAAATAATTAATGTGGGGAAATTTAAAGGAGTTTACTTTTCCTACGCGATGCGAAAACAAAAGTAATAGAGAATCTTGAAAAACGAGTCGGTGTTTTATTTTCTGCTTTGTCGTAAGCATTCAAGTCTAAATTGGTGTAACTCGCAAAGCAGACCTTTCTTTTATGCCTTTGAAGTTTTAAAATTATACTTATTTTTCCTTTTTTTAGAGTTTACTTGCCCAGTCTTTCAAGATTTTCAGCGACAATGGAATGGTAAAATTTAAAAACTTGATTAGAATGTTTTATTTATGGGCTTTATCCTCCAAAGAATGCGTTTCTATTTATTTTAATATCAAGTAAATAATCGAAAGTTTTGCAATTTACGTTTTTTTTTTTGCGCCGCTTTTATTGCAATAGAAAGAAACTATTTAGTGCTCAATGGGGTCGTTTCCGAAATTTTAAAAGTATTTTTTTCTGAAAGCGCATGCTTAAAAATATAGGACCTGACCATTTTTTAAATAATTTGTTCAAGTTCAACATTTAAAAAAAAATTATTTAAATCGGTGCGCTTTCATTGTTTACGTTTCTCTCGTGGGTCATTCCATGCGAAATGAGCAAATCAGCTGTGGCTGACATGTCACAGATTTCAATGAAAATTTTTATTTAGGTAAACCATACATGTCTATAAGGGAATGCAAAGTATGGAAGTTTAAAAACAGTTTGTTGCTTTGTTATTAAAATTAGAAGTTGATGCTTACGCTAAGCCTAAATTTTCAGAGTCCATCACTACCAGTTTGTGACTCAATAACTCCATAAGTTATAAACGTACAGTTAAAAAATAAATATTTCCGCATTCTATAAACAATTTTCTATTGAGAAAGAGCAAAGTAAAATTTATTCGGATCTTTTTTTGAATCTGAGATATTAACAAAGATTGAAATTTTGCCAATTTACTTCAGATTTTAAATCACCCTTCTAGCTCTTTTAATGAAAAAATAACAGTAAAAATAATTCAGATTGAAAAACTATCTATAACTAACTATCTGCTCTAATTTAGTAACTGTTTATTAATTTCTTGATGACGAAATTGGACTTTAAAAAATCGAAAATTTCCAAAAATTTCATTTTTTCCTCTGTTTCAGATGTTTTTTTGAAGATGAGGGAATGTTCTAAATTTACTCATTTTTTTTTACGTGACATATTGAAGTGTCTTTTAGATGCTACTAAATTTTAATCATTGGTATCAGCGTATTTTTGTTACTAGAGTAACTTGAACTAAGCTAAAATTTCATTAGTTACTTCATTTTATTTTGTAAGTTTAGCAAAACTAACCATTTCTTTCGTGTTTCATTTTCTCAAAAGCATGTTTATGAAGTACAGTCTGAAATGTACATTTTTTAAATTGAAATAAATGTTAGTTTTACTTGGTTTTTGCATCATTTAGTCGTTTATCTAATTCTTTGAATTCTCGTAATTTCACATTAGGGTCAATCCATACAGGTTCCATACAGTACAAACTACTCATTCATGTTCAAATATTTCTAAGTTATCAAACTAAAATAATTATTTTGAAAATTACAGTATGTTTTTTCAGTATAATGTATTACATAGGGCACAATATACGTAATTTAAGAAGGTGCCATGACGTTTTCACACTTTTTATTTCTGTTTTAGTGTGTGAATTGACTAGCAAAATTGTTTATTTCAAAGACCTGTATCTTTTTTACAAACCAAATACAAAAAACAATATGTATAACATGTATAGTACTTGAACGGAATATTCAATTGGCCAGGAAATTTTATTTTTAATTCTACCCCCTTTTGGATTATAGGGGGTCTAAAATTGTCATTTTCGTCATTTTTCCGATTTTTGAGGGGCTGTAATCTATAAAGGGTGCACAAACACACAGCAACAGTTACATATTCTTTTTAGCATGGTTCCAGTGATTAGGTTTTGTTGTATTTCATTTTGTGTTTCCTTCCCGTACGTGAGTTATCCCCCTTTGAAATGAGTAAAATTTTTACATTTGGTCTTGAACTTTAACCTGTTGCCATTATTTTAATTATTAACTTACAGCTACGTAACTCAGCATATAAAACTATCAACTTATGCACTTTAACATCAAAGTGTTAAATTAACTGTCATAAATGTAATTCAAATAGATTTCGGCCAAAATGCAAAGGTCTCATTTTTTACTACGAAAATCACTTTTGATGACCTCTAAAAAAACAAAGGTCCAGTTGAGAGAAAAAATAAAAGTGGTTTTAAACATCTGTCATAAGCAGCTTTTAGGAATAAGAATTTCAAAAAAAAAACTTAAAAATGGTCGAGCGCACCCATCCGTCGAAACTGTATGGATTGACCAATAAAACAAAAAAAAAGCTATTTTTCTGAATTTTATTTTACGTTTGAAAATCAAAAACCAATTTCAAGTTTCTTCAAGCAAATAGTAGAACCACAGCTCTATATTCTTGTAAAATTTTAAAGTTGTCTGAATTTTCCCTCATTTGAATTTTTGTGTGTATGTGAAGAGGAAAATCATCACTTTACAAAATGTCACCAAGTTTAAAACTGATTATGAAGACAAAGGAGTTAAAATACAACTTCAAAAGTAAGGTATTTCTTTTATGATACTTAGCACATTATTGGGTATTAATTTCATTAAAGCTAATGCATTCTTTAAAGATTGAGATTAAAAAATAAAATGCTTAATTATGAGAAAATTGAAATATTTTCAGTTTTTGAAACTCGGTTAAAAGTTAACTATAATAACTTTGAAAATTTTACTGATATCAGATTAATTACCCTACTCCATAGATTGCAACAACATATAACTTTTATGTTTTCATTAAATAGTTCATAAGATACAAGCCTTCAAAAGTGCAACATTTAGCATTTATGAGAATGCTGTTCAATTTGACCAATTTTCAATCGCATGTAACTATTAAAATAAAAAATTTTAAGCAAAAATATTTTAGATATTTTTATATAGGCATAAAAGGAACCTGTATACCAAATTTCATAAAAATCTGTTATCATGCGGCCACCACTTTTTTGCGAATTTTGCTCATTTCGTATTGAATGACCCTCGTGTGACATCACAAATGATAAAATGCCATTCAGTGTTGCCATTCAGGGAGAAAAATATTTAATTCGCATCTTTACTCACGTGTATTGGCAACGATATGGTTGATAGCAAGCGTAGAGTGCAATATTTGATTCGCTTCTTGATTATCATAAAGTGGAAATGTGGTAGAAGATGCTCCAAATTGCATCATTTGTGACGTCATAAAGACCACGCCTTGTTTTCAAAATCGGACATTTTAAAAAATTAATTAAAAAATAACTGTTGGGAAAATGAAAGTATTTTCTGGGTCCATGTTATTTTTTTTACTCATTCTATCAATTTCAGTGACTAAAAGTAGTACTTTTGACTGAAGGAAACAACCCCATTCATTGTCGCAGGTATGACATTTGTACTTATGCATTTTCATTTTAATTTAGACTCCGGCATTTAATTCTTGTACATATGTTTCACAATGAGTAAACATTTTGTATTTTAACAGAAAATATCAACTTTCGAAAAATGATTTTTGTTCTTAAAAATCCATAATTTGCACATGTTGCGGGTGGTGACGCAAATAGCCGCATCCGGAATATCTAAAAGTTATTTTAGAATACCAAAAAAAAAAAAGTTGATATTTATATTAAGATACATCATACATGTAGTTACTTGTAGTTAATCAACATTATAGCAATTAAAAGTCAAGTTTTAAAGCTGCTGGATTAGTGTGCAAATATATGCGTTCAAATGTCGCACCCTCAACGGTGGATTAAGGGTGCATAAAATTATTGATGTCTCAAGCGTTTTTTGGCTGGGCACAGCACCCTGTTGCACGTTTGATGTGACATTTTAAAGCTACTGTGGATTGATGTGAAAATATACGTACAAATGTCGCACCCTCAACCGTGGATTAAGGTTGCATAAAATTAACGAAAACTCAAGCATTTTTGACAGGGCACAGCGTTCTGCTTTATGTTTGATGGTAAATTTTCAAGTTACTGGATTAATAAGCAAATATACTCAAATGTAGCACCGCAGTGCCCTGGTGCACGTTTGATGTGATTTCAGTGCCTTTATGATGCTACGTTGTCCTATTGGAGCGCCCTGTTTCCGGTGTGCGCCGGTGTTGCCCTGTTAGTTCGACTTGTTGCATTTTCCAATCACCCTCATGTCTTTTTAAACGCTTAAAAGGTATAGCTAGCAGTTGCACCTTCTTAAGTCTTATTTTTGAACTTCAACTCACCGGGCCACTTGCTTGAAAAAAGTCCCTTTTCAACATTTTCCCCATTCAGTACAAAATCAGGGTCTTTGCGAAATTAATTTCTGACATCACCATGCCAAAATCAGCCGCTAAAAATACCAATTTACCATTAAAAAAAGAAAACACTTTAAAGTTTTTTTTTTTTTTTGAAAGATTATTCAATAGTCTAAGACCCTAAATAAGATGCTAGCATAATTAATCTTCTTGATACTTCAAGGCATAACCCTTTTCATTGTTTTAGAGCTTCCGTTAAAGCGAGTCTGTCTTTACTTTAATTAATTTTAAACGTGTAAACAGGAAGCTGTCTTCTTTAAACTGTCTTAGAGGTTTTTTCTGGAAACAGTTACATGCTAGATACCGTGCATTGATTTGCGACTTGTATAAGAAAACACCGCTATAACTCAACTTTTTTTTTTTTTTTTAAGTGATCACTGTGCTGAAATTTAACACAAAAGGGAGTGAAAGTGGTGATAAAATTAAGATTTTGAGCATGGAGCATTTGTGATTAACCAATTATATCAAATTCAATAGTTACCTTCTGGAATATGAATCATATCTGGAAAGTTATTTCTACACTCATGCATGTTCCCTTCGTCTTCAACCTAACGAATGGAGAGACGAATAAAAGGCATGCACTGTTGCATGCCTTTTAAAATTAAATTATCAGGTTTTTCTTGACGCATGCCACACTCACAGCGTATGTGTTTTCATCACCATTTCGTCATGTTGAAGGCGAAAGGGAAAAGGAATGCACTTGAGTGAAGACAACACTGTTGAAATGCTGAACTTCTGATCATTCGTGTTGATTAATGTTAGGGCTAACACGAAAAATAAAAACGCGGATGTTTAAATAGTAGCTTTACAAGTCGTAAATTAGTTAAAACGAGCTAGCGGATGTTGTGCATCACATGACTTCCTTTTACGCCAATGTAATGATAATAGTACCTTGGAGTAAGCGAAGAAACTTTAAAAATTTTTGCTCCAAGATTGTTGCGAACTGATGCAAAAAAAAAAAAAAAAATAATTTGCATTTGAATCTTGAATTCAAATTATGTTTTTCGCCATCACGTGTTTTTTTGCGTGTGTGCAGGCATGTGTGTGTGGGTATGTGTTCATATAGGTGTGTGTTTGTGTCTGTGTGCAGGCATGTGTGTGTATGTGGGTATGTGTGTGTATATATGTGTATGTGTGTGTGTGGGTATGTGTGTGTGTGGGTATGTGTGTGTGTTTGTGTCTGTGTGCAGGCGTGTGAGTGTGTGTGTGTGTAGGCGTGTGTTTGTGTCTGTGTGCAGGCATGAGTGTGTGGGTATGTGTGTGTGTGTATATGTGTGGGTATGTGTGTATGAGTGTGAGTATGTGTAGGCATGCGTGTGTGTATGTATGCGTGTAGGATATGGACGCAATCTGGAAAAGGTTTTCGTTAGAAGAGCAACATCGTGAGGCCGATCGACGGTGGTGCTGTAGAGGGAGGCGGGGGGGGGGGGGGAAATAAAATCATAGGACGCCAAAAACAGTCTAGTGAGAACAATAAGCAATCGTGATTGCTCAAAAAAAAAAAAAAAAAAAAGTTTCATACAGATCAATTTTTCTAATATTGGCCATATAATGTGATTCAATGGTTAACTCTCTAAATAACGCCACAAGTGGCCAAAATAAAACCAGATTTAAAAAAAAAAAATGTCGCCAAGTTGGCGAAAAAAACTTGTCGACCGAAAGCTTGGTGATATATCGCCAAGTGTCTGCCAAATTATCATCCGAGTGCAACCAAAAAAGGAAGTGCACAACTAGACCCCACTAGGAGTCTATGTACCAAATTTCAACTTTCTAGAACATACCGTTTTTGAGTTATACGAGATACATACGCACATACATGCGTATACAGACGTCACAAGAAAATTCGTTGTAATTAATTCGGAGATCGTTAAAATGGATATTTAGGGTGTTTATACGTTCTTAATCCACGTGTGGTCATGTAAAAGAAAAAAAACCTCAATATTCATTCGAGGGCGAGCAAAATGGAAATTAAGGCCGATTTTTTGGGGGAAATTTTTTTGCTAATACAATACTTCCTTTACTTCGTAAAAGGAGGTAAAAAGATAGGAAGACAATTAGCTTTTTGCTGTGTTCTATGGTCGTAAGAGTTGATCCAGGAACTATATGCTCATGCTGGTTCGCCAATCTATGTATCTATCAAAACAGTTATTTAACTTTTTTACACTTTGTTTTGGCAATGCACGGATGAGGATCATTAAAATATTTTTAACGCACAAAAAATGGCATAAACCGGACAAACAGATGATTTTCAAATTGCTAATATAATCAGTAACCCGGATAATCCACACTCGGATAATGGCGAGTTCAATGTAATGTCGAAAAGTTTTGGCAATTTATCTTTGCTTCAATCACTCTTCAGTCATCATATGATTTATGAGATAAAAGAAATCGCTAGCGGACATGCTTTATAGTAGACTAAAAGCCTGTTCTAAAGAGTAAAGTGAGCCAATCTTGTAAGTTCAATTCAATATAAGATTTATCTGAAAAATAATCTCATTAGTCGTACAACTTAAAATTAAACAAACTAACAAAATAACTACTGTGATTTATATTCAACATCAAATATTTAGATAAATGACTGAAAAATTAAAAACGCATATTTTGTATATTTTCCCCAGACTATGTTCTCTCGTAGATTCTTTACTTCTGTTGTATTTTGCCGATAAAGATTTATAGCAATGTTTAACATGGAGTCTGCAGCCGATGTTGGAGCTAGGTTTTGAATTTTAATTATCTGAATCTTGTTTATGATAGCTGGATCAGGTTTTAAAGATATGTTTTGGCGAATTGTAATTAATACTTATATAATATGCGTTATACTAATAAAATTAAATAACAAATTACAGCGTGACTACGCACCTGCGTGAAGTATCGTAATTTGCAAATGTTAAATCAATCAGGATACAGATCACGGGACGCGGGAGCGTCCCGCCCCGCCAAGGAAACCAAACGTCAGCAGCCAACAAAAGCAAATCCACCGCCAAAGACGAAAGAAAATAAAACCGACCAAGAACAAGATTACACGACAGAACAAGTTGGGGTTTTTTTTGGTTTTTTCCCCCCTCGGTATCTCAGCCCCATGAAGACCCCCGAAGTTGATTTTTGGTACACCCAATCTCTAGTGGCCCCTGATGCCGTAAACCAAAATACAATCCCCTGGACAATCAGGGGGACGAGGTATTAAAGTTATAAAATCGCTGTTCAAAAAAGTTTTCGCTTTCTTTGACAGGGCTACAGCTTAGACGAAAAACGGAAACAAGCTGAAATTTTGCACACACATTCCTTGTGCCCTACTGATGTGCCATTTGACCCCCCTCCCCTTCCCCCCTCGTTTTTACCCCCCAAATTGTACCTTCCCGGGGTTCTATCACAGCCCCCGGGGGGCTACGGTAATGATTTTTTGTATACATATTCTTGGGGGGCCATTGAGTACATATACAAAAATTCAACCCCCAGGGACATCATGGGCCGGAGTAATTGAAGTTTGAAAATCACTAATTTTCCCTAAATTCTGATGTACTTACTCTCAGCTCATAGGGTTTGTTTATCTCGGACTGCAATTGCAAGGTTAGAACAGATCTAACAGTTATTCCAAAGTTGTCTTAGGAAATGAAATTTAATCAAGACTAAAACATATCCAACAGTTGCAACTAGACGTTAAATCGCGGATATCACAAATTTGCCACAGTGACTGCGCATGCGTGCGGACTTAGAATCTAAAAATAGAAAGCCCAATGAGCTATGTTGTTTGTTTATACTTAAGCAGAGAAACAAATTAATGAATGAGATTAGAATGCTGTCCTCCCCCCCCCCCCTCCCAAAGTTTTGCCGATACGAAATTTCATTCCCCCCGTTTTTCAGTTTTGATATATTAATGGAGGGAAGAAATTTTAAATGTCGGCGCGAAACTGGGGTTCAACCAATACAATATTTTACGTGACAAATTATACGAAACTGTACGCATATGAATACGGCACATATAACTTTTTAACTGAAAGCGAAAAATAGCACTTTTTTATTGGTTTGCTTATTTTCTAAATTAATGGATTTTTTCACAAAAAACACATAATGAATTGAAAATATATGAAATACGTGTGTGGATATCCGTGCTTTGCAGTAATTTGTTAGCTGAAATTTTTTTACAATTAATTTAAGCAAGACTTTTAATGAGCTTAGTCCGCGCGCAACATGCACATTCGCTATGGCAAATTTGGGATATCCGCGATTTGACATCGAGTAAAGTTGTATAGATCTTCTGACACATTCAAATTCAAAATATTAAATGGCTTAGTTTTTTTTTTTTTTTTTTGCTTGGTGATAATGTTATGTATTCGTTTTTTAAATGAACTTTTAAACAAAACTAGGTATTTAACAAGACAAAGACTTCTATCAAGAAAAAGATAAATCACCAAACAATTAAAATTATCCCATAAAACGTAAAATAATCCACGATTTAAGAGAAAGTGTAATTAAACAAAAAGTGAAAAGCTAGATTAAAATAGCCCTCAAGCTGTAAACCATTTAAAGAAACCTTCATGAAAATGTTGAATAATCTGTCAAATAAAGAAACTGTAATAGAATTTATTGTGAAGTTGTAAAATACTCGAAAACAATATAATTTAAAATATAGTATCTTATTATCCAAGAAGTTTTCTTTGCAACAGAGAGGATACAAGAATTGCAATAAAATTTAAACCGCCCAATTCTTGCAAAATGAACATAAAATCTTAATAGTCAGAAAATAACTTGACGTTAAATGAGGCTAGCCATTATTGTTCCTTAAAAACACAAAACAGCGTTGTTTCAATTGAAAATTTTATGACTTGAAGTTCTCAATTCTAAAAATACAGACAAAGTAATAATATCAATGCAAAAAAAGATGTGATATTTCATCAAAAACAACCCTGTTGTAAAAATTTCCCCACCAAGAAAACCTTTAACTTTTCCGCACAAAAAAGAAAACCTGCATCCTAAACCCAAAAACCCTCAGCTATAAAAAGTCATGATATCTAGTTTGCCCGCCAAGTATCTGCCAAACTATCATCCTCCCTCTTCTCCTTTTTCATCGCAGTTATTTCCATTAGAACCTCCTCCCACCTTCAACTCCTCAGAAATATGGATAGATCTTTTAAATTGTTTATCTTGTTTGGCGGGTTTTCAAAGTGAAGTTGTTGCTTGGTGAGCAAAAAGCTTCCCGCCAAACAAGATAAACAATTTAAAAGATCTATCCATATTTCTGAGGAGTTGAAGGTGGGAGGAGGTTCTAATGGAAGTAGCTGTGATGAAAAAGGAGAAGAGGGAGGATGATAGTTTGGCAGATACTTGGCGGGCAAACTAGATATCATAACTTTTTATGGCTGAAGGTTTTTGGGTTTAGGATGCAGGTTTTCTTTTTTGTGCGGAAAAGTTAAAGGTTTTCTTGGCGGGGAAATTTTTACAACAGGGTTGTTTTTGATGAGTTCCATACATACACGACCAAATGGATGCAAACAGAGAACTGAAACAAATCAAGTTATGTAAGATTTTTTTTTTTTTTTTTTTGAACAAGACTGGTCTGGGCACTTGATTACGTGCGTCAGTCGTGTAGATCGAAAAATTAGTAAGTAATTGAGATTTAAAGTAGTAAGTAGTGTAAATTTAAAAATCAGGTTTCTAATAGTCAAGTTTAGGTTACCATGGAAGGTTTGATGTCACTGGAAGAGAAGATGAAGAAAGAAATAGGAATGCCTAGAGAGAAATAGATTTTGCACTCAAATAAGTTAAAATGTATACATTTGTCTACATTCAGTTAATTATCGCCGAAAAATTATTTATTAAGCATGTGAAAGGCCGCGGATAAAACGCCTGCGGGAGTTTACTGTAGTGAGGTTTCGGTTACCTAGGAAGGTTTTATATCATTTGAAATGGCGGGGGAAGAAATAAATAAGAAAGTCTAGAAATACATTTTTTACTTGCAAGTTAAAATCGGTGCCTTTATCACCATTGAGTTAATCACACCCGAAAAAATATGTTTTTGAGCAATCACGATTGTTATTGTTCTCACTTGACTGTTTTGATGTCCTATGATTTTATTCCCCCCCCCCCCGCCTCCCTCTGCAGCACCACCGTCGGCCGGCCGCCTCACGATGCTGCTCCTCTAGCGAAAATCGTCTCCTGGTTGCGTCACTTGCTTGCCTACCTTTACACATACACCTACACACACACACACACAAACACATACACACACGCATACATACAGACACCTACACATACACACACAAACACATGCACACAACTACCAACACATACCCCCCCCCACACAAACACACAACTACCCACACACACAAACACACATTCCTACACACACATGCACATACCCCTCCCCACACACAAACACACACGCCTACATACACACACTCGTGATTGCGAAAAACATCATTTGAATTCAAGATGTCAAAGTTTAAATTAATTTTTTAAGTTTGAAACACCGCGGCTAAACCAGCCGCGAATAATCAAGAGTTTTCTGTAAATGCAAAGATAATAAATAATTTTTGTTGTTCAAGTACAAAATGATTGGCCTGAAAAACATCATTAGCTTAAACAACACAGATGTTCTGATTATGTTCGCACTGCTACAATCATTTGTGCACTAATAAATGAAGTTAAAAATTTATGAAATTCAAACTTTGTCGCATTCTTTTAGTTTTTAAATAAACGGAGACAACGGCATTGAAGCAGGGAATAAAATGAACGGGCAGAAGGAAAAGGATTTTAATTCCTGGTGCGATGTAAGGTGTTTCATTTTGTTATTCCATACCTTATTCGACTTCAAATTAAGCCAACTTGCGTCGATTCAAAGACTAAGATATATACGTTTATTATTTATGAATCAAAGTTTATGCTTTGCTTTAACTTTTGAAATTTTTGAAAAAGCACGTTTGGATGATTTTGTCTGCACTCATCCAGGTTTAAATTGAATTTAAATTGGCAGACGATTTTTTTCCAAAAACGTCATTTGCTTGAAAATAGTTTCTCATTTTAGTATTGAAATCAGGTTTTTCAAATGAATAATGAAGTTATTTTGCTCAAGAAATGAAATCCAGGTAGTTAATGTAATCAAAACTAAAAAGATTTGGAGATACTGAGGAATTTGTTTTATGAAGGTTTCTTTTAATTCATTAGTTTGATTTCTATTTTTGTATTTGAAAAGGTTTTCAATTCATAACGTGGACTGAAACTCAAATATTGATGTTTTAAAGGAATGCATTTAAAGAAACTAAATACGACGCACAAAGGAAGTGAATAAATGAATGGAATAAATTATTTTGGTTGTTTTTTGGAATGGGAAAAGCATTAAATTTGTTTTTTGAACACAGCATCTTGGGAATGCTGTTAGTACTGAGTTTATTATATAAAAGAAAAGGCGTTTTTTTTTTTTTTTCTTTTAATTCTCCTATGTTTTGACGTTTAAAATGTCTTTTCGCTACACAACGTTCAAATAGTTAAACATTTTGCTTTGTTTTATCAACGCGAAATTGATTTATAGTCCCAAATGTAAGCACGAAACTTTAAAGCAGAGCTTAAAGATTGAATCTTTTTACTGAGAGAGTATTATATTTTTAAAAATATTAAATTTGTAGTTACACGTGGCAGTTTAAAAAAAAAAAAACTTTTATGCATAAACACAAGGTTCAATTTGTTTTTGTATCACATTTTTATTTTATCGTTGAACAATTCATTCTTTTTCGTTAATCAAATCTCGTCAAAATATTTACATATTTAATGCTAAAAACCTAAGTAATTTACTCCTGTACACCTTTTTTTCTTTGACAGACTTTCTTGCTTCAATAAGTAGACTACAGGTGAAAAGTATTTAGGGTGTGTTTTGTAACTTTTGCGACATTAGATGTTTTTTAAAGACATAATTTAAATTAAATTAAAACTCTAGAAAGCAACACAGCATTTGAGAGTTTTTTTTTTTTTTTTTTTTCTTTCAGAGACAAGAGCTCAACCAGAAATATTTTCAGAAGAAAGAAATGAACGGGTGGAGGTCGTGAGACAGGGAGATTTATAAATATGGGCACTATAGAAATAATTTCCATTTCTCATCTGTATACTCATAATTGACAGGAAATACAAATTATAAGTTTTTCTAATCTTGACTTTCACTGAAAATAATAAGAAAAAAACATTAATTAGTCGCGCAAACGACGATTTTCCCGGAAAACGTAGTATCCCCAGGCAGGATCGCTAGGCGGAGGAGGTGAAGAAAGAAAGAAAACACCACACTGCATCCATGCACGAGAAGAACTGAAGGAGGGTTGCCATGACAACGCAATGTCACCGTGACTCTTATCCAATGGTAAGAGACCGTTGTTGGCGCTTCTTCAGATACGGAACCTAGCAAACAGTTCCATGCATGGGGAGATAGATTACAAAAAGAGCTAAACTCGAGAAGTTTTGCTTTTTTTGAAATCAGCTTTCTTGAAAAAAATCGTCTGGCTTCTTGGCTTCTTTTTTGGATTTCGAATAATTTTAAACCTTTTTGATAAAAGATGAAGTTTTTTAGACTAAATTTTATTTTAAGTTCCTCATGTCGTTTTAGAAATTTTATTAGGTCTTTTCTAACCATGCTTCAGCTTTGTGATGACTTATGTTTTTTGTCTTCACGATGGTAATAGGCGATGGCTTTCGGCAACTGGAGTATTTGTTGCTCCAAGGTGGCCAATAGATGTTCTCTATCGCAGACTGCTGATCTTTGATCTTTATATGCAGATATTTCAGACAGGGTTTCCCACCCTCCAAAAGCGATGGCGCACCTATCGAATGAGAATTAAGGCCTTTAAGCATTACACAGCTAAAAATTTCAATTTTGGAATCAGCGACACATAGCCCCCCCCCCCAATTTCAGTCATTATTTTCTTAACGTGTTGCTTATATGCATTTCCTATGTATTTTTTGTAATTAATCAGTATTGTGTATTACATATTTGTTTTTGCTGCATAAAAAACTTTCTATTTAACATGACATTTATTAGAAGTAACACACTACACAGAAAACGTATACTATGCACTTACACTACAAACAAACATTATAAAGCATAAGTAATAATTTGAAGACAATTGGACATACAGCTGCTTGGGCACTCGCTTCGGCCACCGCACGTGCCTGATAAATGATCCCTACATATAAAAGCATTAAACTAATATGTTTTAAAATTTAATTTTAAAAATCATTTGTGCATCTTTATTAAAAAAGAATTTTGAATAAGAGAGATTACGTATATGTGTGTGGCTCAAGACTATAATTTTTAAACCAACAAAGTTCCTTATAAATAAACATTTTGAACCAAACATCATTTCTTTCCTGAATTTGCATTTCCTGAATTATCTAAAAACAATTTTGTTTAAAACGTAAAAAAGGTGCGAGTTACATTTTAAAACGCAAAAATATTTGAAAAAATTATTTCAATGTCCCATTACGAAAAAAAGGTAAACAAGCGCTTAGAAATAAATTAGTAAACAAGTACATAAATAAAAGACAAAAGAAGAAAAACCCACCAACTGAAAAACAATTCTGGATCAGGTGAACAAAATTTTTAGATTGTTATTGTTTCTGAATGTCTGTTTACTTCTGTTGCTCCTAATTTATTAAAAACTCTATTTTTTTAATAACCCGCGTAGATTACATTCCGCTATTTTTATTTTATACTACAGAATATAATAGATGCGATTTATATGTCGATGCGAAATGTACGTAATAAAATTAAATGATCAACTGAAAATGCACTGGTCTAAGTCAGAAAAACACTCGGCAGTGGCAAGTACATCATACGGAGTCTAATCTCTATATAGACGTGCTTGATTTTTGAATTGACTGAAGTGCTTTCTTAAGAATGTAAATACAATCACTTTCTTACCTCCTGTTTTTGTTGCATTATTATTTTTCTGTCTTTACTTAAATGAAAGACAATCTAAAGTTTTCACTTTTTAAAGTGGTAAACTATGTTTAATCATTATGCTCTTTTCACTTTCTTTGCAGTTTTTGACAAAGATACCAACATACAAGGACAGAAAAAGGATAACAAAAGAACTTTTGTAGCTCGCCTTTTGTCGCGACAGTACACAACACAAAATCGTGATTATGAATTCATAAATTCGTAACTTCTATCATTTAACGCTCAAAAACTGTTCTTTGTTCTCTTAGAGGATTCTAAAAATTTTGAATGCCGTGTTTTTTTTTTTTTTTTTCGTGAAAGAAAAGAACATGTTGTTTTATTACACCAGTTTACACTTTTTTGTCAGAACAATACCTGAAAAGAGAAAATCATTCTCAAGAGAAATGACGATGAAAGAAAATGCTTCGAGCATAAATTAGTCCACTATTCAAAAAATGACTTTCGGAAGAATATGCTTTGTACTTTGCCACCAGACCTGTTTTTTGAACTACCAGAAAAGTCGCTTCATTTTTAACTGAACAGTCAGAATGAAATATTGTCGAACCTTATTAATCCAAATTAATAGGGGATCCAGGTTGTTCTAAGTAATTGAAGTACGTATGAAAGAAATCTGTACGGATTAAACTTAATCAATTAAAGTACAGAAAACATATGATTAACATAACCTGCTCTGTTAAAAAAAAAATAAATCCTGAAATTTTACAGTAAAAGTTACTGGCATCCATATTGCCAAAAACTTTTACCGTAAAAACCTATCCCACTGTAAAATTTTACGATAGAATAAACGAGAGAAAAAAAAACGCATCTTGCGAGCAGCAGGTTCGAACTCGGGACCTTCGTATCAGCGGGCGGCTTTGATGACCACCATACCAGTCGTGACACATCGAGTGAGGGGCAATACGGTGTTATTTGCTTCACATTGCAAGTCACGTGGTGTATCCATTAGCACTGCAATCGTTATTTTTTTGCGGTACAATTTACTGTCATTTTTTCCTGTAAAACACTCCAGTTTACAGTAATATTTACCATTTTACCAGTTTCCTGAATTGAGCCAAGGTACATACGAAGACTATACATAGTGAAAATAGTATTTTGAATCCAAGAGAATAAAATACAAAAATGCATAAGAGAAAATTAAGTATAATATGTAGATACATTATTTTACAGGCCAACAAAAATACAGTATTGTGCTAACTCACCATTTGTTTATACAGTATGAATACATCTAAATGGCCGTCCGGGTTAAGCGAAGTTCGGTTGAAACACAGTCCGGATTAATGAGGGTTTACTGCAAGTAAAAAACATTGGATAAATGGAAAATCTGGGTAAATTCTTTAGTCGTCAGTGGCTGGCAGTAACAATTTCATTAGTAAGAAATGCATAAATACCTTTGGGCAAGAAAGTAACCATAAGGAAGCAACGTAATTAATGCAAATGTTACAAAATTTGTGCATTAATTAGGTTTATTGTCATTAATTTATTAGTAGCCATTTTTTTGAAATAGTAGCTAATCAAGGTGCAACAATAATTTTGTTTCATTTGTTAGGATGTATTTCCCTAAATACATTAATATAAGTAATAGTATACTTCTTTTAAGTTAGTTCATAAAGGTTGCCCCCTGATTTTGGTGGAAAAGGTTTTATCTTGGTCATTAATTTTTTTTTTTAAAGTGGCGAATGGCAGCTGGTTCTTTATTCACCTTTTTTTTTTCATTTAGTTGCCATTTGGACGGTGGTTACCACTAATTTTGTTCTTTCATATTTAAGTGATATGAATTCGAAGTAAAGCATTTATCTGACTTTAGTACAATTTATGCAGTACATGTAATATAACACAGCCCAGTTATCACATCCAGATACTGCAGTTTCGCATAAGAACGAAACTGCAGTCTCTAGATGTGATAACCGGGCTGTCTGGTATGTTGCGTGTAGTTCTGCCTTTAGCCTGTCTTAGGGGCGGTAACTTACTGCTAAATAACTTATGCTGCATCTGAACTAGAATTAGTTTTTATTGAAATTTTTTGAACGTGCTTATCAAATTTATTTCAAAACTAATACGTTCGCTCATCGAAAATAGTATAGATCTGAATAAGAAGTACATTGTAACTCAAATTTTTTTTTATAATTAAAGCTAAAATTTATCTTTAAAAAGAGCAGTTAAAAACGTTTTCTATCTATATTGAAAACACTTGACAGAAACTGCGAAAATAGTTTATGTTGAAAAAGTAATGTTTGCAGCGGAAATGTCTAAGTATCTCTTTTAACGGATAGGCTCTAAAAAACTACTTCTATTTTACCGTCAAAGCGGAAACTTTTTTTTTTTTAAACATGCACTTTGTTATTGAAACTGAAGTAAATAAATACATAAATAAAAACGCCATGTTGAAGACGTAACATCTTCACGAAATTTTCTGTTTTTTAAAAACGAATCATAGTTTCGTAAAGAAAATGCCTGCAGTAAGTCTTTTAGGGGGTAATTTTTTCAACGGCTATTTCTCCTTGAAGAAGGAAACTTCTTTTTAGCTTAAACATTGACTTTAACACTAAACAAAAGCCTAAAATACACATATCTGTTAAAAGCCATTTTTTAACTACTATCATTTGCAACAAAAAAAAAAAAAAAAAAGAACCTTTTTTTTTACTTTAAAGCTTAAATTTAATCTTTAACAGAAAATGGAAAAACTGCCATTGTGAAGCTGTTAACAGTTGTAACATTTTTTTCTCCGAAAAATTTAATTTTTTTTCAAAACCAGGGTTGCCCACCTGGGGGGGGGGTCATGGCGCAGACTGCGCCATTGAAATTTTTAGGGGGGTTGTTTTGAGGGATATTTTTCTCATTTGGGGGGGGGGCTCTTGCTTTTGTCCAATCTCCGCGATATTGAGGGGGGAGGTGCACCCTTGCCCTTGGGGGGAAGGGGCACAACTGGTAAAAACCGTAATAATATAAGTTCACTTGGAGTTTGTTGATCTAAGTTGTTAGAAAATACTTTTTTCTCTTTCTTTATCTTTCGAAACATTGATGATTTAGAATGAAAAAAAAAGCGAAATATTTCCGTTTAATAATTTATTTTTTCGTGCGAAATATGCACTAAAATGCTTCTTTGAAGTCTTTTGAATGTCTTTTGAAGTTAAGCCTGTTTTGGCTCAATGAAGGCAAACTTTCAATATAAAATAAAACTAAAGTCATAAATTGGTGACAACTTAGTGATATTTCTTTAACTTAGCATCAAAACTGCTGCCACATTCAGTGTTGACTAGGTCGGAATCCTATCTCGCGTCACGCTAAAACACCTCATGGTAATCCGAAAGCTTCATACTATGAGGCTGGGAATGAGGGTTGCTATTTTGTCCACTTTTTTGTTAGAAGTCCGGGACACCGGAAGAAATTGGACAATACTGGACGAAATGGACAAAAGTGGACAAAACTGGACGACATGAAAATCAACTCCACACATAAATTTATTGTTATGGTGTAATAAAATTAGTATATAATTCAAAAACATTTTGAATTATGAATTAATCATTTAATTAAAATAGAATGATTGTTAACTTTAGAATTTAATAAATCCAAAAAAAAGTTTTTAATTACACGGATGTGGAGGTTTATGGCCCATAATAAATGCATTTATAAAATTAAAAAGTAAAAATAAAAAGTTTTTAAAGGTTGGAGTTTCTCAAAACATTAAAATCATATTTATGTATGCTATTTTTATATTAAAATAGTACTTGAATAGGAAGAATCTATAAAATTATCTATTATTTTCAAACTTGACAAAATGAAATTTTGTCCGGGACGGTTTTTTTCAAGTTTTTTCCGGCGGACAAAACAGGACAACCCTGCTGGGAATAGTGGACAAAGGTGTTAGCTTGGCGACATTGACAACATTTGGCTAGGTTCTCATAGAACTCCATGTTAAACTATCGGCTTGATTTCTATCGACAATCTCTACAAAAGTGTTTCCTGCATAGATTTGGCACAAACCAAGGGCTGTAGGTAGTCACAATGTTCTTCCGTTCAACCTAAGACACTTTTTATATTTTTGCTCCTTTTACAAAGTTCGTTTAGGTATTATATTGTAACTTCAACACTCACGAGCAGGGCCTGATTACAGAACAGGCCAAATAGGCCGTGGCCTATGCCCCCCGACATTTAGGGACCCTACACGGTTAAAATTGTTTCAGCAAATGGCTAAAATTGTAAAATCGAAAAAGTGTTTGGCCTAGGATCTTCCGATATCTAATCTTAATCTATCTTTATCGGGCTCTGCTCACACGCCGCCCAAATTATGTATTATTTAAGTGTGAAAGTGCCATTTTCTGTAATTTGGGAAACTTTATGCTGACATTTACCATGTGTACCTTTCTGTTATTGATGTACGAGATGTTTCCAAAGTCTGGTACTAATCAAGAATGTTCATTGAAAAAACTACATCATATTTAAATACAATTTTTTTTCTTCAAAATTTTGATCTTTATCTAAAAAAGATTTTTGACGCTCTCCATCGCCCTCCTCTAGAGGTTGACTGACACCTATCGCACCTCTCCAATTCGTCCTTGAAAAACCTATAACATAGCGCTAGTGAACCCCTCCACCGATATTACTAAAAATATAAATGCTTAATGTAAACTTGCAGTAAAATGTATACGATAAAGCAATTTCATCCAATCACTCTTGAACCAAATAAGTAAATAAATGAAAGTTCCGTTTTTAATTTCTTTTCTTTTTTTTTCTAAAACGAACTGCTGAGATCATTGACGTACTTTTCAAAATCAGAACTACATTTTTATGCAATTATTTTCTTTTTAAAATTGGAATCAGTGGGACTTAAAAGCACTGACACTTAAACTAAAAAATTGAAAATTCATAAACTTTGCGATGAATGATGAAATACTTTTTTAAGGTTTAGGGAATGTAGTTACTCAAACTGTTCTAGCCATTATTCTGGAGGGAGACTTTAATAATATATTTTGCTGTTTGGCATACTTAACAAATACTATACTGCCGCGGGTAGGTAAAAGGCAATAACTGCAAATTTTTCATTTTTTTTGCAATTTAGTCAGCTATTGTATGTTCGCTTGATTGCACACTCTTGCTCATTTGGTTTCCGCTGAAAAAAAAGCGCGAAAAAACGTCTAATTCCAACATTTCCGTTCATCTCCCTATTGTTAGTATATTGAATCTACAACCGTTCCCTGAAATGTCTCGAAAACTATTTTCTGCAGATACTGCCATTTACCTGCCTTGGCACAGTAGCGTAACTATGGGGTCTAACGCCCCTGGAAAATTTAAGAAATTGCGCCCCCCCCACATGGGAAGTCACCGGAGGTCATTGTGATCTCAAAAAAAAAATGCTTTTTTTTTTGGAACATTTTGATTAATTGATAATATTACCTATTAGCAGACGCGTCATTTCCAAAATTTCCAGTGGGAGGGGTGGCAATGGGTTCGTATTCAAAATGTTTCATGGGAAAAAACAACAAAATACATGCAAAATTGCATAACAACATTGTATTTCTATATCCCAGGGGCAGTCAATTGCCCCCTCCCTCTCTGATCGCCCAAATGACAGGCATACCTATTAGGAAAGTCAGGAGGAGCACTGGGGTCGTTTCCAAAATTTTAAAAGTATTTTTTTCTGAAAGAGCATTCTTAAAAACATAGGAACTGACAATTTTTTAAATAATTTGAGTTTAAAATTTTTAAAAAATTACTTAAATCGGTGCGCTTTCATTGTTTACGCTTCTGCTGATGACATCACAAATGATGAAATGCCATTCAGTGTTGCCATTCACAGAGCAAAATATTTAATTTGCATCTTTACTCACGTGTATTGGCAACGATATGGTTGATAGCAAGCGTAGAGCGCAATATTTAATTCGCTTCTTGATTATCATAACGTGGAAACGAGTAGAAAGATGCGCCAAAGTGCATCATTTGTGACGTCATAAAGACCACGTCTTGTTTGAAAATTCGAACATTTTGAAAAATTAATCAGAAAATAACTGTTGGGAAAATGAAAGTATTTTCTGGGTCCAAGTTATTTTTTTGCTTATTATATCAATTTCGGTGACTAAAAGTAGTACTTTTGAGTGAAGGAAACAACCCCATTGTTCATTTCCCGAATTTAAGAAATTTAAGGGATGTATTTTGCTGTGTTTTTCATACAGCGAACGCAAACATGGGCCAACAAGGGGAAGTAGGGGGTAGCACAGCCATAGGGCTCAAGCTGAGAAGATGAAAAAAAAATGTGAATCTTACATTCATGCATTGTTTTACGAAAATGGCTTGCATTATGGCACGATCCAACTGGTGCCCCCCCCCCCCCCGGAGGCGTACACGGAGCAGCCAGAACTTCTTACGGTTGAGGGGGAATTGCTGTTCATAACAGTCCCTCAACGTAAATGCATTATCATACTAAGAGAGACAATATGGCTTAAAAATAATTGTTTTGGGGGGCGTTCCTCAAAAACTCTCCCAATCACTGCGCCCCTGATAGAGTATTGTCTGTTTTCTACAAGAAGGCACTTCATCCCGCCTTCTCGAACGCAGAG
The DNA here is from genome assembly GCF_026930045.1 of Uloborus diversus. NCBI lineage: Eukaryota > Metazoa > Arthropoda > Arachnida > Araneae > Uloboridae > Uloborus > Uloborus diversus. The sequence continues at coordinate 18,045,020 of NC_072740.1, forward strand.
TTAAATTTTCGCGGGGGTGATCGGTAAACATATCCCCGATACTGTAAATGAGACAACCTTAACCTTGGCGTGCATTTTAATATGCAAAAAAAAGTCAGTATCCTTAACATCACTTACTTCAGTTGTGTGTTGCAACTTTCGTTATTCTTACATTTTAAATACTGCTGCTTTTACTACAAAATGCTATGATTCGAACATGCCTCCTGCCAAAAACAGCGAAATAGAATCATCGAATGCCACGTGACGAAGGCGGAGTCAAGTGCCTTCTCGTGGAAGACGGACAATACACGACTCTTCTCTCGATGACAACATTAAATGGCGGGACTCCAGCAACTCATTAAAACAACATCGTCTTCTGAATCAAAACCTGAAACGACTCAAAGTCGCGTAAACTACATGTACAAAACATCTTTACTAATACTAAAGCTATAATGATTGTAAGGAACACAATAGTATTAGATTTAAAACGAAAGCACTTCCTTAAAGCATATTCAAAATTGAAGAATTTTCAAAATAGGAAATTGAAGCTCACTTGTTTTTTAAAAAAAAGTTCATTTATTAATCAGTATATTTTTTGGACATAGCATCCAACCTTCCGTATCCGGCCATCGAAGTACAAACAGCGCTTAAAAAAGTTACTCGTTCGAAATCCCGTCCCGTTGTACTTGTGTTACTTATTTTGGGAAGTATGGCCTACTGTCGGTAGTTGGTACGATTTTTTAAACAACCGTAAAATTTGCGACAATTTTTTTCAAGATACCTTGGATAATAATTCTCCCTCTCCCGATTTTGAGAAATAAAGGAATAATAAATAAGTACCTATTAGTTTTTGAAAAAGAAACATTGCTGCCAATTGTGGAGGTACTTTCGGTGACCATAAAATTCCATTCCAAATGTTTTCAAAATGAGTAACGAAAGTTCGGCGACTTTTTAAATCGTGAAAGAATGCTAATTATTTTCTAAGTAGAGCAATTAGTTGAAGTAATATCGCGAAAATAGCGGCATGAAGAATTGAAAACGGAAGATGTGCTTATTTTAAGTGGATAGGAGTGGCCGATTTCAGGTCCACTTATGAGCACCATGGAGCTAAATTCCGTTTTGTCAAATATACCCAAACTAGCATCAGCGTATCAAACCGAAATCAACTAGAGCAGAGCTCCACATACAACATGGTTTTGTGGTTTAAGAGTGGGGCGCAGTTCGTGCTGCCCAGGGAAGTTTTATCAATTTTTCAATCTTTTGTCAGTTATTTTTGAGAGAAAAAAAAACTTATTTTGCGTCCAAAAGAAAAGTTTTTGTATAAGATTATATCAGTGTTCAAAAACCAATTCCTTATACATTGACTACAGGTTTTTTTCACCTTTTAAATATAAATATAAATATATATATATATATATATATATATATATATATATATATATATATATATATATATATATATAATCTTGCAAGTTATTTTAAATTTTTTGAAGCATTTCTCAAATTCAATGAGAAATATAAAAAAAAACTTTTTTTTTTAAATCAGTCGAAATGCCCCCCCCCCTGGCTGCTGCGCCTCTAGAGAGACACTCCTGCCAAACCCTAGATACACTATTGCTACGGCAGTATAATTTAATACTTTTTTTGGGCAAAACAAATTTTTTGTTGAATCTATTTAAACACTTGATTTCTTACTTTCAATACAGATTGAGCCTTCTCAATACAGATTGAATTTCTCTGAACACTGACTTTATAATGTCAGAAGCATAATGTCTGAATTCACTAACTTTATAATGTCGTATTTTGCCCTCATATTTTCTTTGCTTGCCTAACTTTCAATCTCCTCTTAACTAAAACTACATTAAAAAAAAAAAAAACTTATGATATTAGGAATTTTAACTGTTTCGCTTGTTCGGGCACCCATTTTTTAAAAAATGCTCTCGTAATCGATAATCTTCTTTTTGCCTGACATTTATCAGATATAATCTTCTTATCTTTCGTTTGGATCAAGATAGCTTTTCTTTCTGAATTAAAAAATATTTATCTGCAAGTTGGTTTTTTTAAAACTCTTGATTATATTATGAAAGAAGGTAAATGTTATTTGCATGCGCGCGCGCACACACACACAGACACACACGCATACACACATGTATGTATACATGTGTGTCCCCTACACAATTAAATGAATAAATAATGAAACAATAAATGAATAAATTAATGTTTGCGAAAAAAAAAGGAGTGAATAAAATAGTAGATGAATAAGATAATAAGTCAATGAATGAATAAATTATGGAATTTATAAATAAAGTAAAGTAGATGAATGAATAAGCAAACGGCAAAGCATTTCACTTAGTGTCCCACCTAGTCCGCTTCAAGTACACTTGACAAATTGCACTAACGTTAAAATCAAAGTATGCCTATAACTAAATATGTACCGCACTGGGCATCAGTGGATCTAAATTAGTGTGTGAAATGTTAATAACAAAAACTTTATTTCATTATTATAAAAATTATTTTTTAATAAACCGCAAAACATGACAATCTGCGTACCAAACTTTGAGATTGACCTTGATCTTTACAGCAATTCATTTTTTGACTGAAATTAACAATATGTTTAATCGCATAGTTAAAACATTGCTTGATATGTGTAACTGTTTAACTGTGAAAAAAATTTAACATTTGGATTTACCCAGCTGTTTTACTTTACCTCATATTCCCAACAATAGAAAAGCTAATATTTTAGTTGCCTTTGTATGCATAAAAGGTGCTAATTGTTTGCTTTCTTTGTATGTAATATAAAAGGTATTTATATATTATCTGCCTTTATATTGTATAAAATTTGTTGTCAAATTAATTGGTTTATTTTTTATTTATTTATTTATTTTGCCTATTCAGATTCGACATCGTATATTGGTTTTTTTTTTTTTTTTTCAATTTGCTATTCCGTTTTTTCATTTGCCTCACGTAAAAGTTGACGTATAAATATTAGACAAAATATCCGATTTAAAAGTGTTCCTAATTGAGAGCTTAACGTTGAAAGTTATTAAAACATAAAGCTTATATATTTGAGAAAATAAATTTAAAATAAATTCAGTAACATCAAATGGTTTTTTATATATATATTTTTTATTTTTTTTTTATTAACATGACAGACGCATATTTTGTTTTTAGAAATCAGTGCAAAATATTAAAAAGATGTTCTTGACATACTTTACAACCTGATAGAATTGAAAAAATATTGATCCAATCCTAAAAAACAGATCCGGGTGTACGCGAAAGTAAGCTCGTCCAGTTCTAGACGTAACTTCATGCGCTCTCTCTCTTAAAAACACATTTTATACTTTCTACTCCCGCCCGCTCTATAGCTTACTAACGGTTTCTTGCCGGTCGGGAATAGCCACAGAATGTTTTGCTAACAAATTCACGTGGACACTTCCTGTACAAGCAGCCCCCCCCCCCCCAACAGAGGAAATAAAACTTACTTTTATTTATTTATCTTTTTACAGTGTCGGCATTTTACCCTTTCTCATTGAGTCTTATCCGAACTTTTTACTTCTGCCATTTATCCATCAGCGAACACCAATCACGAACATCAGCAGGGAATATTTTGGGAGAGCCGTTATGAGTCAGCTTCCAGTTCCTTTATCGCCAGTTTCAGAACGTGCCAAAATTTTGATGCGCAATTCTTCCGAAGCGTAGACAGAGTAAATAGTTGATCACTGGATGTGTCAGAAAATAATTTTACTCTTGCGCGCGAATCAATTGCTTTTGAAGGATCCCAGAGAGGGTCTGCTACTGCCACGTGTCGTTAATCAATCTTTTAGTTACGGATGTATTTTTGAAAGAAAAACCGCACTTTGCTGAAGGCATGGCTTTTGAGAGGATATGATTGAATTTCTTTCTGCGCATCATTTTTTTTCTTTTTATTTGTTTGTGGTTTTGGGCGGTAGTGTCTGGCATTAAGAAATATGTTCTCACTTCTCTGGTACATTTTAACGGTAAATTAGACCTCATGTCTTCTTCGCGTGTTAAAAAAGCAATAAAATGATTTTGATTTTCCTTTTATGATGAAATACTATGCAATTTATTTTCTAAAACAGGCTCGTATTTGAACTGATATTTTGAAAGTATGATAAAGAAATTCAACGTCATGCTTTAAATACAGGCACTATGCATTTATATTACGTAAGGGAATGTTCTTACGTACCCATTTTTTTTCGAACAAGAAGTTCAATTATTTGCCCCACATAAGATCATTTTATTTTCTTTATTATTTGTTGCTGTTTATAAATAACTCTGTTCCGCCACCACAGAACAGAGGTGTTTAAATTTTCACAAAAGTTATTTCTAACTAATTTAATAGATAACTAATTGGTTAATTGCAATTAAATTACAGAAGATTTACATTCAAGGTCATTGCTATCATCTATCAAAAGTCATCTGTTGTTCATTGTATATATATATATGTAAGAACCGCCGGCCGCTCGGTTCTTATTACACATCTTGATTTTCCCAAGTTGCAGTATTGCGCCGTGATAATCTACCACGTAGGAAGAGGACAAAGCTACATTCACAACATCTTTATTTTTACATAGAATATACCAGCAGGAATTTCTCTTAACTAACCAACTTATTTAATTGTGCCACGATTTTTATATAGGGAATATCATTAAAAGAGTACAGATAATTATCCCTCGATCATGTGATCTCACGTGATCTATATAGGAGGAGCAGATTGCAATAACGAAATATTATTGGGCTTTGCACCGCAGACAGAGGCTGGCTTAAGTCTGAAGGGAAAAAAGGTGTCTGGTATGTACTTTAAGGGGAATCTCATCTGAGCCTAGAACATAACCATATATGGTATGACAAGCATTTAAGTATGTAATAAATAATGTCTGTGACTCATACGAGGTGACATATAAGTGAACAGAACTTAATATGGAAAAGGCCTAGCAAAGGATTTTTCATACACTGAATGGTATTTTTTGAAAATTTCTGGGCTTGCTTCAAAGTTGCTATATTCCCTTATAAACATTCGCCATAAGCTAAATTAAATTATATTTAATTAATTATATTAAGTGCCCGTAAATCTCTGATAATACAGGGTGTCCGAAAAGTCCTTGACACAATTAAAAAATTCATAGAAAACCAAAACAAAAATTGTCGTATATGAATTTGCGGTTTGCACCATAATACTTCACAGGTTCGAGAGTTTTTATGGCATTGGAAAAAAAATGAAAAGGGGGAGGGGGGAAAGAAGAAAAATGCATTTCGCAGGCAGGGTATCAGTATATGCTATGCTTGTAATTCTTCGTTTAGTAATTTTCATTCCTTTTTGCGTTTTCCCATGTCAACAAAAACGATTTAAAAGTAACTTTTAAATCGTTACGAAAACTTCTAAAGCATTTGGCGGAGAAAGGTGAGTGGTTGGAGATTTACAATTCGACCTTCTACTTTGTTGAATCGTTACCGTGCGATCTTTTTTGCATTAATTAAGAGAATAATTTGTAGTCTTAAAACACGTTTCTTCTGGTAATTATACATTTGTTCTGTGTAAAATCGCATATTCCAATACAAAGTGTTTTGGCCATCGTTTTTCTCTTGATGTTACTATTTTTAACAGTGCTTGAAATGTATTTACTCTTAGCTTATTGTATTGGATCTCCGAAAAACATGTTTGCACTTTCATATAAGTATTAAAAATAATCCAGCAAGAATGAGTGAATATATTAATTTCTATCCAGTAAAAAAAACTGTTATTGATGTTAGATTACAAAGATCAGTGTGCGACCCATTAGTAGCACGCAACACATCAAATCGGTAAAAGATTTCTCTATTTCTCACCAGGTTATTAGAAACATTAATCTAACTTCAAACCGAAAGCAACAGTAGTAACAATCCCGTAGCTCAAGTTTTGCGACTGCGTCCTTTGCTGAGAAATGAACCTATGAATGAAATGAACATCTGCCGAAACTGAGCGACAGAATTTTTGTCGCTGTTGCTTTTGAACTGAAGCCAGCTAAAGAGACAATCTCGATGACTGATGTAATATGGATTTTCAGATAATTAGGGTTGCGAATAGGAATTTGCGAAACAATATTTTTTAAATTTATTCTCATTAAAAAAATCATAAGACGTACAGTGAAACCTGTGTAAGTTCACCACTTACGGTGCACTGCTTTAGTGGTCAACTTAAACAAGTGGTCAACTTACAGAGGTTTATTTATATGATAAGGGCTAATTCCGTTCCTGAGAAAAGCGGTCAACTTAGACAGGTGGTCAACTTACAAGAGTGGTCAACTTCACAGGTTTATTACTATTTTTGATTGTTGGTCACCGTGGTATTCAGCCTCTTCTCCAAATCCGGGCATTTTTTTCATCGATAATTCGCCAACTTCCCTATTTCATAGCCGTGATGTCAATATTGTTGCAATATATCCGACTAAAATAAGTCTTCAATTAAAATATTAGGGAAATGTTTTTATCAAGATAAAATCGTCAAAGCAAACAATTAGTTAAAAATAAATAAAAGTGGCTCTTTTAGTAGGCTAGTATTGTAGACATCATCACACTATGAAGCGTGCATAAATTAAAAACTAATCTAATATTTACTTCATTAAAAAACAAGTTTATATGTTTTTTAGTACACGTAACAAACAGAATTGCTTATCTCTTTCTTTCAATTTGGCGATTTCTAAGTAAAAACATACTTTTTGAACATCATGTAGTATTTGTTTTTCCGATAAATTCTTAATTTTTTTTTTTTCATTTTCTCCACAGCTTTAACGGTCCGTTTTCTGACGAAACGTTATATAGGAGAATATGATCACCAGACTGGTAAGTATTACTTTTTTATTTCTTGTTTTAATAATGTGTTTGGAATTAATAGAACTAAAATGAATTTTCGCCACAAGCTTCTTAGTTGGAATAACGTAATCAGCAAGGGATTAGTATACGATTCAAAGCTGCTGCTACATCAACTGCTTCAGTCTGGTTCTGATAACGCCAGACCTAAGACGAGTTTAATTATGTTTGGGTCGAAAGAGGAGAAATTCTTTCATTGCCGCTATACCAATAACGTTGTTGGCAAGTCAAACCGGCATTCTCCACCCCTATTTTAGCAAATAGATTCTTCAAATGCTTCGAACATCAAAAGTCATCTGTCAAAGTCAGACTACATGTCGGCTTCGAAAGGAAGTAGCAGCAGAAAAAGCCAATTGCTCAGATTGGCCCCTGCGTACTGGGCACACATGAAATATAAAACGTAGTGTGTCAGCAAATTTTAAGCGGAACAAATTTCACAACAGATTGTCTTGGTCTGATGCCAGCTGTAAAGTCACATTACATTTTAAGGGGCACATTTGCACAAACATAATTTACCAACGCGAGGTAGGGGGAGGTAACTGTCACAGCCATCACAACAGTCCTGACATGTATATAGAATACCATATTGGTAATATGTGTACCCATATCATCTTTTAAAACCAAGGGTTCTTGGTGAGATTTTGGGTCCACAATCTCCTCGTTCTTGCGCCTTTGAGGGCAATATTTGTTTCAATAGGGGGGAGGGGGATAGCTCTATAATTCTCATTGACGACAATTGCATCGGCCTGGCCGATGCATCGGTCGAACCTTATTAGTAAATATCAGAAAACATGCTATTTGTAGTTGTAGCAGTGGCATGGCCGGTAATCATCGTTATACATTGAGGAGGGATATATTCGTAATGAGGTTTTTTTTATTACTACTCAGCTGGAATTTTACTTTGATTTCCAGCGTGGCCGAAATGACCCGGTTCGTCTAGACAAACTATTACCGTTGTAAAGATCACTTTGCAGGATTTTTCTTACAATCCTATTCAAAACAACTGTGCTAAAAAATTTAGAGATTCCTAGATGGATGCTCGCACATGTGTGCATCCTCAACGTTGTAACAGGTGCTACTGCCTTCAGTACAGTACCTGTGACTCTTAAGTTTGATACCAAAACATGATTTTTTAAAAATCTGGAACAAGATCATGTCGGTCAAATGGGAACCAAAAGCGAAATTCCTGCTGAGTAGTAATTAAAAAGCACCATTACGAATATACTCCTCCACAACGCATGACGATGATCATCGAGCCATGCCACTGCTACTATTGCAAATGGCACGTATACTGCTATCTACAGATTTCACTTCTAGTATCGTGCCCCCGCCGCAACTCACATAGCACCCTCCCCACATCTGAGAGAAGGGTAGGTGGTTCTGGGGGGTGATTATGAAGGACCGTGTATTAGCAGATCCAAAATTTTGGATGAGGGAAAGAGGGAGGAAAATCGATTCGGAATCTATGTTTTTAATTAATATCTCCGCTAATTTAAGTCATACAAAGGTAAGACTGGGCGCATTACTTTTTTTTTTTTGAAAAATTTCACAAAAAAGTGAATGATAAGAAAGCCAAGCAGCCGGCGGGGGCGGCTGATTGTGTAGAAAAGCGAATGGCGCAAAAAGGCGAACCAGCTGGTCACCGCAGGTGGCTAGTAGGCAATAAATTTTTAACTATCAAAGAGTGAGTGCAAGAAATGCTATTGCTTTGAATGGAGATCAAATCATTGGAAATCTATTAGAGCTTATTGTATTGAACCTTCGAAACAATATTTTGTAATTTAATTAGAAAAGATGCTAATAGTAGTTATATTTTTGCGTAAATTTTTACTGACTACCGTTTCGTTTTCTTTCGCAGAAAACAGATACAAGAATGAGCTGATGGTGGATAATGAACCAGTCATCTTTGAGATTATCGATACGTGTCCAAAAGTAAGTTTTAAAAAATTCTTCAGCTTTCATATGCTACAAAAAAGCAATCAATTACTGTCGTGATTAGAATGAGAGTGGCTTAAGTCATCCAAACAGTTTCGGGTAATTAAAGGTTTCATAAAACTTCTTCAAAAAATCTGGACAGCATAAATTTTAAGAGATTTTTTTTTAAAACATAGGTAGATAAAACGTGGGAGACTTGACCTACCCTCATTTTTTATATTTAAACATTTGTTTAACTGATGACTCGAGGTAGTAACTAACTTGTTAAGTGAGCAAGGAATCCGTTTCTACACCCTTCTGCAAATTAATTGCAACAAACTCAAAAATTAAGAAAAAAATGGTATTTTACTTAAAATTTATATAAAATCAAAAGTTTCTACTTCATAAAATGATCTTTACGACTCTTTATTAACATTTAGACACGATCCGGCATGGAATCTACCAATTCTTAACAATCATTTGTGATTTTTGTGCCCTTGTACCAGACATGAATTAGCACAGTGATTAGTTTCTCTGTAGTCGAAGAGTCCTTATGCAATAGGCGGTTCTTGCATATAACCCAAACATTCTCGATTGGGTTGATATCAGGACAATTCCCAGGCCATTCCAATGTCTCAATTTGGATCTCAGACATTAATTTCTAGATCATTTTGGACGTATAGCAAGGGTTTAAATCCTGCAGGAAAATCCATGTTCCATCTGGGTAATGTTTTTTCAATTGCAGTAAAACCTTTTTCTTTTCCAGAATAGTTATATATTGCGCAGATATATAACTATTATATATCTGAGCAATCATACCCTCAACGGGCTGCAAAGAACCAACCCTATTGTAACCGAAACAACCTCAAAACCACTTCCTTTAAGGTTGTTCATGTGGCAATCCCGAATTCTTTGGCCTGGAGATCTCTGCACGTGTTGAGTTCGTCGGCCTTGGACAATGAAATGACTTACGTCGTGAACTAGTACTTTCCTCTAATTTTCAACAGTCCAATTTTTGTATTTTAACTTCTACAAGTAGCGCTTTTTCTTCATTCGTTGGGTCAGAAGCTGTTTCTTTACGAAAGTAATATCAAAAGATATACCGTAGCCTCAGAGCAACTGTAAGACAACTAATCTCGAGAATGACACTAAGATATCCTACTGTTGCTTAGAGGCGACAATATATCAAGTTTAAATTAAGAAATTAAATGAACCAGAGAGAACTATGTAAAATAAATATCGTTCAAAAGAACGGCTGTTCATGTTTTAGGAGTATTTGCCCCACCGTTCATTTTAAGGAGTCATTTATACCATCGTTCAAGAACAACACGTCCCTCCTCTCAATAGGATGAAGCTTAAACGACAGCATTTGTTAAAATAGGGTGGAGAAGAAACGCTACTTTTTTTTTCAAACTAAAACTTGGTATTTTCCATAAGGATTACTGGCGTTGTGCCAATCAAAGTATCTCTATCCTTTCAACCCAAAAACAAGTGAGCGCATACAAAACCACGTATCTTTTCACCGAAACCACTCTAGTCTGTAAACATTACAGGCAAAACATATCACACGATTAGTGATTGTAATACCGGACCAAAAATGCAATACTGGTATTCGTTATTTTTTAAAACGTGATACCGGTATTAGAAATTTCTCAAAAAAGGATCAAAAACATATTTTTTGTTGCCATATTTTAAAGTTTTGTGCAAAAAGTACATTAGTTATGAAAATTTATTTTGTACCAATATAAAATATACATCATATAAGGCAGAAGAAAATTTTAGACTAAAAAACAATAATAGTAAGAAACACAATGCATTTATATAACTGTCACTAAAGTTAGAATTCCCTTTCATACATATTTCCTTCAGTTCAAACCAAACTTTATGAATTCACGCTGGTCGGTGGTACTGTTAATATTGCACGATACATCTTCAATAATTGACTCGAAGTCTTCTTTAACTGATTCGATCTCTTGCGTGCTGTTTTTGGACGCATCATTTGTGTGTGTGTTTCTTTTGTACTGTGTGTAGTTTTTTTTATTTTTTTATTATTATTCTAGTTTCGCTTCAAAAGACGATTCTTTTCCAATATTAAAATTATTTTCAGCGATTTCCTCTTGATCAGGATAGGTTTGTGTTTGCTTTTTGTTAACCTTTTAGTTTGAAATTTAAGTTGAATTTAACTAAATTTGATCTTGTTAGTTTCTTTTATTCCTTTTCGGTTTCTTCTTGAAAATTCTTATCGTTATTTAAATCTCTGAAAATATTTTCATCTTTTCCTCCATGCAAAATGTCAAGGCACTATATAATTATTAAATCTTATCTCGCGAAATATACAGCTAAATAGCGAGATAGGTCTAAACACCAATAACGGAAACTAGAAATTACCACTAACTTATAAACAAGAAAAGGTTTTTCTCGAAATTCGGTACAGTTGAGACTGTATTTAAAAACTATACCATTAAATATTGCTGCATTTGACGCTTGGAATAAACTATTTACAACACAATTACATTTATACTTGAAATTAACTTTTACAAAAGAACATGTGAATGACCAAAGAAGTCAGACAAATATAAACATTGGGCTAAAAACGCATGAAAATGCGATACATCAAATAATCTAGTGGGATAAAAACATTATTTTGCATCCTTTCCGTTACTTTTACTAATTTATATTCTATTATTTAATATTTTTCAGGCTAAATTTTTTCATCAATAGATTGATTTTGGTACTGTCTCATCGAGAAAGTAATGCACATTTAAAATCACAGAAGCTATCTAGTAAGCTAAACTGAAAACTCTTCAATTAAAAACTATTTATTATTTTTATCTAATACCGAAAATACCGGTATTTTACCTCGGTTAAAACCGTTATTACGAAATTGCGAAACAACTCTAAATACCGGAAATTGGTGTACCGGTATTTCAACCACTACAGAGGATAAATACGGACAGACATGCTCTATCCATTGTGACCTGCACCGTTAACAAGTGATTACGAGTGGTCCATAAATGTAACACTTTTCTTTTTTTCAAGATTTTCCACCTGTCGCAAAATATCACACTTCACCCCCCCCCCCCGTATGTCATATGTCCCGCTATTTTTCATAAACATACTCTTGTAAAAAATGCGTGATACCATACTTTGTGCAAGGGAGAATGAAGGGATAACACGAACTGTCCGAACATCCCTCCCCCCTCAAAGCGTGACATTATTTGAGGCAGTGAGATGCAAAGCGATGTAAGTGGCAAAATTAAAAATTTGGAGGTAACCAGTACAAATGGTAGGTGAACCTCTGCTCTGTCTTGAGGCAACATATAGTTATAGTAGCCCCGGTAAGTGCTGCTGTACAGCATGATTTCGAAAAAAAAAAATCAATGAAAGCCTACCTAGGAAGTTATCTTTAAGCGCGTTTTATACCAAACTTGAAAATGTCCACTTACATCCCTTTGCTTCTCATTGCCTCATTTGTGGACAGCCCCGTATTAGTCTCGTAGTTATTGGCGATGAAAACCTGGCGATATTTTGAAACTGCAGAAAGTTGGACCGGCTATCACTGTACGCAAGGAGCGGAAATACGTTTAACATCAAAAAAGCCACACTAAGATTCAATATTGTATTAGTTTTTCTGCGACAGTATATAATTTTTTCTAGACGGACACGGATTTTCCGAAGGAGGAACTACTGCAGTGGGCTGACGGCTTCTTTCTTGTGTATTCCATCATCGACCGAGACAGCTTTACCTATCTCCGAGAAGTAAGGCAACTCATCCACAACTCTAGACCGGCGTCGCCTGGTGGAACCCAAGGACAATCACCTTGCCCGATGGTCGTGGTGGCCAATAAGGCCGACCTTATTCATCTTCGACAGGTCAATCCTGAGGAAGGTATGCTTCTGATGTTTTACAACCAATGTTTTTATCATCGAGCTTAAATAGTGTTCATATTCACACAGTAAACTAGAAAACACGGATACTTGAGTAGTATTCCCTAAACTAAACAGTAAAGAAATTAAAAACAAACAAAACTCACTCGTTGAAGTAGAAATTATATTTGGGTCGTCGTTTCTTAACTTCGTTTGTAAAAATGAGAATTTGTAAATTGAAGAATTTGTTTTAAAAAATCAACGGATCGACAAGATGTTTTTCCTCAAACACTAATAATAATAAAGCTTTATTAGGTATTAAAGAAATCTTACACACGTTGATTGCAAGATTTTTTATGATGTTTTACTTAGAATAATACTGAAATGTAGAGATAAATAGTTGTTGTAATAATCATTCCTAAGTAAATCAATCTTTGAGAAAAAGTACAAAAATTTATGGGGGGGGGGGGGAAATTCACAAAATTAATGTAAAAAGTATCGCATAAAATGTTATTTTTAATATTTCTGGGTAAGGAAATTGTTTTTAAACGAACATTTATCTGCAAAATTATTACAAAAATCTGCAAGGATCGGTGATAATTTTCCGCGGACCGGCACCGGCCAGCTGGAACAACGGTTGAGAATTCCTGGTCTAAGGACATGGCGTCGGACAGGATTGGAGGGACTTCGAGGTTCGTCCGTCACCGCCAAGTACCCATTACTTGCGTACGCTAAATTCGTAGGTCCGAAAGTCCTGCCGTTGATCGCTAGCTATTTTCAACGGGTGCAAGTTTTCTGAAGACTTTCCGTTCCCTTCAGAGCCATGCTTAAATTGTGAATATGAAGATGGATGGTGCTGCCATCATCGGTTGAGGCGAAAAGTCAGGCTTCTGCGCTTTTGAGGGCCTTACGTTCACATAAACCGCTTTTTTCTGCCGCTACTTCGACTCTTAATTCCTACGCAAGATGTGCATGGGTCTCTAAAGTGGCATCATAGCTTGACTACGGAGAGATGGCGGATGAACTGGAAGCGAAGTACTTCATTTTGCAGTAGGTATGATCAGCGAGATCGCGAGAGAAGTAAAACTTTAATCTTAGCACGCTTTCGTCGATCTTAGTGAAAAAAACAACCCCGTGGCACAACAGCCTATGAAGGCCAAGGCCTACTGTGCCCATCTAACTCTTCCTGACCAAGGGCTCTGGTGTGCTAGGCAGATTTTCCGGTTAGGTGGTCAGCTTTACGCGGAACCCCCAGGGTTTAGCCGCCAAGCACACTTTGTACTCATTTTATCAGCCCACGGAAGGGATGAACGGCTGGATCTCACCTATTACCGAATGAACTATTCTGTTTCCGCTTCCAGTTTATCCGCCATCTCTCCGTGGTCAAGCCTTAGTAACAACAGCAATATAAGTTAACCTTGAAACTTTGTAGCCGGAAGTTATGATATATTGAACCCAAACTCCTTTCAGGAAAGCGTCATATCAAAGATCATAACTTAGAAAGTAAATGCAGGATTTATAAATTTTTTTTTTTAAACATTTTTTTACTGTGCGCACACGGAGAATCGGCAGTTCAATACATTTAAAAACTAAAATATTGTGGGCTAGAATTTAATTGCTTCGTTTTTCCCGAAACAAAATTTTACCCTGTGCTCAACCATGTCTTTGATGAATAGATATAAAAAAAGTTTTACATAAATTTTGGAAACACTTATTAAACTTTAGTACCTGTTACATTTTGAATTTCTTCGTTTTATATTTTTATACGGCAATATATTTAAACTATTAAAAAAATATATGTAACTCAAGTTCGGTTATTGGATTACCTTGAATATTGGAAACGGTTATTTCCAATATTCAAGTAATTATAGTCTGAACCAAACAAAACCTTATAATTCCTAAAAACAAATTTAATTTCGACACTTCACTAAAAGCAAACATAAAATTAGAACTGACAATAATAGTAACAAAGTTATACGCTTCTTATTCTTAGCTCAATATCTCCCAGGTAGCAAAATTTTTTTCAGCCTGTGTGTGTGTGAGGCAAACCGAAAATCAAAAATTAGTCTGTAGGGTATACCGGCATTAGATTAATCGTAAAATCTGAATCGGCACCGAGAAATCATTAAAGATCAGATGCTAATGCAAGAACGTGATACCTGTGGATTATATAACAGAATGTACGGTACGAATTTTTATTAGCTGAAAAGTTAAAATTTTTTCTTTCACAAATTTTAGGCTTTTTATTCCCCTAGCTAGAAATAGTGTGCAGACTTTGTTAAGAATCAACGCCGGCCAACACTAGTCTGCCGTAGGCGGCTAATCTAGCCACCGTGGTGGCTAGTTTTGATTTAAAATGTGTAGTCCCATTTGTCTACAGGGTGGCGACAGATCAGGGAAATCAGGGAGATCAGGGAAATGTCAGGGAACTTTATTAATCAGGGAAAAAGTCAGGGAAATATCAGGGAATTTTGAAAAAATAACAAAAAATCAGGGAAAATTGATTTTATGAAGGAAAAAAAATGCTTTACAAAATTAAGTACTTTAATTCATTACGCATTTTTCGCTATTTATCTGTTCAATAAAAAAGTAAAATTAATGAGGTGCGATTATACACTGCCGCATATTTGAGCATCTTTTTTTCTCAACGTCAAAGTATTGAATCTTATTAACCACAGGATGAACTTCCTAAGATTGTTTCTGTGTCTGTAGGTTGTTTATTTTACCTAGTTTGAAATTTCCTTTTACACCTTCAATGCTACGTAAAATAAACGACCATACAGGCAAAGAGGAAGCCTTCATTAATGGCTTATCTCCTTTGCCTTTATTCCATTGTTTCATAGTAGTTAGCGTACTGTAATCACGACTTCAAGAAGAAATCTTTGGTTTTTGAATTAATACTATAAAAGCTTAAAATTTATTACTTCGCGTTTTAATTTAATTGCTAAAATTGAACTTTCAATACCAAAAACTTTGTTTTTTGCCGTTATACTATTTGTTGTCACAGCAGATTATAAAGGTTTTCTTTTGTTCAGACTTAAGTGATTCTTTAATTTTATAACCAAGTTGTATTCTTCTCTTATTTATTTTGAAATTAACTAATTTCTTTTTTTTTCTTGCATTTCAAAGTTGTTTGTTACAAAAGCAATCTAAGATTTTTTTTTTGTTACATACTGAAATCATTTGAAATAGAGTTAACTTGTGTACTTAAGTAAATATCTTTATTTTTTTATTGTTAAAATGCTGTATTCATTCATTAAAACCTATGTTCTTGATTAGAGAAAAGCTCCCTATGAATGGATGTCAAATGGTTTCATCTGTTTTGCATAAATATGTCAATTAGTTATATAAGAATAACTACATTACTTCTATTCTTTCACTATTACTTGTTATTCTTGCAACAATTATTATACTGTTTGAAAACTAAGTTCAAAATAATTTCAATTCTTTTTTAGTTCTATCATAAATACACATATGTTTTTAAGAGTAATTTTAATAGTTTCTTAAAATTCTTATGCTAAGTGGTTTCTGGAAGTATTTTTTTTTTTTTTGTTTTTTAATTTTCTATAATCTTTCCATTGTACAAAAATTTAATATACTGTTTTGTAGGTTTTTATTCCCCCCCCCCCAAAAAAAATTGACTTGATATGTATTTTTTAACCATTTTATTAAAAAATGTAGCATCTTTTTAAAATATATCTTTAGTTCAACAACTTTACACAACTTAAAACGTTTAAAATACTGCATCTTAACCAAACATACAATGGATTTCAAATAGAGCAAAGAAAGAAAACTATTATCATTGGTAACGTAAATCAGGGAAATTTGGTGAACTTAATCAGGGAAAAGTCAGGGAACTTTTTTTCACAGTTCCTGTCGCCACCCTGGTCTAGTGCATGCGGAGCAAAGTGAAATAGTTCATTTCGTTTACATATTCATTGTTTAATAATCCCTAGCGTTTTCATTCATTAATTCATTTAAAAAATTCCTTCATTTAGTGTTACTATCTTATTCATTCACTATTTTATTCAATTATTTATTTTTTCACACATTCTAATTATTTATTCGTTTATTAACTTATTTATTCGCTTAATTTTATTTATTGATTCATTTATTGAAAATTATTTTCAATTTATCAAACAGAAAATATTTCATAAAAAATGTAGTTTTTCACTTTGCCCCATGAACATTTTCCTCCTTCTCTGCAAAAGTACAAATTAACTGTCAAAAATGAAAAATAATATTTCAATGAAAGTTTTATTATAAAATAATTTTCTGATTTTCTATATGATGTCATTTTCGAAACAAATTTATATTTTTTTCATTCAGTAAAAGGTAAGTAATCTAAACCATTTCACTATGCTCCACATTTCCCTACTCGCAATAAATACAAACTGCGAGCCTGCTTTCCCTTTTTATATTGATCTACGCTGAATGACAACAATTACAATTTGAAGAATTCTCGTAATTGGCGCCAAGCTCTAGAATGGAAAATAAGAGAGTTTCTCGGGATCCATCTGCAATGTGTCAAAGAAGATACATCGAATTGATTCCAAGAGCGATTAGTACTTGGAGAAGGCGCAAATAAATCAATCAACTCTTTTATTATACTTGCTCAAGTGACACAAATTTAATTACATTTTTACCGTGGGAGACAAAACGTAGTATCTACAAATGTTTTTTTTTTTTTTTTTTTTTTTTTTTTTTTTTTGCATTATTTTCATCTATTGCAAAGCTTTTATTTAGTTTCCGCTGAAAATAAATCACGAAAAAAACGTCAAGTTCCAACATTTTCATGTTGTCACTATTTAATATAAAACTCGTTTCTTCAAATATCTCATAACCTCATTCCTGCAGATATAGCACTTTACTTTCCCGCGACTCATTTATGGTCAAGAAAACCAATTTTGTGCCGAAGATTTTTTGAATTCATTTACGGAATCTGAAGTCAATGACGTCAGATTTATTTAGTGCCAAGTTTACTTCAAACTTCTTTAAAAACATTTTCCCGTTCTTATTGTTTTTCCCGTTCTAATTGTTTTCATGACAATTTCGAGATTTTATTTTCTGGATATTGATTTCGTGCCTTTGAACAATTCAAGAGCAGTATTTGCAGAAACTGCAAGGGAGAATTTCTTTTAACATTTCAGTTCGGTAGAGACAATGCAAAATTCATACACGATACAAACAAATTGATAGAGACGAACTAAATACAAAAATATTAATGTATACTAAAACACAAAATTTTTGTAATAGAGTAACTTTTATATTCTATAAAGCGGTGCATGAACTAAACGTAAGGAAATTTGTATTTCACTATTTAAAAAAGATCATCAGTTTCAGTATTAGGGAGTTATTTTCTATTATTAAAAGTTACCAAAAAGTTTTCTCCCAAAGCTATATATTTTAACGTTGTGGCATTAAAAAAAGAAAATGCCATTAAAACCAAGACAAACTTATAACAATATAAGATCACATCATTCTTATGACCTACCAAACAGTTTAAATTCTATTTCCGAAGCATCAACTTCATCTAAATACTTATCGAAGTTAAGCAAGAATTTGTGTTCAGCTTTAAAAGCTCGTATTTCGAAGCATTAAATACTTAAAAGCCTGTCGAAGCACCAAATGGTTCCACTCGCGAATTTTAAGTAGCATATTTCGCTTCGCTATTTAATAGCCAGTGAAATCTTACGGCGAAACGAGCGAACGGTTTTAAGTTTTATGGGTAATATCCCACCTTGTAAGCTTATCTTTGGATGAAAATTATCACTCAACACCTCTTAAAATGCAGTCCTTATATTTCGAAAATTTTGGATTAGTATTAGATCAGTAATTCAGGTTTAAGCAGTCTTATAATTAATCACTAGTTACTGCAATTTTGTACTACCGTTGTATTCCTTGTTATTTCATACAACTAATTTAAGTTGAATGCAGTATGAACACCGCTGTAGTTCATAATTCCTAAAAGTATAGATCTATACTCCAGAGTTAAGTGTCTGACAAATAAAAGTTCATTTGATCATCATCTCAATTCACAGAATTTTTAACATGTTTCTACTTTTTTTTCAGCTTAAAAATACAAAGGCTGTGTGTAAGTAATCGGTACTGTGCTTAAGCATAGCCTTTGCGGTTTAGTCTGGCGAAATGGAAAACACGATACAAAATGGTTTTAATCTAAATTTTTATCGGATTATTATTTGCCAGTTACAGCATTTTATCTCAGTTACTACTGTTAAAACTTCGTTTTGCATATGGTACTTTCTAGGGCGAAACGCTTGTACCATCAGCGGCAACCCCTTAAGGGTGCCATTTTGGCTCCTAATGGCACCCCTTGGGAACATTTAAGGGAGCCATTTTTGAGCATGAATGTTGAAGAACGGTATTCCATTTTAGATACTATTTCTTTCACATACTGTAAAACAAGTCCCTTCATTAGTTTTCAATGAAATGATAGAGCACGATTCCTTATTCCCGTACTACGCCCCCTTTGACATCCATTAAATACGCACTGATAAACTTTAAACTACAAATATTCAATAGATGCATTTTAAAATAATCTATTTAGTTTCATTTTGACTGTTTTGGTTTTTGAAAAGATGTAGTTATTAGAGTTTGGTAAAAAGGAGAAAATTATTTAACCACAGTTATATCGCAGAGCTTGTTAACCAACTATATTAAACAGGAAATGTAATTATTAGCCTGTTAATATAAAAGCTGTTTTAAATTTTAACAAAATGAACTTAGGATGCGTTGAAAGATTATATACATTATCTTAAATTACCTCGCGCGTTCAAAATTCTAATGATGTAACTTAACTCGGAATTTTTACCCAACTCTTACTAAAATGTAAATCAAAAGTTTTGAACAAAAGCAGAATAGAACTCTGTCACCCGAAGCATTTCAAGTGACATTAATCTGTAAGTGAAACTTTATGTCATGGTAAGTATTGCGATTAGCCCTTCGAACTCTGACCTCTTAATGACAGGTTTCTTGAAAGAAGTCGGAGTGAACTGCATTTTTATTACATGCATTAAGAGTGCAGATGTCACTAATGGCGACCTTCGTGTGGACATAAATCTACGCATAATCCTCGGTCTGTTTATGGTAAAAAAGACTGCCAGGCTGCAGCTTAGAACCTCTAAGCAAATCATCTCTAGGTGTTGGTGTTAAAAATGTACTTTCAAATTTATTGACTGTATAACAAGGAGTGAGTTTTGAGGCGTGGCCTTGGGCATTGTCATGCAACTAGATCGGTCATAGTTGAAAGTGGAACAAGTTTATGTTTTAGCGTTTCTCTTTTTGTGATGGTTTCCATTCGTTCTTAAGCTTTTTGGTAGCCCTGGAGGAAAGTAATTTAATCCCTGACACTACTTTTGCATTTTGAGGAAGTACAATCGAAAGGTTGAACACTGAAAATTTAAACGTGTTCTCCCCTTCCTCCAATTTTCAAAATAATTTTTAATTATGGACTTACTTTGCTTCAACTATCAGATGCAATTGTTTCACACTGAAAAAAAAAACTGTAGGGGCGTGACTACAAGCATGCCTTGAGCAGGGGCGCCCCGAACTTACATTTTTAGGAGGTCGGAAATTTTCAATTTGCCGAATGGAATTCCAAATTTTGCCGAATGACGATAGTTTTGCCGAATCGTCAGACAGAATGTGCTGAATAAGGAAATTTTTGGAAGGGCACAGTGACCTCCCATCGGTGCGCTCCTGGTCCTGAGGAACTTTTAACCTCACATTCCTTTTCTCCCTCCCCCTCTTTTTTATTTTGCTTTTTTATAGACTCAAGAGTTTTTAATTGTATTTCGCATTGTATGTATATTTGTACAGCTTTTCGCACAATATAATGAGATGATTGAAATTTAACGTATGAAATAAAAAATCATGATGTTTTTACGAAAAGCTCATTCACCCCAACAGATGTGCAACAAAGGGAGGACCCGGAAGGGAGGGGGGTACCCCCAGAAGTCTTGGCTTTAACATTTAACCCAATACAGTAGTTAATACACATGTAAGAACTGTTTTGATCCAAAGAACACCTCCGGAAAATAAAGAAGAAAGAAAAATAGAACGGAAATCATAAAATTTATGCATCGATGACATTGTTACTTCGAAACTCCCCCTTCCTTCCAAAAAAAAAGAGGCTTAACTCTTATTGCAAAACCCTAGTATTATTCTTCTGGTTTGTATTGACCGCAAATATTAATACATTTATTAATTAAGTGCCAATTTTCAGGTGAAGTTCTTGCCAAAGATGGAGATGCATCGTTCGTTGAAGTTGCCGCATCAGAACATGTCAGTCAAGTGGCTGAAGCTTTCTACGAGCTTTGCCGGGAAGTTCATGCTTATAGAAGACGATCCAAACAGTCTCTTTTGGATCGCATCAAATATGGCGGGAAAAACAATAAAACAGATTCTGGAAGAAAATGAAGACACGCGGAGAAATGTGAGCACAAATTGAACCGTTCTAGGAGGTGCTAGTTCAAAATATGACCAGGACATTATTTGTGCTTATAACTTTCCAAAAATCGTCAAATAAAATTTTCATTGTCTTCAGACGTTGCATCGTACAATGACTACTGAACTTGAATGGATATAAACTATCTAAAACTTTATAAAGGCAATGCTTAAAATTTTAAAAGACTAGGTTTAAGATGGTCACATTCAAACGTTCAAAAATCATTAGTAAATATTATGTGATGGATTAACGAGAAGAATGAAATATTTTTTGATGACGTAAGAGACTGCTATTTAGCACACGGTTTTGTAGAAAGAACTACCACAGCGAGTAAGTTATGATTTCTATGTTTGTAACGTGCAATACCAATGCGTTATAAAAACAACTTTCTTCAAACATACAAGTGGTTTTCCACAATGAGTTATATATGTAAATAATCATTACGCTGGCGTTCAGACAAAAAAAAAAAAATCTTTGAATTTTCTGAGTGTGATATTTAAAAGCTTTCATACACTTATATATATCTCTGTTTGTATAACTATATAATATTTTTGTAATTATCTTCTGATTAAGTATAAAATAGAGGTAAGTGAAGAATTTATTTAAACTTGTTGAAAGTTGATAAAACTAAGAGATGACCTCTGAAATTCCCAATGCAAAAACTTTTTTTTTTAAAGCTCTGACAATTTTTCTTACTGTTGTCATCCATGAATGCAAATTTTAATCTGTAGCTGGTATGACTTCATATCATTTTATTAACTCGGAATATATTAGTAATTCTTCATATGATTTTTGTGTGTTTTTACTTTTGTTTATCATTTTAATTGGCAGTACACCTCAATTATTTAGACTTACATAAAGTTTCACTACAAATATTGCTTAAAAGGAAGAATAAAGGTTATAATTTTTAATTAATATTCTTTGTTACATCGATTGTTGTTGCATGCCTCCGTTAAAAATGTATTCAAATCTCCGGTGTCGAAGACACAGTAACTATATGCATAATATTTGCTCATTCCAGTAATAGGCATCATGTTTATCATAATGTTTATTTGACATTTTATCCCTGTGCTTGGTATAGTGTATTTTCTTATGAAACTATATGTTGGATACAAAACTGGACATGTGGTTTTCGATAGTTTGTTTAAAATAAACCAGTGTTGTACACTAAATGCCCAGTTCTGCTTGTCTAATTCAAAATGTTTGTGTTGTGATCGAGCGCTTCAATCACTTAGATATTACATATATTCACTTCCGAAGTTATACTTTGGCTATCCTTCCTGTGATATGTTATGTCACCGTACAGATTATATGACTTATGCTTGGTTGAGTTTCATGGAATATTGCAAAAAAGCTGAAGAAGTCTTCAACAATCCTTGTAACTTAAGCCACATAAGTGTTGCGGTTTTGTGTACTGCTATTAAAAAAAAATCTATGCAAGTTAAAAAAATATATATATTTCAGATAATCAAAAGATTTCCTGTTTTTCCGATTGATAGATAGTATTTATTTTACTTAAGGGTTTTCAAAAAAAAAAAAACTCTTTTAAATCACAGTGCACAAATTTTCTACAGCTCAAATAACATATCCTTAAATAATTTTGTCCTGGTAGTGTATCTAGACGTTAACTATGTACTTTTTAATGTACTTTTAACATTGTAACAGAAAACTTAATTAGTGTCAGTTTTTACAAAGGATGTGCAAACTACGTGGTAACCATTTTGGTTCTCAAAGCATTTTTAAAAATTATAGCCCTGAACTTCACCTTTATTAATGAGAACTAGCTAAAAAGGATTGTGTTCACAGTTAGAATATTTTGCATGAGGTGTTTTTGGGATAAGTAAACATAGACAAACTAATGCGCACTTTTATGTTTTGATCGCATGTAACGTAAAAGTACGTTTCCCGTTCCATCGGACGGATGCAAAAAAGTGCCGATGGCTGTTCATAATATCTATTGCAATAGAAACTAAAAACGCCTTTTGATTATTTTTCAATTTTGAAAAACTTAATATGTGGACAATTCTAATAAACTAATAGTTACACTTCCTTTTAACCCTTCAGAACTCGCGCAGTGAGCGAATACTGACACCAAGAAGAAAAAACTTTCTTTTCTTTTATTTCATCAAATATTTTATTTGTTTAAGCAAGAATTCTTTCTCGCACATCATGTGGTGTTTAAAATAAATTGCAAATGAAATATTTTCAGCTAGAAAACATTTTCAACATTTTTTGAGGGAAGCAGTTGGTGTGAGAAAAATTCTCACACGGTGCGTTCTCAGGCAACTTATTTTGACGCAAGTTCTGGAGGGTTAATGATAATCAACAAGAGCAAACAGGAATTTTTGCTTGTATTAGCTAATCGGGAATGTTTTACCTACAGGTTCTTTATTTCTCTGGGCATTGAAAATTTGTTGAGTACTTTTCATATCTGACGCAATTCTAATGTAGAAATGTATTTTGCAAATTGCACTAATATATACATAATGAAGAAAGAAGAAAAGAAAAGAAAAGAAAAGAAAAAAAAACAGCAAAATAAAGTAACAAGTGGTAAAGCAAAACCCCAGGTTACACATGTAACGTTTAATCGTTTTATAAACGTTCAGAAATGGTTGTCAGAACGCTTACAACCGTCTTAAATGTGTGCTACCTGGGAGCAATATTTAAAAATCAGCTTGGTTTAAGCAACACTAAGAAGGTTTTTTTTTCTAATTCTTGATTTATTACAATGCAAGCACGAAAAGAAAAAAAAAAAAAAAAACACGTCAAATTTCAACATTTTAATATTGTTAGTATGAAATCTAAAACGCGTTCATTCAAATAGCTCCAAAACTCATTTCTGTAGATACTGCCCTCTACCTTCCCACGTCAGTACGTTTTACAGTAATTTTTGGTTAGCGTAACGAAATCTTCATCCACGCAAAAATAGCGGCAAAGTTAAAATTTTACTCCCGGAAACATCCGATGTTCCAGCAACATAATCACTTAAATTTATAAAAAGAAATTAATCACTGAAAGTATCTGCCAACAGAATAATAAGTTAATACAGCAATGAAATTTACATCAATTTCTCTTCAAAATGCTATCTTATTTTTTTCCTGCAGCACTGCCCAATTTTGTCATTTCGTGTATTTTATACAAATATATGTTCTCTGCTCAAGGTTTATCGTCTATGTTCGAGCCACAAGCTCAAAATAATTTACTGTGAAGTTACAAAAATGTCTGCTGCTAAATTAAGAAAAAAAATTTAGTTAATGAGTTAATTAAAAATCACTTAGTAAATATACTTTACACTTCCAATAATATCAACTCAAACTAAATAAATACAGATTGATGCTTAATTTTCATTAATGCAGTCAAAGATAACTGCATTAAAGATCTGCAAGAGAGAGAGAGAGAGAGAGAGAGAGATTTAATACCTTAACATTTCTAACTATAACTAAAGAAAGAAGATAATTTGAAAGATTAAATACGTGGTGGGATTTTTCAATTTCGTAAAGAAAAAAATTGAATTGGAATTCAAAATTTCATTGCAGAGCACGTTCAATTCTTTCTGACTCAGTTTATGAATACATTTTTCCTACTTCAACGCGGTTTTTGAATAATTATTATTTTTGATTAAGCAAAAAACCACTCTTGAATGCGGGATATTTTCCAAACTTGCATGATATAGTATAATAACTATCAAGGTTATATACATTTTACGTTAACATGCATAAAAATACACTAATTCTATATACATTTAAAACTGCTGTGTTAATTTTACATCTTGAAAAATTTTAGAAAGAAGAATTTTAGAAATTTCGACATTGGTGGAAAAATTTGAAAGTAATTTCATATTGAAGATTTAATAGGTAATGTTATTTACGGATACATTAACAGCTACTATACATTTTTTCACCTAAACAGAACATAAAACACTTTTACAAAGAAAGAAACCACGCAAAATCTAAAATGAAATCGTTACCTCTACGCCAAAATCTCAAATTTGCAAAAGTAGGGCCGTTATTTAGAGAAGTCTGACACTATACCTTTTGTCCCAGGGTGGAATCACCCTCTAACTGGCTAAAATTTAAAAATCTGTGCACTCACAGGCAACACGCGCGCACACACACACACGTACATACAGCTGTATATTATATGTATATACATACAGCTTGTCTACATTTAACTTGCTATATTTCTCTTTTCGCAAATGTTAGTCCTCGATGCATACTTGCAATTCCAAAAATGGCCAAAATAAGATGCAGAGCTAAGATTAAAAAAATTGAAGAGCAAAAACATTTAGTGAAAAAAAAAACAAAAAAAAAAACGACAGTCAGATTTTCAAGTAGCACACCCTCTTATATTTTCCCTTTTAGGTCAAAACAATTGTAAAAAAAAGTTTCATATGCGACAACACGTGGCGACTTGCGCCTGAAAGTGTGAACCAGCATTGAGCACTAGAACGAATCGAAAAAAAAAAAATTTTTTTTTTTTGGAAATTAATTTTATGTTGATAAAACGTTGCCCCTATAGTCCCACATGTACCACAAAAATATTTATTAGTAGCATTTCCCTGCCTTTTGACCTTACAAACTAGATGTTGATAACATTTATATTATTACAACACCTGTTAAGATTAATTTATTCAATAAAAAATTTATGAGCCTGTATTTCATAATTGTGCATGGTTTGATTGGCAGCAACACGAGTTTTAAGTTAGGAAAAACACAAAGCGTTGAATTAAAGGAAAGTTACAGTAAAATATAATAAGTAGTTCATATCCTGTTGACTATGGTACAATATCTATAGACTTCTGCTCAAGGGCGAGCATGGTGTAGTATATTACGCTTTGAGGCAATCATTTTAAGAGATTTGCTTAAACTTTTGCTATTGACAACGAAAAGTACCATTTGGTAACATTTGATCCTGCTTTGGTACAAGAAATACGTGATACAGATGCACTAAACTTTTACTATTGTGACGTTGTTTGTGGTTGGTTCTGAGATCGTACCAAACATACTATCGATATTTATAGATGTGTGATCGATTTTATTATTCTTGTAAATGGATTTTTCCGTATCATATTCCTCCCCCTGATAGATGAAAGAAGACTAACTGGTCTTACATGTAGACGAACTAAATCTTTCCAGCTTTAGATGCGTAGTACTTTGCATGTTTCCTTCTATGGTGACGTAACTCAAAATAGGAGAAGAAAAACTTTATTTCTCTAACAAATTTCTCAAATATTAACTTCAAAAAATGAAGTTCAGAAGATTAGCATTCGATATAAAATAGAGGTGGAAAAAATTAAAAAATAAATTTCGGATAATCCTGTTTCTTTGATAAAGGATTGCAAATCATTAGAGACAAAAACAAAACGTTTAATTTCATTCAATGCTAGAATTTGAAATACAGAAAAGAATGCTTCAAATGAGTAATGTCTGTAATAAAGAAATGTAGAAGACTACCGATTATCGGAGGTAAATGAGATTGCTACTATCCTTGGATATGAATAGAGAGGGAAAATAATTGGTAATGGATCGTAGGCATCAGAAACACAAATTAAAATTGTTTAAATATTGTTAAGTATTAACTGGAAATAAGATTCATTTTTATCCAACTCGTTTAATGAACTTGGTTTTGTTTCAAGCAAAACCATCTCTCATTTCCTCTTCCATTTAAAGCGTTTTACAAAGGCAAACTAAAAATGCAAGAGAAGATAAATATACAAATTAATTTGCATAAATTTAATGGAATGATAAGTTAATCAATGCTTTTAGGTTAATTGGTGAGCACAATGCTCATTTTGACCCAATATTTCTAGAATCATTGAAATATCTTTCATATGATTATAATTTATTTAGTTTTCGTTTCTAATGACTGATTTGGACAATCCATTTTGTGCAAATAAAACGTCGGTATACGTTTCTGAATGATTAAAGATTATGTTTCACGTTCTGCAAGAACGAATTTTATACTGAGATGTGTTGAATATTAAGCAACACTGAAATAGTTTTTTTTATAAATAACTTATAAATATTTTAAACATGGTCATCAAAGCGTTCTCAAATTCAAAATCCAAAAATGATATTTCTAAAGAAGATCTCGTATAACCAACTAGTTTTGCACGTGAACAAAAAACGATAAGTTTCCTTCTCAAATCATTTCTATAGCAACAAGTTTATGGCGGTAAAATTAATTAAATGTGATCCGATCTGGATAATCCGATTCTGGTTAGAAAATTCAACTATAGGGAAAGCTCTGTTACGCAAAGATTAGAGTTCATTAAGTAAATATTAAAAACATATTAGTTAGTGCAATTTCAAAAGTAGTTCATTACTTTTTTTTTATAAAGATTTCTTTAAATAATTATTTTCATTGGATAAAAAGAAGTACTAAACAATTAAGTCCATTCATAAAGTGACAGAATAACGGGGTGAACCTATATTTAATGTTTTGACTTGCTGATTATGTTACTCCACAATGATTGGCATTTTGTGATATTAAATATTCATTAGCTGGGAAACTAAATTCTTAGGAACCAGGAAAAAAATTATGAGCCAGGCGATTTTTCTCTCAGAGATTATAGGCAAAATCTGTGGAACATGGCTTCTTAAAGATTCTTTTTCTTAAAAAAACCAGTCGCCAAGGTATTCTTTTTAGTCGCCGTGGAG
Source organism: Uloborus diversus (assembly GCF_026930045.1). Classification (NCBI taxonomy): domain Eukaryota; kingdom Metazoa; phylum Arthropoda; class Arachnida; order Araneae; family Uloboridae; genus Uloborus; species Uloborus diversus. The sequence goes on from NC_072740.1 coordinate 18,072,773, forward strand.
ACTTGATGCCCATGCTTCGCCTCACCCTATTCATAAGAATTTTTACATTCGTCCGTTTTCCTTAATTTCTCATACTTTTCCATTTTACCAGTTCGGATATTTATCCTCGGAACAAATATTGTATGCCTGATTGCAAAAGCTTATATTTCATAACAATTGTAGTCCTACGTTCTTCAAAGCAACCAAAAAATCGAAAAGAAAAACCATACGAAATTCGCTATGCAAAGGCAATCAATTTAATACATGAAAAGTATCTTCAATGCTCAACTCAGGTGTGTTATTATTAAAGATTTCGTTACCGAGAGAAATTCGCTAAACTGAGATTTCGGTCCTAGAAAAAAAAATTACTTTATTTCTGCATGACAGTAATTTTTGTAACTTTATTACAACAACCTCAAAATGAGAAACCAAGGCAAAAGCGTAATCTGAGTTAAAAATGTCAAGGATATGACACCAATAACCTCATTTCTTCTAGGAAGCAAACGATGACAAGTTAAGTAAAATACAAAGTGAACGGAGCTATAGACCAAAAGGGAGCATCAGGCTCCAATTTATTTATGCAGCTTATAAACTATTCACCTGCATTAGATCTTTTATATTTTATACCAGTGGTGTCGATTGTCGAAACTTTTCCCACACGCGGACCACACCACATGTTAAGATGAACCTCGCAGGTCAGAGCACACACAGTATACTTATACATTTGTTAAATAATGTGGAAAAGGAAAGAAAAATAAACCAAGAACTGTTGTCATCATCACGATATTCTTATTTCACTAATACGAATTTTTTAAAAACAAATTTCTCAATAGTAGAACCTCGATTAACCGAAGTTACTGTTAACCGAGCCGATAATGAAGTCTATTTTTTGCGTGATCGAACAGTCATTGACAGAAATTCGAGACTTTTACAAAGAAAGGTAAGAAACTAAAAAAAGAAAAAGAAATTCAATAAAATTATGAATTTTCGATTTGAAAGTAAAATATTTTCTGGAAATTTGTGTTTTTTACATGCATCTTTCAATATTTCACTTAGCATTGTAAAAAAAATTTAATTGACTTTTAAAAACTTACTTCAAGTTGTTTTCATATATTAATTTTTTAACGGTAAAAAATTAATTCTTATATTTTCATCTTAATCTTTTTAAAATAATTTATTGTATTTTTAATTAATACAATTCAAAAAATTATGATCTTGAAAAGTGTTTATACAAAGTTTCTATTAATCAAAATTTCAGGTATCCGAGGGACTAGCGGTTCCAATTAGCTCGGATAATCGAGGTTCAGCTGTACTTGGCTCCAAATTAGCAACATTCATTTTCAATACCGAATGAAAATTTCGGTATTGAAAATGAATGATGGTTGTTTTTGAGGGTTTCAGCACAATGTTTTCAATTCGTAACATTGAGTATAGCAATATGACATTGAATATAACATTAAAAACGCTAACCCATATGGCCCGCGAGCCGTAGGTGAGTACCTTTGGCAGAGAAAGGCCTTCTCGGATTGGAAATCTCGATCAGGGCCTTCTCAAACAATAACGACGGGCCACATGAATCAGCTTCGCGGGTGCCATATGACCCGTGGGACGTAGGTTGTGCACCGCTGTTTTATGAAAATACGTAAATCTCACTATGATGATAAAGAAGTGATTTTATTGTGATTATAGCTGTAATGATGTTACTTTGCCAGAAAAAAAAAACATGTTTCTCAAGTCTTGTAGATGTAGCAGACCAAGAGCGTGCCAAAGCATGCGTGTTGTAATCAGCGTGTGATATCTAAAACTGTAGTATATGATCTCTTTTATGCATATCTGTAAACAGTGTTCACTTATTGTGAAGTAAATGCATTTATATTTTATCCAACAAGTTTTGTAAAACAAAATCTTCAATTATTCGTTTGAGTAAAATCATGTCATTTTGATTTTCACATGCATTTGTTTATAAATATTGCGTATTATCAATAAATGTGACAAAGGGCGTCAACAGAGAAAACGTAATAAGACTTTTAACAGATTTTTTACAGTTAATAGACTTTTTACTTTTAAGACTTAAGTTTTGAAGAGGCTATTGGAATGTTGATTTTTTAAATTTTTGTATGTACTTGCTTAAGGGTTTAGTTCAAAAGGCTTTAAACTTGTATTTTTTAGTTAGAAAAATTGACATGTTTCAAATATTTAAGGTAACTGTTAAACTTAAAACAAATTACGCCTTTAATAATGTGTATTAACAAATACAAGTGAAGTAAAAATCTAATGGCAATGTGTCAATTTTGGATGCAAAAGCAGATGTTTTTTTTTAATTTAGTGGGGAATGAAATACTTCTTACATTTTTGTCATTTAAATGTGGTCTTAACCTTATTTTTTATAAAATAAATAAATAAATAAAAGTATTCCGACACCTTAAAAGATATTTAAAACTAAATTCCTGTTTTAAAGCGCTACCACTCAGAATCAAAACTTGAATAATAGGGTAATCAATTGAAATAGAAGTAACACTAAGGTTAAACTTCCGACTCGTGATTCCTTTTTTTTTTTTTTCATTTTTTTTTTACTAATTCCATAAAACAATTCACCCCAGCGCAAATTACTTCAATTTCATCGTTCAGACTAATATAAAAAATATTCTCGATGCATTTGGGGAGATCGATAATCGTTGCTTTTTAAAAATATTTTAAAGTTTAATTTTGCGAAAAATCAACAGCTAAAATGAATGAAATATTATCAGGGTTTTAAGTAAAAATCAATGAAATTATTCATTACATTACTTCAAATTACTATATTGGTTATTAAAAATGGTTATTTTACATTTAAGTATATCTATATTTTCTCCTAACTAAACTTTGTTTGACGAAAATATATGTTATATCCGGCATGGCAATTCGTGTGACAAAATATGGCATTTGTTTGAAGGTGGTCAGATCCTTCATAATAAATAATTTTTTGTAACGCTTGCAGCATTTTGTATGTAAAGGACGTTACAGTATGGAGGCTCTTTCTGCGACTTGGTATTGAAGCAAGCATTCTTGGCGTGAAAATTTTAATCTCTTTCGTGAGAATAGTCAAAAAAAAAAAAAAGTCTTCTTTGCTGATTGAAGTGGAGTGTTTTTCAAATAAAAATATTTTTTCATATGACTCTAAACTCGATATTAGGAAATATATTCATTTATAATAACCAGAAATAATGCTTTATATTGTTTACATGTAATCAAGGGAACATAACTCGATTTCTCAATGCCTTTTGAAGTTTAAACTTTAAAGATAATTTTAAAGCTCGTTTGTCACTTTTTTCTGTTGCTAATATTCGCACCAAGGGAAAAGCAGTGCCCGATGTAACAATTTGTCGCCAAGTTCCCGCATTTTTTTTTTTCTACTTTTTTTTCTTTTTTGCACTTGAAATGCTCAATAACAAGGTATAAGACAATAGATTTCTCGTTGTCAAAAGTTAACGAATTATATGAAATAGTAGTAGTTAGAATGCAAATTTCTAACTTTACAAAAACATCATTATGTATCTTTTTTTTTTTTTTCAATACAAGTTGAATTAGTTTAAATATTTAGTAGATCCGCAAAAAGTTATTCGTGTACAACAATACGATAGTAAAATTAATTATATGTAATTATTAAACAATGTTACATCTTCTATTTGAATAAGAAAAATTTAAAAATTCGACATTTACATTTGTAGCGCTATGTCTGCTGAGAGGGTCAAGCAATGTACTTTTACGAAATGCAAGAAATTTAAAGGAATTTGAGTTGAAATTTAGAGTTTTTACATCCTCCACCGCTTGTTATAAAATAAATTATGTTTCCAAATACTAATTTCACAACGCAAATTTTAAAAAAAATTGAAATTACGAGACACTTTGTTCATCAGTTTTTTCCTCCTCCATCGTTTTATAAGTTTAGTCACTAAGTACTGCATTTGAATAGTGAAAAGCAGATATCTTTTGAGCTGATTGGATGAATTTTCGTCAATTATAATACGAAAAAAAGGCGCAAACAAATCATTTCAGCATTTTTGTACAGAACTTCGTTTCGATTCTAATTGTAAATTTGGGATAAAAGCTACTTGCTGCCGCTTGAAATTTCGAAATTAGCGTCTATTTTTAAAGCGAAGACATGCTTTAACGAAGAGCATTGTATATTGATTGCAGTCCAAAGAAAGCAAAGTCAACATAAATTGAGTAAAATAAGAAGTATTATGTTTTTTCCCAAGACTACACAACATTTAAACTATTTATTTAACTGAAAATATCACAAAGTGACTTTTCGGTCACTTTGTAATATTGTGATAAAACTATTTGTGCTGTGTATATTTTAAATATGATAAAAGAATTAAAAATTTACTGATTCTGGCTATTAGTTAATACCCCACAAAATTGCGCCAGGTAAAGCTGTCTCAAATATTTAGTTTGTAAAGCAAGTCTCAACATTCATAATTTGTCATGCTACAGCTGCTTTTAATAATTATTGATAAATAAAAGATCTTTTCTTGAATTGTAAAAAAAAGTCAATTTTAGGATTTTATAAATGTAATAGGGGGCTCTTCTTCCTGCTCGTTTCGATCTCCAACAGCCGTTCACCACCTGCAGTAGTTCAATGACGCCTGCGGCGGATGACACTTAATGAGTTTAATACTTTCCAGTGTGTTAGGACATCCTCTGGACCGGTTGTCCGGCCTCTTAAGGTTCAGAGGGTTGAGATAGGCTGGAAATTGCTTCCCCTGGATGTCTTGCATTCAACGGTACCAGTATTGACTTGATAAACTTTGCCAGTCCGGAGGAGATAGGGTTACAGACACACAGACAGATGCACACAGGTTTTAATAGTATAGATTTCATAGTATGGAATATATTTTTTCAGCCTCGTATAACCTATTTAATGATACGGAGTAATTGAAGCTCAAGCAGCAGAACCTCAAAAATATTAATCACAAACTAAAAGTGAAGAAGGAACCGAAAAATGAACCTCATTACATATTAAGGCAGAACAATAATATTATGACAGCTTATTATCGAGGATAGCATTCAAACAACAATAAAAAAAGGAATATAACTATCTTAAAATTATTTCTCAATGGTGCAAGCATTTTGCAGATAGTTAAGAAAATGGTGATGTTTGTTGATTAAACTCTTAAGCAAGTTACTGTTTTTGCATGACTTCGATAAGATGAAGCCTAACCTTGAGATGGTTTACTTCTTTTTAGAGACTTCACGGGCGGAGGGTTATTTGTGTTTAGTGGGTTGCTTTCTCAGTAGTTTTGAGAAAGTACCTAACTCAAATCTGAGCCAATAACTCATCCCCTTTTTATTGGGAAGTGTTACTGGAGCTCACCTTCTAATGAGTTGGTTTTCTCACGGTCAGACATCATCTTATTAGAAACCGTACAATATTTCTGCCTTTTGCTGTCACTGGGTGAAGAACATTCATTGAATACAATGCATATGTATGTTTCTTCAGCATTAAGTTCATCATTGAAATTTTTAGGAAAATTATGAAATTGTATAGAGTTAAATGTAAAAATCTTTGTTAAGACAGAAATTATAAATACATTTCCCTGTGTTTGCAAGATTCAAAACTAGATCTAAATTAATTGCTGACAGATTTTCTTTACTCTTGGCAGCTATATTAACTGCAACTTTGGGTTGTGCAATGTAATATTTTTATATGAACTGATATAAATAACATTTGTTAAAATGCTAATTTTAATTATAAAAGTTTTCCAGGTGATTTGTATAAACCATCGCCTTAGATTACATATCGGTCAACAAGATATATTGTCGGATGAATACGAAGATTATGTAATTCTATTGTTACCAATGAAGTTCTCTATGGTTATAATTAGCTTAGCACGCGTTCAATGTATAACAGATGGCAAAAATCTAAATAATTTCCCAACCTGGCCCTTAATCAATGTGCTCCGAAATTGTATCTTAAATGAGTCTTAGAGAACATTGTAAAGAACTCAAATTCTCATCAATAAGCTGTAAGTTAGTTGATATTTAATTAATTAGAGGTCTGTGTCACATAACGCCTCCTTTTGCATTATAACATACTGATATAAAACACGGATGGTTCATGTAAGCATGAAAACTTTGCACAGTATTTATACACTTAAAAGTGTTATAAAGAAATAGGAGTATCATTTGTGAGCTAAAACTTGATCATGTGATATATAACAGGTGTTATGTGGTTTGAAAAATCTAACAATTTAGGAACTTACTCTGATCTAAAATAGCTTCTAGCTTTAAAAGATGTATCGTTTCAGTTTTAGCCTGTTATTCAAAATAACTTAATGCTTTTTTAGCCTAAATTAATAACTCTCAAATTAACTTCAACTAATTTGGTTGTACTCCTAAGTTAATCAAAATAATTTAAGTGATTCTAAATTAATAAATGTAATTATATTTTATTAAATTACATGCTGCTGAGAAGAATAAATTAAAATAACTTTGCTCTCAGTTTAAGTTTAGTGAGATTAATTTAGGAGAAAATAAAATTAACTCAAATAATTCTTTATAGTTAACAGATATATAACGCATTTGCATATCGCTTAGAAGGTTTATAACAGTCTTAAGCGCATAAAATAGTTTTAAAACCATCTTATGCGCATTGTGCTTGAGTCCATTTTTCCCCCTTTTTTTTGTAATGTTAAATATTTTTACTCATCAAATTTGTAATTTTGGAGCAAATTGAATCCCTAGAACATGCATCTTCATTTATCTGCATTGCAAATGGTTCAAGTTTCTAGCAATATTGGTTTGAACTATGCATTTTCTGAATTGTTAACTCGTTAATAATATCATGTGTTTTATGTAGTTAATTTGCTATAATATTTAAACCATGCTGCCTGATGTGGTATTTTTTCGACTAAAATTACACAGATTAATGCTTTTTTATAATCCTGTTTAAACAAAACAAGAAAACAGTTTGAATATTAACATACTTACTGCATTCATTTTTTTTTTCATTTTTTTTTTTTTTTTATACGGAGAGTTATACGAAATATTGAAATTCACAAAATCTACCTGTTACAGAATTTTTAAAAATCTTTGTAAAGCAATTAATTGTTTATAGTGCGAAACATTGAATATTAACATGGTTTGACAGGCAACTACGAGATAACTCGTAGATTGAGTTCTTTTTTAGGGCGCCAACTACGAGTTATTTCGTACTTGTTTACTTGCCATTTTTGTGCAGCTACGATTAAAATCGGAATATATCAGTGCTAATATCGATAGATGGCTTCGGGGAAAAGAACAAAAAATCAATGCTGCCTTGCACGAACAGAAAATTTATTAAAAAACGAACAAAAGTATCATTATAAAAATTAATTCAAATTCACGAAATAAATTAATATTTTATTGTTTGTGGAACTTTTTAAAGCAATCTTCCACACAAAAAGCAGGCTTCTCTTTACAAGCTGGACAGAAATAACGCGTTTCTGGCCGTTTTTTTGCTTGGGTACATATCCGACATGGTTTTGTCGGACGCTGTTTGTTTTCGGTAGGTGGTTTCTTTTTTTATGCTTTTTGATCATAAATCTGCACTAGAGTTAAAAGTTTTTAATAATATAATGTGATTTAATCAAATTGTCATTTTAAGCCAGATTTCTGAAAATTGCCGTGGCAGGCAATGTGTTAATAAAATTACAAAGAAATTACATCAAGTTAATTGTTACAGACTAACGTTACGCATATTCCTGTGTATTTTAGCTCTTGATAATTTATGAAGTATTTCAAATCAAAGCAACATGTTTGCTATTCATAAAACTAATAGAAAGTTTTCTAACATTTAATATTGGCGCAAATGAAATCATACGTATCGATGTATCAATGTCAAGAGCAACACTAGATAAAAAATTTCAACACCGGTCAATGAAATACTTTTTATTGAACGACCTTTTATTAACCCTTTACTGTTGATGCTTTTTAAAACTAATGAATTTATATAGTTTAATCATACGAAACTTGAATCTCAGTTTTTAATTATCTGACACTTTAATGCTAGTATTTGAAGACTGGTACTTTGAGAAAAAAGATTTAACAGCTTTTTTATGAATAAAAGCATCAACTTGGTTTTTTGTACCGCTCGTATTTAAAAAAATAACTTTTAACGTTTTTTTAAAACAAATTTCAAGGCGAAATGAAAGATTGGTTAATTTTATCACCTCCCTTTATAATGTTTTGCTCATGAGAAACCATTTTTTTTTTAAAGAAACTATTACTCATAACTGAATTGTAAAACAAGGAGAAACCAGTTTTAATGGGCATGGATTTTAATAAATATTGCTGATTATTTATCAGTCCGGATTATTATTAGCAAAACAAATGTACTAATGCAAGAGATATTCATTAACAAGAAACATAGTTGATTAATAGCACAAATGTAAAAGATATGAGCGAAAAAATCACTGCTAGAGGATTTGGAATAATAAGAAAATTATTGAACTACGATGGCTATTTTTACAAAAAAGGATAAAAATTCTAAACAAAAAAAGTCTCAAAAGATTAATTAAAAATGCACAAATAAAAAAGATGAATTAAAAATGCGCTCGTTTTTTAAAAGAAACCGTTAGCGTTTAATCACTAACACAAGAAGTGTGTCTTAATAGCTCAGATAAAAAATGTATTCACGTTCTACCAAAACTGACATATTTGCCACACGTGGGCATGATTCGTTAAATTCGGTCGTTTCCAATTTTGATATATTTGCCACACATTAAGCGTGGTGTGACTAGTGAGCTCAACAATAGAGATATATTTTTCATTAGTAAGTATATTAACATTCACTCTTTATTTCTGTGTAAATCTTGTGCATTGATAAAATTTTACCACCTTAATGAAGCGAGTGAAATTTTGTATATTATTATTAACTTTTCTATTCATATGTTATTGTCTGTATTAGTTGTATGTATATAAAATATTTTTTGTCCACTCTTTGAAAAATTGAACATGTTTAAAGACGAAAGTTCATCTCTATCACTTTAATGTTTGTATATTTTGAGTTTCTCATCACTAATGTAACTCATCACTCAGAAATACGAAGGGTCTATGTTAATACTGTTTTTAAGACTCATTATTCTTAGATTAGTGCAAACTTCATTTTTTACTTACATGATACGTGTTTCAAATGGCAATGAAAAAAGTTCTTTTATTTTGAGGTAACGCAAATAGTTATCAGGAATTTCTTCATTATTCGCTGCCCTCCGCCCCCCCCCCCATGTGTTCTTATCTACCCACAATCGCAGCTAGTTATTTAAAAAAAAATCATAACAAAACATAAATAATTGCGTTTCATTGTTTTCTGCTGATAAGGTTGAAGTAACTGAATTGACTAGCGAAGATTTTAAATTGCATTGTCCAATAATGTAAATCTACATGCAAATTAAACAACATTTATCATTACAGCGAGTTTGTGCTAAGGTTTTCATTGAAAAACAGCTAGTAAACATTTTTTCGTAGGTATGACTAAAACTTGCAATGTTGGATGTATTTTAAACTAGCCGTGATCATTTATGCAGAAATATTAGGCGATATTCATACATTTGACAAATATTAAACAAAGAGCGAGGGAATAAAAAACACGACGAATGAGAAGGCTTCTCTGCAATAAAAAAATATAAACATAAAAATAAAATATATCTTTCATTTGACGCTTATTTACTTCCTCACTTATCGTTTGTGTTTTGGTATTTTCCGTCAGAAATAAGGGAAAAAAATGTTACTTTTTCTTATTTTTTGTGTTAACGATTTTCTGCCTACTCTTAATAGAAAAAAATTGATTGCTCGAAACAAATAGCGCATTTGACGTTTATTTTCTTCGCATTATTCTTCTCTACTTAAGATTTTACGCATGGTTTTAAAAGAAAAAAATCGAAGTATCTAGTTTTTATAATCATCTCTATTTTATTTGCCGCACTTAGCATTTTGTTTTCTTTCCATCTATGTTTTATTTGTATCCGTCGGTAACAATAAGAATTTCGAGTTTTACTGCAAAGCTTTTTCGCTAACTTTAACTTCAAGTAGATTTTTATTTTTAAAATAAACAAAAAATCTGTTTGTCGTGGTTTCATCTAAAGCATTTGAAAAAGAAAGCTGTCCCTCGTTCTATTATTAAAGTTTTTTTCTTAGTTATTATTTACACACTAGTTTAGTTAGAAATGATCAAATTATACGTTTGTTTTCCTTTCATCCAACAGCTATTTTGTTCCATAAAGTACCGTCACTATTTTTTACTACGAGTCAATACTACTACTTTACGAGTCAATTCATTTAAAATAGGTATGAATGCTACCCATATCTGTGTTGTATTTTGTGATTAATCTCTAAATCATACATTGCTCATGGTTTCATCAAAAAACAAAACACATTGCATCTGTCCTTGATTCTCTGTGCGTAGTATATTTTTTTCACAACGTTGCATTTTGTTTATATTTTCTTAGTAAAGTATTTACATGTGGCTATCTCGCTTTATTTATTTTTTTTTTTGTGTACTACATGTTATTCTTTTCTTCTTCGTCTGAAGAGAAAAGAATAACAAGAAGTACGCAAAACAAGCGAGACAGCTGCATGATTTGTGTACTATTGTTACTAATATTTTTTTCATCTGAAAAGAAAAGAATAACAAGTAGTACACAAAACATGCCAGACAGCTGCATGTAAATATTATTACTAAGAAAATATAAACAAAATATCTGTGCCTCGGAAACAGACTAGCGTAAGTCCAAAAATTGCGATTTTCAGATTTTCAGATTATAAGTGCATTGTATGTAGAATCCTATTCCGCAGCCAGAGCCATATGAACGTAATTGTAAAATTTTTATTCTACTAATTGTAACTAATTGTAAAATTTATTATACTGAACTTAGTGTTAATTTATTAATCATGCTGTTTCATGTCAATTGTTGAATAAAATGCTGAAACTCTCTAAGATTCCGATTAATCATATCTATGGATGATAATTTATGGATGAGTTTATGCTCAAATCTGCATTTCTCATGGTTTTTAAGGTATTGAATGTGTTAGTTTTAAACGAAGTAATCAAGCTTGCAGCAAATGCAGGACAGGTTTTAAACAAACTCAAAACTGTTTATCTTAATGTGGTCATCAAAAAGTTCTAAGAATATTTTTATATTAATGTTACATTTTAACCATAAAATGAAATTAAAACTGATAAGAGCATAAGCAAAGCAAGTACAGCTGAATGTCAATTAAGTTCAGTTAAATTTTATAAAATTAATTAAGATCTTTAACTAATGTTAAAGCTTATCATGTCAAACTAAACAATGAAAGCAGTGATGGCACTAACTGACTTATCAGTTAGTAACACTAAAATAAAGAAGTATATAAATATTTTCTGGTGATGTTACCTTAAGTATGTGCTTGAAGTTAGTTTCAATTGTATTTATGACATTTGATAAAGTACACTTAACAGGCATTTATGCTATGTTAATAATTTATGATATATGCATGAACCAACTGAATGTGTCTTTATATAAATACTATGCATATATGTATGTTGATGTGGACACTAAATTATCCTTAATTGCTACAATGCTATCATCTATCTATTGAAGCATTGGTGTGCCTTATTTCTTGTTTGAATCGTTTTGCATTTATGTTAATTATATTGTGCCTCTGTTATTTAATATTACAAATTTATAAAATGTATTATGTGGTGCAGTGAAGTGATTATTTATTATTTTTAAAATCAGAAACACCAAAAGATTTGTTCTTCCACACTACCAAATAAGACCATTACAAATGCGACATCGGAGTTTTAAATTAAAACATCTTTAGTTATCGTTTTTCATCGATTATATTTTAAGTATGAGTGTTTTTGTGTTATATGAACCAATTTGGAAACGTGTAACAAATGGAAAAGGAAATTAAGTGCTGTATTAATTAATTAATTTATTTATCGATTCATAACTATTATTTTTGAAATATCAAATCAAAGTCGATAGAAACACTGATAATAATAATAGTGAATTATACAATCACTAAAAAGTCATTAGAAGGTATGTTGTTGGCATTTTTTTAAATTCAGACTTAGATGCATATTAATCGGCTTTCAAACTATAGTGCAGGCGCTGGAGGTACTTGAGTATGCAAAATATGAGGATCGCGTTCGGTCAATGGATTTTAACTTAGGGAAGCTCATATATTAACAATATGAATCTTGCCGGGTTCATGTTTGGTCCATTTTTTTTTCAATCCCCCTCCTCTTATGCGTTAAAAAAATCGCTGGAATACAGTCGAGTCCCGACTTACGCGAGGGATGCGTTCCAAGACTCCTGGCGTAAATCGAAATTTCGCGTTGTAGAAAAGGGTATGCATACAAGTTTTTTTGAAACATACCAAATTCTTTTATACACTTATAAACACCCCTCAACTGCTTTAAAGCATTCTTCAACTATACATTAAAGTTTCTTATATAAAAAACTGTACTTTTACTGTACTTAAAAAAATAAAAAAGCTGCTTCATTCAACATAAAAAACTGTTAAGATGCACAGTGATCAATGGCAGAAAAAGACATAAATTAAAACTGCGTACGTAAGGTACGTACATCACTTATACTTATTGTCGTGCTACCGTCGACGTACTTTTTAGTTGTTCAAGCATATAGAACATCTTGAACTTTTTTTTTTTGCCAGAAACTTTCCCCCCCCCCCCATCTTTACAAACTTTAGATGAAACAGTCCACTAAGGTGCCATTTTATTTCATCAACCTTAATATTTAGACAGAAAAAAGAAAGAAAGACGATGAGTGGTTACTTGATGCACTAACAAAGCGATGCGTGGACTAGCATGGTGAAGGGAACTTCCGATATCAGTGGCAATATGGGGAAAAAATATATTCATGAAATCAATATTTAGGACCCAATAACGAAAGCGATATTTCCTTCCAAAAAAAAAAATCGTATTGCGGACGAGGAATTCCCGTTCGCCCTAAAATTCGTTACTCGGGAAAAACTCGCGTTATAGTCATTTCGCGTAAGTATAATCGCGTTGTAACGGGAGTCGACTGTACTCTATTGATTCTCTTAACGCATAAGAGAAGGGGGATTGAAAAAATATGGACCAAAAATGAACTCGGCAAGATCCATATTGTTAATATATGAGCTTCCCCCACTTAAAATCCATTTGACAGAATGCGGTCCTCATATTTTGCATATTCAAGTACCTTCAGCGCCTGCTCTACTATGTGTGAGCCAACTTTCACTAGTTTAACCGTAGGATATAAATTAGTCTAACCAACACACACTCACTCTTTTTATAATTAAAATCCCGTTACAACGAACTTCAAGAGGCAGCTAATTTTGTTCGTTGTATCGGGAATTTCGTTGTAATAAAATTCAAGCAATGTAATAGAAATCAAATAAAGGTTTGTTAAAACGGATATTTTGTTGTATAGGAAATTGTTGTAACGGGATTTCCCTGTACTAGCTGTACCCGTACAGCGTTTTCCGTAAAAATATTAATGAGATTAAAGTCATCCAAACTTGCAAAAGCTATTTAGCAAAACAAAACAACTCATACCAAATAATAATCCAAAATAGTAAAAATAAAACAACTAAAACAAGTGATACGTTGCATAAGCAGGTCTGGAATTTTTTATACACTGCTTTTCAAAAATAGCTCAAAAATTGGACAGAGCTTATTGAACAGAGGTCAAATCTCAATGCAATGGGTTCGATATGGCCACCTTTCACAGCAGCAGTATGACATTTTGATTGCATAATGTTACAGCTGCGAAAGGTGGCCATATCGAAAAAGTATTTAACCTGTTCAATAAGCAAACTTTCATTAATCAATTAAAAGACTACAGTGCCCTCTTATGTCCAATTTCCGAACTATTTTTGAAAACCGGTGTAAAATAAAAATTCCAGACTGATCTGCTCAACGTAGCACTTGCTTCATCTTACTATCTCTCACTGTTTTGCTGTTATGTCATTTCTAAGTAGGGGATTCCTTTTTCAAACACCCTGTTTGAAAGATATTGCGCTGACTAAGATGAGTAAAATACAAATTTATACTAGTAGAATGTAAAAAGAAAGTTTAATTCTATGTATTATAGTTGAACCTAGTTAATTCGAACACGCTTAAAACAAATTACTGCAAAAACGAACTACAGCTGCGATCCCCGTCTTATTGTATTTACACGTAACGCTATTTATTATTTTTCGGATAAGACGAACTAAGGTTAAGACGAATTTATCTTAAAGGTAGCGTTGAGTTCGTTTTAACGAGGTTTGACTGTATTCACTAATTACAGATACTAATTCCCTCCTACATGAAAAAAAAATTGTAAAAAGTCAAAAACTCAGCTTTGTATAACGTCAATAATGATAATCTTCTCCAACTTGGAAAATAAATCATTGGTGAGATTTTAAAAAATGAACTTGCACTCATCTAAGATAAAAAAAACTCCAGAGGCTCCGTTAACTTAACAAGACACAGTTAGCAATGTAACTTTAATTAATGATAATAATACTCTCTAATCTAAGAAAATCACCTTAAAGAAGCAGAAAGAAAACAAATGCTACTAATAAGTTTCAATTGTTATAAATCAGTAAAAATTTGATTTAGCAAAATAAAAGTAGCTTCATCTTTAAAATCAAACAATTATTCAAAATTGTAGAAATTAAACAAATATTAAAAATATAAATGTGACTTAAATTAGATTCGTATGTGTGCTAGTGATATGAAAACGAAAAATCTCGATGTTAAGTCAAATTCAGTTATAGTCGAGCTGCTCGCCCCATTTTGAAAATTTTCAATATTACGTCCGATTTATTAAAAACAAAATGTTTATACTACAGATTATACTTGCTTTTGCTGATTAATTACAGGGGCGTCCTGACGGGAGGTCACGAGAGGTCACTGTGACCTCCCTAAAATTTCCTTATACGGAAAATGTTTTCTGATGATTCAGCAAAATCATTATCACTCGGCGAAATTTGGATTTCCATTTGGCATAATTATCATCATTCTGCAAAATTTAGACTTCCGTTCGGCAGAATTATCATCATTCTGCGAAATTTGGATTCTCATTCGGCATAATTCTCATCATTCTGCGAAATTTAGAGATCTGATCGGCATATTGAGAATTTCTACCCTTCCAAAAATTTAAGTTCGGGGTGCCTCTGTGCAGGGCCGCACCAAGACTGATCGGCGCCGTCGTGCAAATGTCTTTTGAGCGCCTTTATGCTCTGGCGTTCAAGGAAAATATAGTTAACACCTGGTGGGAGGTTTTGTAGACAAATATAAAACGAAAAAAATACGTTTGCATTTAGTTTACACAAGAACAAAAAATGTGTGAATATTTTATTTCGAAATATGGTGTGCGTTTTTACTTCATACCTTGAATTTATTTTGAGTTTTGCAGCTCCTCTGATATGCTAATGCGTTTTGGAAGAAGAAAATACATTAATATCTAAGTTAAAGCCACTTTGAATATCTATCTAATCTCTATAAGTGATGAATAATTAATAAAACTTTTATGCCTGTCAAAATATGACAACAGGAGCAGTGACGCAACTAAAAAATAGGTTTAGGAGGCACAAATTGAAAAAAAAAATCTCTTTTAATAAGACGGGTCCGGGGATTCTCCCCGGAAAATTTTGTGGAATTTATAGTTTGAAAAACGCTATGTTAGACGGTCTTTGGTGGTTTTATGGGGAAAAAAGGTACAAGACGATCTGCGGAAATTTATAGAAGTTGAAGCCTTAAAACAAGATTGTATAGTTCATATCTATAGACGTTACAATAAAAAATGGAACTCTGAGATTCTACCCGATCGTTTTTTTCTTTGAAAAATAGATAGAAATCAATTCCCCTTTTTTCCCCACCAATTTTTCGAAATTTAACAAAAACACAATTAAATACAACTTTGAAGATTTTTACAAAAAGGGAATTCTGGAGCTCCCCCTGAAATTGTTTTCAAAATTTTAAAGTCCTGAAAACCTAAACAGTATTCTATGACACTAGGAGAAGTGGTTCAGAGGCAATTCTAATTTAGGTTTTTCAAAAGACTTATGAAAAATTTAAGTTTTGATGATATTATGGGAAGGAGGTTCGGCGACCTTTGCCCGAATATTTTCTGAAAAACGAGAGTAAAAACTAAACTGAGTCTTAAAAACGTGATTGTAAGACCATACTTGGTAACATTACGGCCAGCAATCTTTTGAAATTGAAGCTCTAAAAACGCAATTTAAATGATTTTCGAACGGAGTTTCAAGCGATATTGTTTCGGACTCGGGAGCTTTCTCGAAATTTTGCGAAATTGAAGATCTGGAAACGAAATTTGAGATGCTCCGTTATGCTTTTAGCGGAGGGGGGGGGGAAGCGATTCGGCAGAGTAGCATTTTGAAAACTTTCTTATTTTCAGGCGAACTAGAAAAAAAATTAAGAAATAAGACGGAGGGGGATTAGCTGATCAATTTGTGGATATTAAAGTTTTACCCCAACATCATTATTTTTTCCGTATTAAAATCACTTTGTTGGACGCTTCTCTCCCCCCCCCGCCCCCTTCAGAAGTAAATATTTTTGAAAAACATTCAACTAGGCATTCTGGAGGGGAGGGGCGCGGGGCGGTGCAACTAAAGGCACCTCTGGACCCCATCCCCCTCTGGTTGCGCCACGGAACAGGAAGTAACTGATTATGTCTCTGAATTAAAGGATAATATTGCAGAGGATATTCCGCCTTAAAATCTGAAGCTGAAACTTGCCGTTAAAACGAATACTTCCAACTTAGGAAATCGTTAAACAGGCATTGAATTTAATGTCTAAAACAAACACACTGTCCAAAGCTCTTTCTTAAATTTAATACACAAATTGTTGAAGAAAAGGGGATGGAGGAATTGAGTAATTATGGTCAAGTCGTTACTTTTCGGAACTAAAAGTTAATCTAAATTATTGTCTACAAGAAATGCATATTACGCACAAGTAAATAATATGCTAATGTGCTTACCGTTTGTTTTAATGCATAATAACATGATGCAGTGGAATTACCAGGGACAGTAGTTAAAAATCACAAAAAGACATACTGCACAAATTATAACCTATTCACCGCAAGAACAAAAACGGGGAAAAGCAAATTGCTTGCACTGCTTCGTATGCTCAACCTTGTGAAATTATAGACTTACCGAAATAACATTCATGGCTCCACATATGAAGAAAAATACCGACGTATGCATTAATTAGCATCACGTGTTTTCAGTGTAAAAGATTGCGCTTTTGAATAGCATATTCAGACACAACAAGGAATTCTCCCCCCCCCCCCTATAGATAGGCAGCAACAAGGATTGTTTGTTTTAATGAACAGTATAATTTCACAGGTACTTTAATAGAAAAATGAAAAGTTCAATTTTATTTTTTTGGTTAGAGATTTTTTCTCTCATTTGGAGCATTTTTGATTCGTAGAGCTCGGCGCCTTTTTGGCTCTGGCGCCGTCGTGCCCCGCACGACCTTGCACATAGGGACAGCGCGGCCCTGCCTTTGTGCTTACCGCACCATGCCATTGCTACTACTGCAAATAGCACGTATACTGCTATCTATCCATACCCACTTATACCACCGTATCCACACCACAATTCACACAGCACCATCTCCAAGTACTAGAGCTTGATATGCGACACCCTGTATAATATGGCCATACAATCTCCAAATCCGACAAATCTGACCAAAAAAGGATGAGGACATTTTCAAAATTTTTGAATTAAATTTTTAATTTGATTCCTTTGCACAACGCACACGCTATATATACATATATTTATATCAGGGGTAAATTGATGAAGGGACGCCGTCCCAAAACTGCTTTTCTAGAAAAATATGACGTATTTATAAAGTGATGTCCTGATTAAAAAAAAAAAAAATCAAAAACTTATAAATTCATACATATTTCTTAAGTTTTGATACTTATCTTAAAGTTTTTACCACAGATTTAATACATTTAGGGGTGCCCACCTGGGGGGGGGGGTTATGGCGCAGAAATTTTTAGGGGGGTTGTTTTGATGGGTACTTTTTTCTGTTTGGGAACGGGGGGCTCTTGCTTTTTTTTTTTTTGGAGGAGGGAGGTCTTGGCGATATTAAGGGGGGTGCACCCTTGCCCGTACGGGGGGGGGGGCACACCTGAATCCATTGCAATAATATTGTGAAATGTGAAGAATGATTTCTCCTTAAACTTCTTCAAGCAAAAAAGCGTCTAAAATAAAAAGTAATTTCAAAAAGATCTGTAAGCATACAGGTTAGAAATCCAAACCGAAAAACATTCAGACAAGATGCATGAAATGTTTCCCACATGGAGCGATAACAGGAAGGAGCAAAACTGTGTTCATAAGTTCTATTTTCGTAGAATTTTTCAAGTAACAAGCTTTTATTTTTGTTTTTTCTACCATTAGTGCAGTGAATTTCGACATAAAAGCGGTTTTCTTATTCTAAAATTGCGAAAAGCTTCTGAGCCTGGGAGAAGAAACGGAACAAGGTTACGATTATTCCAATGATCACATTTGTTGGAAACATTGGTCATTAGAAATTTTTGCAGACGCTGTAAACAACTGTTGTAGCTAATTCAGGGAAATAAGGAAGTTGGGGATTTTTTCTGTGTTTCAATGTGCAGTTAAAGATTTCAGCTAAGCCAATGCGTTGCGAATATATTCCGAGGAAAGTAATATCTTACTGGCACCGAGTTTTTGCTGGGTTTATTTGACTTTTAAGAGCGAAAATATTTTTTTGTACTTTTTCGAGACTATACAATAGTTACCGTTGCGAGTTTGGTAGTCGATTTTTGTATTCAATATTTTGACAACACTTGCAGTAAAAAATATTTAAAGTGACTTCAGCGCAGTGCTCTCAATTATTTTTTAACCGTGAAACTTTAAGACGAAAAACAAATCATAACTTGTACCCCTCTTAAAAGTAGACCCTCGTTTTAGGTGAGAATTACGTTCCACGGGAATGCCGTGTAAATCAAAACCGCGTAAAATGACGGTCTACCGTACTTCAAATTTCGTTTTTGAAAGCTCTATACTGTTCGTTTTTCTAAGCCGACACTTAGCGCCAATTTGCGCATGCGTCAGGTCTGCTGTGATTTTATCAAAATAGGGTGGGAAACCCGGAAGTAAAAGGTTCAAAATAACGTGTTTAAAGACAGCAAGTGCGAGCGATAAGTGTCCATCCTCAAGCTATCGCCCTTTTTTGAAATGGAATCTGTCCTGAGTGGTAGTCTTTGCTTTCGAGAACAGACAGTACGTCGAGCCACATCAGCTAGATCTAACACGTGCCATTTTTAGCTCAATTGATGCGGTGAGAAGCAAAAGGATGAAAGTGGACATTTTCATGTTTTGAGTAAAACGCGTTTAAAGATAACTTCCCAGGTAGGCTTTCACTGATTTTTTGTTCTAAAGCATGTTGTACAGCAGCACCTACCAGGCCTACTAGTACTATCTCTTTCCCCAAGACAGAGGAGAGGTTCAGCTACCATTTGTACTGGTTATCTCCACATTTTTAGTTTTGTCACTTACCACCCATTTGCTTCTCACTGCCTCAATTGGTAAGAGCGTTCTGCTGATAACTCGAAGGGCATGGGATTGATTCTTCCACAGAATAGAAAATGTAGTTTTTGAATAGCTTATCTTCCTCAGCTGAATTCTGGTCTAAATTTCAATGAAAATACAGTCTAATCTTATTGGAGGCAGGATTCAAATCCAAAGTTCTGCTGTTGCATTGAAATCGGAAAAAAAAGTTTAAGGTAAATCGCATATAAGCATCGCATAATCGCATGGGACCCATGTTCTTTAATGTCCCCCATCGTAATTTCCTAATGAATAGTGTCACGACAATGAAACCTGCACTAGTAGCAGTTGCTAAATAAAAGTTTGAAGACATATGTGCGTCTCTTTTTTGAGCTGTGAATTTCTTTTTCTTTAGTATTTACACTTCATGATAGTATTATACCTTGACGTCTGCTGCTTGTTTCGCAGTAATTTTCCCACTTGTCATAAATACTAAGAACGAATTGGGTGTTAACGCTCTGTAAATAACCAACAGCTGTACTCAAAGCAGTACACGCAACCACGGACAACGAGAAAGAAAGAAATCGGAGAAGAGCGCATATGCGACTTTTCGCCACAACTGCGTCACAAGTTTGCTGATCGGAATTTCAAGTTTCACTTCAAAATGGTTGCGTATCCTCTCCCTCAAATAAGAAACAGTCCGCAAATATTGTCGAGAACCTGCGACGCACGTCGCAGCATCACACTGTTTCTCCTACTAGGCTTGTTTGTATTGTAGTTAGACTTCTACAGTTTAACAGTTAGCTTTAACAATTTAACACACTTTGAAAAAGCTAGAAGTGTTTTTTAAGGGATTACGCACAGAGTTAATGAAGCACAAAACAGGCAACGTGGGTTGAAAAAAGTTGAAGACCCCTGCACTAGTCTAAATTTCAATGAAAGTGCTGAAATATCCTATTAAAATTTAAAAGAGATAAACAAACTGGTATCAGAAGCTGTATTTCTTTGAAATAAAGTATGCCGTTGCTTGAATTTTCCTATTATTTCTCATTTTACCTTATTTTATGTAGACAGGAAATGAAACAGTAGAAGCGAGCTCTGAACTATTGATTTCTCTTGCTTTTCGTCTTTCCTTAATACCGAATGCAGCGCTAACATAATCTCGCTTATCGCACACAGCTATCTTCATCATATTTCTGAATATTCATTGTATTATGCTCACTTTAGTTTTGTTACTTTCAACAGAAACGAATGAATGATAGAGCATTTGCAGTTCTGAAACTGAATATGAAGTATGCTTCTGAATTTAATGCTTACATTTGCATTTGATATTTCAGAAGGAACTACAGCATTAATTCAGTAGAGCTTGTTTATAACGAACCCTGATTTAACGAGAACCGGGATTTAACGAAAAAAACAGACATACTTGGTTGGTACAATCTTAAGATGTCACATAGATGATGTCACTTTTTTTCACGTGTGTGTGTGTGTTGATGATGTCACTTTTTTTCCAACGTTTTTGATCCCTCTCCCACCCTTTGTCACAAAATGTCAAGCATCGCGTAACCTCTTCCGTCCCCTTGTCATTTGTCACGCTATTTTTCATAATCTTGTCTTTATAAAAAATGCGTAATGTCACCTTTGTTGTTAGTTTCTCTCTCTCCCGTCCACTTGTTACACACTGTCAGAATTACAGGAACCCATCTCAATTTACGACATCAATTGTAGACGACCCCTAGGTCTGAGGGGAGGGGGGGGGCGACAACTCGCTTTTAGCAAATTCCGGTCATAGCGAGCACAAATTTTGTAATTCATTACATTTTCACCATCTCTTCAATAGAAGTTAAATTTATGAGCGAATCATCATTTGTTTTTTACAATTTTTTCGCCCTGGTAAAAAAAAAAGTGAGAATTGTGTTTTAGTCGCTTTTTCACTAAAATAGTCGCAGCTTTTTACAACTGATTGCAAAATGGTCGCTTTAGGCATATTTTGGCTAACATAGTAGACTTCGCTTCAAAATAGTAGCTTTAGTCACCAGTAGTATCCCTGCACGCACATGTAGTTGTGTGGGCTGTTCATATTCCTACATATATGTAAGACCAGTACATGAGACTTCATGCAACCACTTTACACTTAGCGTACCGCGAAGTCACGTTTTCCCAAATTCTCCGCAAAAACAAAACAAAACAAAAAAAAATTACTGTGTAGGGTCTGGTGGGGGAAAGTGGTCAATGGGGTAAAGTGGTCATATGTCAAATAAATGACTATAGCTTGGAAATAAATGTTCGAATGAATGTGAAAATTTTATTTTAGGTTCGGGGAGTTAGAAACTACATTTTGAATACAAAATTCCAAACCTGGCAAAATTTTATTTGGTAAAAAAAATATTTTGTGTAAATATGAAAATTTTAAAAATCTAAACACCTCTTTTAACTTCTTTGGGAAATTTTGTTTGTTAGAATTATGAACAGATTGACGGCACAGGAAGCTTCCTACGTGTCTTAAGATCGCTTACTCATTAGCAGTTAGCTGAATATATTTTAGATCATTTTTTAGAACAATTTCAGTAAGATGGGGTAAAGTGGTCATAATATTAGGCTTAACGAATATTGTTCTTCTAATGTCACTTAAGAGTTATGTATAAGGCAGATATGAATTAAATATTAATTTCACTTAATATGTATTGTTTTTACCGTAAATGGGGTTAAATATACGAGTATATACATATGCATACGTATATATTCGTGTAGGCACGTATATAAACGTATTCACATAAATGCACCAATAAATACGTATATGGGTATTTTTTATCTATGCAGATATACATTTGACTATACAAGTATATACTTGCTTTTACTCGTATGTATACGAACACTTATATACTCAGGTAGACACGTATATACACGTACGTACTCGAGTAGACACTTACATACAAGCATATGGCAAACAAGCATACAGGGTTAGTTTAAACTCTTGGGAAAATTTTTACCAAGTGTTAGAGGGGAGAATAAGAAGCAAGAATCACAAGGAACATATGGTCACAAACACAATGCTGACGCGCTACATGCACGCAAAGCCAAAGACTGATGGATGCAAAACAGGTTACAAATTTGCACAACATTTTAGGTCGTAAGAAGGTTTTAAAGCGATTGAGGAAATTTGCGGCCTGCAGCTGTAATGCATGCGTCGCAATCACAAAGCACTCTCTGTTTTAATAACGAGACTTTTGAAAAACTTTCATCCGTCGCTGCGCCTTTGTTGCGATGCGTGTATTAGAACTACTACGGGCCGAAACTTTTAACAAGTGCTCTAAATATTTCTTAAAAACTAAATTTTGAGTAAAATCATCTTTGTGTAAAAAATTTGTGACCTGTTTTGCATCCATTAGTTTCTGGCTTTGTGTGCATGTAGCGCGTCAACGACCATAAACTCCTTATTATTCTTTGCTTTTTATTCTCACCTCTCACACTCCATAGATTTTTGCTCAAGAGCTTGGATTCACTCTGTAGGCATACATGTATGTAAGCGTATATACTCGTGAATACATATATGTACTGGTTGACGAGTATGTACGTACACGTAAATGTACGTATATACGTTTTTTCAGGCATATAATTGTGTTTACACGTATACATACGTATATACTCGTGCTTCCATATATACGTGTATATATGTGAGTAGACACGTACAAACACGCACTGGATGCATCCACGAATTAACTCGTGTATACCCGTATATACATTTATGTACAGTTATGTATATACCCACATGTACACTTGTACATATATGCGTATATACGTCTACTATACATGTATATACTCAGGTATGCACGGTATCTACTCATATATGAACGTGATTACTCATGTTTACACGACACGTATATACTCGTGAATACACGCATATATTAGTGCATATACTTGTAACCGTAAAAATAACTGAAATATACAAATATTAGGGTTATTTAATACGGTTTTACATTTATTTTTAACTATGACCACTTTACCCCATGCTATGACCACTTCCCCCCCATCCCATGGGGTAAAGTGGTCATAAATACAAAGGGAAAAGAAAGTGTTATAAAACTAATTAAATAATTTTTTTTTCTAAACTTCAATGTACTGTGTTCTTTAATAATGCAATGTAAAATAACAGCAAAAAAAGTTGAGGTGTTTAAATTATTTGTTGTATTTATTATCCACCAAAGTTGAAAACCTACGATTTTATGACCACTTTACCCCACCAGACCCTATACATTTCACTCGATTGGAAGAAAATCATCTGGATCATCATCAATATCATCAGACAGCTCATCAACGTGAGCTGATTTCTAGCTGAGCTGGTATCATATGCTCACCAGCTTACGTGAGAGCCAATACCCTTCATCGCCACGTTAGAATTGAATACATTAGGGGAGAGTGTTGTACCTTGCGACACTGCTAATTTCTAAGAATCTATTTTTAGCAGCCGTGTTTTTGTAATCTCTAACAATAACCTTCACTGCTAAATGGTGCCATAGTAAAAATCAGCATCAAATGAGTAAAATTGACGATTTTGTGAGAGAAAGAAAATTTCATGACTCCATAGTAAATAATTTTTTCATTTTTATTTCATTTTCTGTCTTTGTATTTGTAAAACTAATCAACTGAATTTTATTTTGTTATGAAGGATAAGTACTTTAAATAGTTTGGTTATGAGAAAATGATTGTGCATCTAGATTAACCACGATTTTGGGTTTTCTTAAACCATGTGGTGATTATACCTTGGAACGCCAAACATATTGTACCTTATGCTTAGGACACGTTCCAAGGTACAACATATGCATTGTTCTTAATAATTAAGATATGTTTAGGAACATGGAACAATGTTCTAATCTTATGTATTCTTTTAAACACATTTAATGTTTGATAATAATTCATAATTCATTATTCATAATTTATTATTCATCATTAATGAGTTAATTCATTACCATGAAAAAAATATATATTTTTTTTGTTTTTTGGTGTAAAATTGGTTCAAGTATATGGCTATTTTCTGAATCGTGAAGACTTTCCCATTGTACAACAGGATGTGTTCCAAAGTACAATAGGATGTTGTACCTTAGGACAGCTTGGAACTCTTGCTTTAAATGACTGACAATATTTTATTTTCAAACTGTCTGAATTTTAAAAAATATATTGCATAGAAATATGATGTGATATTTTAATGTGACTTTAAGATTTTAAATTTGATTCAAATAATTGACGTAAAAAATTAAAATGTGAAAAGTGTCCCAAGGTACGACACTCTCCCCTATAATTGGCGTAAAAAAGAGCTATAGAAATAAATGAAAGCATACGCGTACAGCTAAACGTATATATTTAATGAATAAATTAACATTTAAAAACAAGAAGCTCACGCACCTGCAAGTCACACACACACACAGCTGTTGTATAATCTTCTAATAAATCAACTGCGAACTAATCACGTGAGCCAGGAGAAAAGGATTAATTCCACCCCTAAAACTTGCAAAATTTGTACCGATTTTAACTCCGATTCCCAGCCGGGCGCTTTCAAGTTTCCGACTAGATTGACATAGCCTCTCATCGGCCCTGCACGTGAACATGCAAAAACCTTTTCCCCCTCATCCGATAATGACTGTATCCTTACCATAAACTTGTAATGTTCTTAGCTGAAGTATTAGGCAAGCGTAAGGTAAGAAATTTAATTGCAGCCGGATGTTTCCATTGTATAATTCATAATTTCGAGGAAAAAAAAACCTGCATGTGGAATATTTTGACGAATCACTGAGAATTTTTTTAATTTCGCAAATGCATTTCTTAACAAATATATATCCAATGCGAAAACTTGTAAACACAATAAAACTTAGTCAGTTTTAGAAACTAAGAGGATGTTTTGCAAAACTTAAAAACGATTACCACAACATCAAAACTACATTCTGAGATTCAAATCAATAAACATATGAAAATTTTACTCAGGTCCGTGGTGTAGGGGACAATTATCCCCTCTCCCCCTGTATTTGAGAAGTTAATGTGTTTACATACATGTGAACGTGGTGTTTTGACATACCATAATTTACATTCGGTATAATACGCTTTAGTCCCCTCCCCCAACCCACACCGTGTCTGATTTTATTATTTTCAACTAAAAGTGCTCATAGAACTAAACATGTTTAATAAGCGTTTTTAAACTAGAGTTGTTTGAAGAAACTTTCAAATTAATTAACAGTAGTTGATCTTACAGCTTCATAAAACCGTGATTGATATATATATATATGTATATATTAAGTTAGAAGATTCAAATACTTCACATGTTTTAGTTATCTACGCAAAAAAGCCATTGCTTTATTATAAAGTAAATAAATTAAAATTATTGACTGCATACACATATAAAACTACATCTTACAAAAGTATTGCATTCATTTCATAAAGTTTGACTAATATTATTTAGTATAAATCCTTAAGTAATTAAGATGAGTAGCTACTTATATTGAACTTTCCATGTTTTAATAACACATACAAGTATACTGCCGTGTGCAGGTAAAGGGCAGTAAATGCAAATTTTTCATTTTTCATTTTTTTGCATTTTTGTCATCTATTGTACGTTATCTTTATTGTACAAGCTCGCTTATTTGGTTTCCGCTGAAAAAAAGGCGCGAAAAAGACATCTAATTCTAACATTTCCCTATTGTTAGTATTGAATCCAAAACACGTTTCTTCAAATATCTTAAAACCTCATTTCTGCAGATACTGCCGTTTACCTGCACACGGCAGTATATACTTCATTACTACGATTTCCGTACCTACAAAAGGCGTTTTTATGTATCTCAGAGAATCCAAAAGGAAAATTAGATAGAAAAACCACTAACCTGAATCGGTTCAAGTAATCGTGGTATAATTTTATATACCTGGAATAAATCAGTGAGATTTTTGTTAGTGCAAATCAAAAATGCTGTAACGGCATGTAACTTTCAATTGAATAGATGATACTTCGATGTCATTTCCTCGCCAAAGAGATCAGATTTTTGTGTATTTCACCACAGATGGCGATTTTGCTATATATCAATAGAAGTTTATTTAATGCTAAATTTTGATGAAAACCGGAAGCCTTTAACCTAGATGCATGAAATCTCTCTATAGCTTGGATGTATTGTACGTTTAAAATTGTACGTTTTTTTTATTTATTTTTTTCGTAATTTTTTAAAAATCTTTCTGTGATTGCAATTGATGAAATTTCGTGTCTTGATTGTTAAAAAACTAATACTGCACTTATCTCTAGGAAAAAAGTTCTCACACCAACCCGTTTCAAGTTTAGTGTCATGAATGTACTGTGATGTAGCTTGTAGCAACTAAAAGGGGCAGAATCTCACTGTCATTCGTGATAAAATGGCAAATAAAATGGGTTGATTGACAAGTTATTTCCACTATTGTGTTATGACTGCTGAAAATACAAAACTTTAAGAATTTTCAATGTCATTGGTGCGGAACGATTTTTAGGAACTGAACGAAATGATTGTTATTTCCCAATTTGTATCAAAAAGTTCATTAATTTTTACTACAAACAAAACTTTTTCTTAAAGTCATACCCAAGCGTACACACTCGACTGTACTGAATAAACGCAGTTGTATATTCCCAACTGGAGAATTTCATTTGCATTCTTTAACGACAAAATTACAAACATAAAAAATCCAACGTTGAAATTAATCTGTATTTAGCCTGTATCGATTTCAAGCACACCGAACTCCTAGTTACAATGCGCGTCATGAAAATCGGCCCCGACACTTTCCCTGTCGATTGTTATGTAAAATTAACACCTAAATCACCTCCAGGTAGTAGTTTATAGGAGGCCCCGACTTCAAAAGGTTATTAAAAGTTTAGAGATCGCATATAATTAGTTAGGAATTAAAATAATTCATCGTATAGTAATTAAAATCAGTGTTTATTTTAAAATTGGGTGCTTAGTTTAGTTGATTTTTGTTCTGGAATTGTAAAATAAATTTGATTTATATGTTTAGGTAGGAAATCGTATGTAAATATGACCAATTATTTTTTACTTTTTATTTCCTCTTTGTTTTTTGAAGTCGGTTCTTTATTATTATTATTATTTTTTTAATAATTTATTATTGAGCTTAGTTGTATTTCATTTCAAATTCGAACTTGTTAACACTGCTATATCGCCATAAAATCAAAAATTGAGAATTTGCCCTAATAGCGGTATTGAATTAGATCGCAGGCAGCCATGGTATTAGTTGATGTATCACAGCTACTAATAACATCTTTCCGATGGTGAGCATTCGGGTCAAAACGCATTTTAACTTTTTGTTTCAAAAATTGTTTCACAGAAAACTCATTGTATTGCGTTTTAATTTACAAAAAGACTAACTAAAAGATTCTGCTTCGTAATATTGCTGGTTGTAAAAGTATTTTATGTCAGATATTTATACGATTAGCAAAACTGAGAGCACTTACACATATAATAAAAACGTTCTCAATATATATGACTAGTTTTTAAGTAAAAGTTTGTCTCCTCCCATTGTGTGCCATAATCCATTATTTCATCACGGATACCTAAGAAGTTGGACATGCATCAAAAAACCCTCATCGAAAAAAAAAAAAAAAAAGATTGCTTACTGCTACCCCGCCTTAACTTTCGTTGTAATCATCGACCTAAAAAAATCCCAACCGAATAAAAATGCCAACAACTAAATACCAAAACTTTTAACCTGAGACGGTGCACAAAGCGTCTATTGATTGCAGAGATTATCTGCCGTTGAATTCATGAAGGTCAACGCGTGTTGCAATCACGTTGGGTGCAATATAGTGGGTGGCTAGATCCACGTCTTATCCCGGAAGCAAGTGTTTCGTATTCGGTTTATGCGGTATTTAATTAAATTAAGATCTTGAGTGTGATTATACACACTTCAATGAATACTGTGTTTAATTGGTCGGGGTTATAGGTATACTTCGTGAATATATACCACCCCTTTTCTTCGATATATTCAAACTGTTAAGATCTTAAAACTAACAAAGTATTTTTGATAACCCTGGCGGTAAACGTATGCATAAAGGCTTGTGCCTTTACTTTGACAGTTATGTGGTGATGATAAATGGTCAATTAAAACTTTATGCTGTGTTGTTTTTGTTTATGTTGATAATCGCCGTATAGAAGCACGCTTTGAAGTTTAATGCTTTGAAATGAATTACGTTTTAATGCATTTATAATTCAAATTTCAGATTAGAAATTAAAACAAAAAACTACATTAAATCGTTTTTGATGAACTTTAACCTTTTTTGTGACTAAGAGTCAAGAACTTTTCGACAAACTTTTTTAATTTGAAGCTTCTTTGCCAAATAATATTAAAACATCTTAGCATATTTTTAATCTTTAAATCGACCTCAAAATTAAATGCGATTAATGATGACGTTAACTACTCTTGACGTCGAGGTAACACATTTATGCTGGGAGGTAAAAAAATAACTCGAAATTTCGAACAAGAGAACAGTTTATATTTTATAAGCCTAAAACAAAAAAAAATTAACCTAATAAAACGTCTGGAAAAATGGATTCAAAGTATTTAGTCAATACCAGTACAATAGTGTAAGCATTTTGACACAAATAAACAGGGTTCGACAGTCACTCAGGCGACTAAAAAATATCTTGACTACGAGTTCTTTTTGAACAAGATTCTTTCAGAAGCCATTTCACACTGAAGTTTCCTATAAACGCAGAAAAGTAATTTGACTGGAGCCCAAAATGTTTTCCTGGCTTCTAAGATTTTAAAATTTTTGTCGGCCGCTGCATATTAACATCTTTTGAGTTATTCCTCTATGAATGCTTAACAATACTCACAACAATATACTGGAATTATAAACTATTTATATGAAGAAAGAATCTTATCCGAATCTCGACAGTCAACTTAACCTTCAGCAGATACCCGGAAATCCGAATAAGAGCAGCTCGGTAGGTGCAATGCAAAGAATATTAGTTCAAGGCTGCATTCGTGGCGCTTTGTGTTAATAACCGAGGCTGGAGGCACAGGCGGCGAAGCTCCGAAGTACAACGCCGAAGGCGGAGTACACCAACCAGCCGCAGGAGGGTTGCACAAGCTGCCTTGGGTGAAGAAGTCGAGTTGGCTACTCTAGCTGCTCTGACGGTAAATTATTATAATATTCTGTACTGCCATTGTGTCTTATTAACTGGTTTTTCTTTGCATGATTTTCTCAGCGATAAATCTCTAATTGAAAGTTTTCAACGTTTCAGCGTTTTCTGAAAATTTTTGAGACTGCAACGCTGCTCTTTTTGCAAAGATGTTCATTAAACTAAATGTTGACCAATTATAACATGAAAAAGTCAAAACAAAGCAGTATGTAGACTTTGGACTTTATTTTTGTTTCAATTTAATTTAAGGAGATGAATTTATAAACATATGTGACAGCTGGAAACACACAACCGAAACTTGAGCTCAAAAAAATTAATAAATAAAAAGCATTATGACAGAAGAAACCGAAAATATTAAAAATTAACATATTTCTAAATAATTTGCAGAAATTAAACAAAAAGAAATGAAATACATAAGTGAAAGCAGAATAAATTAATGATGATGAGAAATCAAGCATTTTTGCCTTCATAACGAACAAGCCAAAACCGTGGGAGGGTAATGCACGCTTAACTTTACGCTTTTCAATTTTTTCCATGGTGGAGAGAATCAAAGAACGTAGGAAGAGAGAGCTTGTTATAGATCATTTGTAAAATTAAATAAAACCCCACCTCCTCTAAATGACTAGTATGACTGAAGGCCAAATGTAACTGGCACAGCAACCAAGGATTTTCTCTCTACTATATATTTTTTATCAAAGAAGTCCTGCTTTCCTCAACGAATTCTCTGTTTTTTCTTTAAAACCGAAATCAATGCAACAATTCCCATATCTTTTGTCGTGGTAAATATTTATTCCTATTAAACAAAGTTTTGTACTAAATGATTTTGTCATAAAGAGAACAGACTATAATGACGTGTATTTAATTAGTTTTCAAAGTTCCTTGATTTTTCTATAACTTTTAGGTAAACGTACCCATCAAATATTGTTTGATAAGTATTGTATTGAGCCACCTCTTACACGAGTTTCGTTTGAAAAATGAAGAGGATTTTCGCCCCTTCTTCTTTGACACATTTTCCATAAATCAAATTTTGGAGAGGGAGAGAATTGAAGAGACCATGTTCACACAACACACACAAACTAATTTATTTTTTCTACTCACAATATACATGATAGGCAGCCAATTTGCCCTTTTTCTCGAATAGCGGTCAAGAGATATGCCATACATTTATCCCGCTATTCGGTCAGGAGATTTTTTTGCAGTCATGCCTACATGACTGTCTATAGCCATATAACCCGGGCGCTCTCATGCATCGGCGCAGTAGGCATTCGCGGAAAGCCCCATTGCGCAATTATGGAGATCCCGAGTTATTAATCTTGGGATCCCTGTCAAGTGTTACGCAACGTAACCACGTGGAGCATATAATTTCTTACAGAAATAAATCTGAAAGGGGTCGATCGATAATTTCTTTTCAAGATCACACTCATAATCCACACTTGTTGTGGACATCAAAATTCTACGCTTGGTGTTAAGTGATGTTTCTGACCTCCTGACTTTATACAGAACATGAAAAGAAGCCACTGTCATCACAGTTTGAACAGGGGTGCCCACCCCCAAGAGCAAGGGCGCACCCCCCCCCCTAATACCATTAAGCCCCTTAATCCCGAATAAGGATATTTTTAGTAGGTCACCGTGACCTCCCACTGGGCGGTCACGGCGAACTTCCAAACACGGGCAAACACGGGTGATCCCCCCCCCCCCTGTGCTTCCCACCTGGACCAGGTCAGTGGACAATTTTCGTAAACTCCAAGTTACCTTACATTTTAGCAATTTTTGGCACAATTAATATACTGTTGGCTCTCTGTTTAACGACGCTCTATTTAACGATTTTCTCTATTTAAAGACGGCTTTTTACGGTCCCAGATGGTCCACTATAGTTTTAAAAGCATTCTATTTACGGACGATTTCTACTTAAGGACAATTTTTTGTGGTCCCTTGAAAGTCGTTAAACAGAGAGCCTACTGTACTTTTAATAGAAGCGCTAAAGAGAAATTCAAATATATACTCAACTCAAATCGTAAAATTTTTGATTTACACCACTATCGTGTAAACCTGTCCAATTATCCGGTTCGCCAGTCATTAAATTTATCTCCACATATTTTTAGCGTATCGTATAAGGCATTTTATTCTGCTGTTAACGATACCTGAACATATTTGATGGTAAAATGATGAACACTTTGAGAATTGCGAACTTTCTTGAAAGATTACCGACTTAACTGTTTTGGGTAGAAACGCAAGGATACTAAACCAAAAAAAAAAAAAAAAAAAACATCTTGGTGAATGGTGGGAAGGAACTATTCTTTCAAGAGCTTCGGTTGTATCAGCTTTAAGTTAAGCCCCTGATCATGAAAAGATTAGGAGAGTATTAGTTTATCTTAAAGTATTAGTTTATCAGGTAAATAGGATGTCTGTAAAGCTCTAAGGGATAGTAACGGAAATGATACAGCTTAAGAGCACTGACATCAGGAAATGAAGATTTTGGCGTATAAAACTAATTGAAAAAATAAATGAATAAATAAACTTTCGAAAAGACAAACATTCACAGATCACGCTGATCTGTGAAATAAGTTCTAAGTTTGAGTGACGTATGGCACTGTAAAAGAATAAAAGTTAAAAAATGTTTGGAGTTGTATGAGTTGTAAAAAAAAGGTACGATTTTGTTGAACGTAATTTAAGTATGAATATTTATATCCTAGTTGTAGAGAGAGAGAGAAAAAGCCATGACAACGATGCAAAATTATTCCTTTTGACTTTAAAAAAAATGAAAAATAACTTTTACTATTATGTGTCTTTCATTGGATATTTATTTTCAATGATTTTCTGATCGTCTGCACAAAACAAGATGAGCCTTGAGTTTTAATGGCTGAAATCAATAATTACACGAGTTCAACAAAACATATTTTCTGTTACGTAGTTTTGTTTCGTGCTTTACCCCTTTCACTATCAATCTTTTTTTCTGAGAAAAAAATTAAAAAGGATTTAAAGAACATTATAAGAAACGAAGTTATACATGCAAACTTTGGTCAAATTGGCAGAAACGCGTTTCAAGAAACGGGTTTTCAAGAAACCCCGTTTTCAGTGTAGGAATGTGTACACTTTTGGATGAAACGTCATCTGACTAAAGTAACGAAACGAAACAATTAGTTTTAAATAGTAAAAAATAGGGAATTAAATCAGGGGTCTTCAAATTTTTTGGCCAAAGGGCCATATTTGAAGATTTCTCGAGATTCTCAGGCTAATATTCACCCCCCTCCCCCCAAATAAAAGAGATATCTGATCAAACAAATTGTAATTCAGAATGACAGGCATGTTTTTACAAATTAGAACTAATTGAAATAGACAAAAAGTACCTTTTCAATAAAGTGTTGTTGCGGCATTATTGGAATCTAAAAAAAAGTTTCAAATTTTACTTCAAATCTTCAGTTCTCATCGGGCATATGTCGGAGAAAAACAATACGGGAAGCAAAACAATTTTCCAACATCCGAACTAATTTTTGTTAATCACTCGGTCAAGACATAAAATAGTATCAAAATTGCTTAAAGTGGATTCCAATTATTTCAGTAGTATCCAATCCATGAGAATGAAATTTCCTTAATTCAAAATCATTAGTCATTTTTCGCGAAAAAATACTATTCGTTACCTCTTAGAAACATTTCGTATGACCCTATTAATACGTTATTGACTTAATATTATCCAACATAATTTTCCTGCGAGGGAGAGTCAGGGGGAAATGGAACAGTGCTGCATTTCTTCCGAAATAAAATGAGAAACTTTTATTTCCAGCTTGTCCAGTAGATTAGCAACTTTAGACTCGCTGCTGCATTAACTGCACAAGCTAAAAAAAATCACATATTATTTTGGAATACATGCAACCCTGTCCCATTCCTCTCGAATCTCCCCTACCAAACTAACCTCCTCAACTCTCCCCTACCTATTTAGCCTCACTTAAACTGGGGGTCTTACTATTTTCTTAATTTCTAACGAAACACTGTGCAAAAAAAAAAAAAAAAAAAATTAAAATGTTAGACTAAGGGGCATATTCAACTCTAACAGATCTCGATGGAATCGAATACCATCAATTGTATTTACCAACAGCGCAGCCAGAAATTTCCTCAGGCCCATCTCTAAGTAAATTTCTCGTTACGCTACTGGTAGATAGAATTCGATCGAATCGAACACAACTTAACCCTAAAATAAACTACAAGAACGGAGTTACGAGATGGTACTCAATATTTCAACTATTGACATTTCATTTATCCTAGTATATGTAAAATTTGGAAACCCACAAAATGAAAATACATAAGTAATTCTCACAGTATAATAAAACACATCTAGTATTATTGACTTTGATTGTTTGCTGATTTATATAAGACTGGTCCGCTGCCGCAGACCAGATTTTATATGCTCTTGAGCCTTTTTTGGCCAGTTCGTCATATTTTGAAGACCCCTGACTTAAAATAACAACCAAGGCAAAATGAAAACCAACTCAGAAATTTAATACGTAATTCCCCTCAAAAAAATAAAACCGTTGGGACAGAAAATTTCTCAAGAAATTCTAGAAGCAACAAAATACGTAATTTTAAATGAGATTCGCTAGTTAATAAATTAACCAATTTCATTTTATCAAAATTTATGTAACGATTTGATTCTTGCATTTAGCGAAAGGCGGGAGCGGGGGATGCCCCATGGTTCTAAAAAAATATTAAATCACTGAAGGAGGGGAAATCAATTTTTGATATTTCTCACTCGGGGGGGGGGGGGGGTATGAAAATAGAAAAGATTATAGAAGTTTTCGCCATTATATTGGCAAAATTTTACAAAAATTTTGCAAAAAACTGAAACAAGAAAAGAGCAAAATCAATTTCCAGAAAAATTGCTTTGAGGTACACCTTATCAAATTTCGAACTAGTTTTGTACGAAATTTAACGAAAATAAGTTGAGTGATCTTGGTACTACATAAACTCTTAAAATGGAAACTGTCAGTTTGAGTCAGTAACACAAACTTTGACTCCAGTAAGACGATGCTTAACCGTGGACAAGTTTATTTATGTTTGGGTTGAATGAAAGAGGAAGTTTTTAGCTTGGTATAACGACAATAATCGTTATTGGTAACACAAACCGGCTTTCCTCATTCTTGTTTTGCGAATGGAATAGTTTAAGCCTCAGCCGATCAGAAGTCACACATTTGACTTACAAACACATTTAACAGTCAGGGGCCCCCGAATTTAAATTTTTGGAAGAGCGGACATTCTCAGTTTGTCAAATAGAACTCCAAATTTTGCCGAATGGATCTCCAAGTTTTGCCGAATAGAACCTCAAATTTTTCCGCATGATGAAAATTTTGCCAAACAGAACTCCAAATTTTGCCGAATTGTCAGACAAAATTCGCTGAAAAGGAAAATAAGAAATGTAAACGATTTCTTTCGGCCTTTGAAAATTCGACCTCACAACGTTTTTTCTTTTTTTTTTTTCTTTTTTCTTTTTTTTTTTTTTTCTTTGAATAATATTAAAATTGTGACTTGTTTGGTATTTTTCGCTAAAGCGGAAAAAAAATCTGATCAAGTTAATATCTAACTTATGAAACTTGATGAAGTATTATGGAAGTTCTCACTCTTGATTTTTAGAAGGTCACAGCGACTTCCCATCGGGGCGCCTCTGTTAACAATAACATTTTCGTGTCACATTTGATGATGCATTGAAGTTCTGCCCCCTAATATCATCTCAACACAATGGACTTAATATACGTTATGCTCTATTCAAATCCCAGTCACTCTGAGAGTTCTTCCCTTTTGGTATAAGTTTCAAAAAGCAACCAGACTTTGCGCAAACAGCTGTCTTTACAGGAAGATATGCGTGTGTTTTTAATCTTTACAAAACATGTCTAAATATATCATCCTACAATTGTTATCTTAATTAAAACTGCAGCAACTATGAAGCATTCTCTTTTACGTCTTACAGCAGTTTTAATTAAAATTCTCCCAAAGCATTTGAATCACACAGAAGAGAGGTTTGCTCTCTACCAAAATAACTTGATGATCAAACTATTTCGGAGCTCTTACGAAAGTATGATACAAATATTGGAATTTTTAAAAAATGCATGGATAAAAGGTTTTTTTTCCTTTTCACAGAATTTTTAAAGATGTTAATCAATTTCCATATTTCTATGTAGTATAAACGCAAATCCTTCAACTTGAAGTTCGTTGACTTACTCGAATATGGTAGAATTATTATGAAAGGAGATTGTTTAAATTCAAGTTTAAAAAAGACTTCTAAGCCAAAGAAGAAAAGCAAATATCTCGCTGATTCGTGCATTTATTTATTAAAAATATCCTCTCATTTACATTGTTCTTTTTTATTTTCTTAACTCAATTATTTTCAACCAGGAAGTATTTTGAATTTAACGCTGTGTTCTCTTGAAATATTATGATTTATTTCTAGAGTGAAAATGTCCAATTCCGGAGCTATTTCTAATACAAAAGGCAATCTTTAAGAATAGCGATCTTATTTTCACTACAAAAACTCAATTTTCAATTATTCCGAGCAATCAAGAACGCATTGTTAGGAAAGAATTGCATTTCTTTCTTATTGATCTCCTTTTACACACAATGCTACAATTCAGATATTTCCATCTGAAACTGAGTTAAGTATTTTTCTTTTTTCGCCCAGTTCATTCTTCAGTATTACATTAGTAGATTCTGTGCCTTTTTATCAAATCTTATTTTTTAGGTAGTAAATTTACGAACGATATCACACGAAAGTATAAATTTGAGATAAAACCTGATATGCATTGAATTTATTTCAAAGTTGCAAATATCTAGATGCAACTAAATGAAAAATTTTGCTATTTTAGAAAGAGTCAATATTACATTTATTATTGTACTTATTATTATCATTACACCCTTGTGCGAATTGGTGGAATCAAGTTGGGAATTTTTAATTTTCGAATTTTTTAGGTTGTTCAATCTTTGTTTATATCAGCTGTTTAGCCTACCAGTTGATTAGGCGATATAACCTCACGCATTTTTTTTTCGTAAAAAATTTCTACATATTTTTGTTGTTTTTTCTCAATCCGGTCACCTTTTATCTTTTTGTAAGCCATGGATATTTCTCCACCGAAGAGGCAGGCCATTGTGACATTGAGTGAAAATCTGCATAACAAAAGAAAAAAAAATTGTGCTTTGCTAAAATCATGGCGAAGAGATCAATTCAAATCTCTATGCCCAGTAGAGTGAAAATGGTGAATGACAAAAAAAGAAGAGGGGGGGGGGGCAAAATGGCGATTTTGATTTTATAATTAAATGATTTAAATAAAGGTGATTTTTTAAAAAAATTTGCTTGATTCCATTCATTCGCACGAGAGTGTAGTAGTACTTTCAATATAACTGCTAAATGCTACCAACAATTAGTTTACCGTTTTTATTTTACCGACAACGTTTTGACAGTAATTCTTTGTATTAATCCGTCCAACGCATAGAAAGTAACTAATTCTTCTTCTTCTTCTTCTTCATCATCAGCACAACAGCCTGGTGCAGGCCAAGGCTTTCTCCCTCTGCTTCCTCCAGGCGGTACGACACGTTGCCAGGTTTCTCCACCTGTTCACTCCCAAAATTAACTAATAGTATATTAAGGAAAGGAACTAATCCACTATAATATTAAAATCTGTTCGCGTCCGTCTGTCTGTCTGTCTGTCTGTCTGAAGATCGATCTTCTCGAGAATCACTGCGAATCGGGAGTCAAACGAGATACCGATCAATTCGAAATTTTCCAAAGAAAACAATAGGACCAATCTCATAATTGTACGACTTTAATTAGCGGAGATATTAATTAAAACGTTAATTAACATAACGTTATTCAGGAATTTTATTTCTTTTCTGTTGCCATTTTGCATATGGGTGAGCAAATAAAATTCTAAAAATTGTTTTAAAAAAGATTTTTTTGGCTGCTGTCCAAATCTTAAAACAACGTTTCCATTTAGAATTTCATTTTAAATTATTAGTTTAAAATTGGTTGCTCTATTCGGACATTTATCGTCTGTCCTTTCTTATTTTTTCACATTCAACGTTCTTAACTCTTTTCAGCATATGAAAAATGTTTCTTTAGTAATGTTTATTGATTGTAGTGTAAGTTTATCATTCACCGGCCTCATATTTTGGTACATTTAGGATGTGCGACTAATTATGTTTATTTTGTTGGACTTTTTACCGTCACATGGGTGAGTTTTCGAATTGTAATAAATCTCTTTTTCCTTCCTGTTTCGATTTTTGCAATACAGTTTGTATCGTTAAAAGAACACGTTAAATTAAGATTGTTTGGATTTCTTTAAGAGAAACAGAGTTGAACAAAAACGATTGTTTTAAAGGATTTTAACTAAAGCTTAATTGGAATCTGATGACTTGATATTAAATTAATGCTTATTGGTATTTAATAAGTCTTGGTGCTTTAGTTTCACGTAATCAACAAAAAAGTGTGTGTCATTTTATGTAAAAAGCGGATTGTGATTGTACATAAATATTTTAGATATATTCTATCAGATTTAATTCAGTTTAAAGTGAGCACATATTATAGTTGAGAATGCATATATTTTCATCATTTATGCTAATTGAAAATACTAATAACTTGTATTATTGATAAATATGATTAACGTTAAAGAGGTTTTTGCCAAAAATATGCTCTACTGGTGTTTTGCAAACCTTGCATTACGCGTAATTATTTACTCCTTAGCGCTTTAGAAACTGATGTCAGAATAATACAAAAACATCAATTGAACAGCTCTTTCATTTTTTAAGTAGCCCGTGCAACGCCGGGCACGCAGACTAGTAGTATATTAAAATTTGCGGCAATATCGAAGTACGTAAACAACAATAATATACAGAAACCGACAAAAATTGTTAAATTTTAGGAGTCAGAGAAAAAAATTTCGCCTAATTATTTCTCGGTATTCATAAGAAAAATCAGTGTAACAAGGCTACTGAAAGCTTATTTTCCAAAAGAATTAGCTGCCAAGATATGTTTTAGTCGCCCGGGCAACTTGGTGTCCGCGATGAATCTGACCCTGACAATCTTCTATACTATTCAAACCTGTGTGCGTCTGTCTGTGTGTGTCTGTAACCCTATCTCTTGCAGACTAGCAATGTGTACCAAGTCACTACTGCTACAGTTGGATACAAGACATCCAGGGAAAGTGATTACACCGGATCTCACCCCTTTTAAGCCATCCTGGGGATGTCCTGACGCACTGAAAAGATTAAAATCGTCAATTGTTACCCGCCGCAGGAGGCATTGAACAACCACAGGTGGCAAACGGGAGTTGGCGAGCGATACGAGCAGAGGGCGGAGCCCATTCGTATTAGATATATCAGGGGTGCACTCATTTTTTTTTTTTCTTCCAGGAGTGGGTTTACCCCAACCCTTCGTTTTAGGCTATATTGCCAATCGTTGTATGTTAGTACACATGGTGTTCCAAAATGAGCTAACGGTTTTCAAAATGAAATTACAAAAAATCGGTGACAGATATTAAATTCATTCTTGTTGATAACGAACCTGCTAATTCAGGAATTTGCTGAGGATCATTTTTTTGTTTGCAGTACAAAAATCCGATGATGAGTGGCGCTGTAGCTTCAGATTGTTGCGCAAAATGCAGGCAAAAAAATTCTTTAGTGTGTTTGTCGGTAGATACGTGTGAAATGATTTCGCTATTCGCAAAGCCTAAAAATGGAGTATTCTTTAGAGCAAAGGTGTAGTGTTAAGGTTGAGATGAATGTGAAAAATCTTCCAACTAAGACTTTGATGAATGTCACCGCTAATTTTGTGCTTCTGTTGAGGCATGTGGTTGCAGCGAAAGGAGGATATTTTCAGAACATCGTCTCCTGTGATTTTTCCCATATTAGGCAAAAAGATACGCCATCTGTTAGTAAATTTTAGTAACACATAAAACTGCAAAATTGAATGTTCAAAAATTCCCGATTTCGCACGCTGATATTCCGCAAGATTGAAATTAATGTCTGTCACCAATATCTTGCAATTCCATTTTGAAAATCGTCAGTTCATTTTAAAACACCCACCTGTCTGAGTGTTACAGTGCATAGTGTCTTACAACGTGAAGATCAATAAAAGCACACATATAGCTCAAAAAGGCAAAGAAGAACCCTGTTTCGTGAGGATGAAGGAATTAAAAGAACGGCTCGAACTAACAATTTGTCTCTTAATCAGATAAAACTTCAATTTGGATCAAAAGTAGCATTTGACAGCATAATTAGACGAGCAACTGAATCAGGATTCATCAAAAAACAAAAATTTGTACATGAGCCTTTTCTTAAACAGTGTCAAAAGTAAGCAAGATTGTAAAGGGAAAAACAGTCCGTGCATTATCATGACTAAAAATTAAGTGTTTCTTTCTCTGATGAAAATACGGAGTGAGCCAAAAGTATTGAATGCATTTCATGTTTGAATTTTTTTAAAAAAAAGGTGAGAGTCTGTAAGTATGTAAGGGTCTGTAGGGTGTAGAAGAAGTTCTTTGCCGGCG
This sequence comes from Uloborus diversus, assembly GCF_026930045.1. Lineage (NCBI taxonomy): Eukaryota > Metazoa > Arthropoda > Arachnida > Araneae > Uloboridae > Uloborus > Uloborus diversus. Next base: position 18,112,971 of record NC_072740.1, read on the forward strand.
AGTAAAAAAAGATTAAGAGCAGTTTTTTATTTTTTATTAAACTAGATTTTAGTTTTCAGCTAGACTCTATGCCTACGCTTTAGATAAGGTGAGTTTTGACATTAAAAGCCTGGCGGAAAACCTTGAATGTTTTTGATGGAAGGGTTTCAGCAATACTTTGAAATTCCTGAAATGACACCGGGAAGAAAATTCATACCCAAAAATGATGTTAGCTTATGATTTTTTTTCTGGAACTTATGCGTTTTCTTTCGAAAATATTTTGCGAACTTACAACTTTGTAATTCTAAAATATATGTATAAAAAACAATATTGTTCCACAAATAAAAATTGAATTTCAAATCTTCTGATAGGAAAATGGTAACTAAATGATAAAAGAAGAATAAAAGTTCTCTTTACATCTGAATATTTTAAAATGAAATTCGACAGTGCATGCATATACTGCTATCGGTTATAATATACATATGACAAATATTTTACCAATTCAAACACTGTTAAAAATTTTCCGGATGTTTTACGGTAATTGTTACTGGCATCCATGTTGCCAGTAACTATTACCGTAAAAATCATATGGTACTGTAAAATTTTACGGTTTCCTCGGTAGGCCACAGCAACCAATTGGCGCTGGGATCGCTTATTTCTCCGGTATAAATTACCGTAAAAATCAGTGATGCTGTGAGTACGCTATTTTACAGTAACAATTACCAGAAAATCTTCCTGAATTTTTAACAGTGAAGTAAAAGTAATCCTTGTAAGATGACTTTAAAAACTCCGCGGATCATAAACCATGATTTAGATCAACAAAAAGATTTCTATTTTAAGTTTTTGAAATAAATACTTCTTACAAAAGCAAAAGAGATTTTCAGAGTTATATAACATATCCTTACGGGAAATCAAAAAAGCATCTTGTTTCTCCTTGAAAGGCAATCGATTAGGTTATACCTCAGTGCATCTTACTTCAAATAATTTGTTAGACATGGAAAAGCTTTAGATATAACAAAAATTGCAAAAGGATTTTTTTCTCGCTTTGTTATCTTAAGCTCTGAACTTATGATTTTATGTTTAAAATCATGAATAGGTTTAAAATTGACTTTTAAACATTTTTCTTTTATGGCCAAAAAAAGCAATGTTTTGATACATTTTTAAATTAATTGGCAGGCATTATATGAAGGCAAAAAACCTCTAAATTGTCATTAATTTAATAGTTTTTCCCCTTCAAATTGTATTTTTTTTAAGTTCAAAAACCATGTTTTGTAATACCACTGAGATCACCAAGCATCACCCGAATGAAAACAGAATTCTAAACAACATTTGCGTTATTGCATTTTATTAAAATCAGAAAGGAAAACGTTTATTTAAAAATGGAAAATCGCATTATCATTTCATATTTCTCAAGGGTGTTTTTTGTGGGTGTGCTATCACTACCTTACAATACTTCAAACTTCTTATGTAAGGCAACATTTTAAAGATTTTTTTCACCACTATTGACAAAATATAAACAAACAATTTACATTTTGATTTCTCAAAAATTACACTGAAAAAAAAAAGCCAAATTTCTGAATTTCTCCAGTCGTGCGAAAAATTATGAAAATAGAGAAATATAAATCATTGTTCGCTGAAATAAACAAACTGTGATATAATTCTGAAAAGACAAAATTGTAATTAAAAAAAAAAAAGATGGAAAAATTATCGCATTGAAAATCATTACCATTATAGTTAATCTGCAGCCGATTAACCGGCATCGGCCGATTATTTTTTGCTGATTTAACGTAATCGGCCAATTGGCTTTTTAAGGCTTCCCAAATTTTGAGTATTTGCTCATAATTTGCGCTGAATATTTATTTCATTCATACTAAGCTAAGAAGTGCAAAATAACAATAATGATAATGTGACGCTAACTAGAGTCCTTTTTTACATAAGTTCCTGCTGTGTCGCATGGCAATACCAATCAGACATCTGACACTCAACACCTTCAGCTCCAAATGCTTGCTTTTAATATTACAGAATGCGGTATTTTACAATGTTTTTATCAGAAGTTTTAATTTATCGGTTGAAAACCAGCCTATAAACGCTATACCTGTTTATAAACGCCGAAACGCTGCACATACCCGAAAATGCTCTGATGTGCGAGAAATGACAAACAGATGATTTATCAATCTATTTCCTTTATCCACTTCCCGAGCAAGGAAAAACTTATTTAAATAACAAACCCTAAAAAGTTATCAGAAGCTTATAAAATACTGGTAAGTACATGTCTTAGAAAGTTACTGGTCTTGAAAAAACTGCTGTATCGCAGTTTCATCTACAATTACATTATCATTTTCTAAAAAATATATTTGATGTTCAATTCCACACCAAAGTCCGATAAAATCTACTTCTTCACAATGAGCACGATCTTTCGACTTTTATAACCAGTAATCACACCTACCTCAACTCTCTTATTGTAGGGTTTCAGAGAAAGCTTCTTGTTTGCTTTTCTTTCACTCTTGGCAATACTCAATGCACACCAAGGATTTTAAGCTATCTTGAACAGGATCTCATTGATGAAATTTGTTAACAACATACTTATTATCGACTTCATCGAATAAATTCTCGAGCATTCATACCGCTCAGAAGAATTTTAATAAATCTAATGGGATATGATCTAATAATTATGTATTTTTCTAAAGAAATATTAAAATTTTAAGTATAAAATAAACTAGCGTAAAACTAATTTCGCTGGAAAATACTAACTGTTCTAGTTGGAAAAATATGTTTGTAAAAAAAAAAAAAATAGAAATGCTGTTTTTTAAGCTATCTTTCACAGGATCTCATTGATGAAATTTGTTACCAACATACTTATTGACTTCATTGAATAAATTCTCGAGCTTTCATAGCGTCCAGAAGAATTCAAACTGGCGTTGGGATCTAATAATAATGTATCCTTTCAAAAGAAATATGAAAATTTTAAGTGTGAAATGAACTAGCATAAATACTTATTGTTGTAATTCAGAAAATAATATGTTTGTAAAAAAATAGCAATGTCCAATCATAAAAGCTTTTCTTTTTAAATCGAAATTTGCTGCGTGCTGTAATTGCATCAGTACTCTGAAAACCTAATGGAATTTTATGTAGTAAAGTGACAAAATTATGTTTGTTGGAACTGTAACAAGAATTTGGTCTTATTAAAAATAATAAAATCATACCTACAGGGTTGCCAACTGCTCCGTATTTTGCGGAATTGCTCCGCAAAAATTTCGAAACTCCGCTGCTCCGCAAAGAAGTTATTTTACTCCACATATCCCGGCCAAACGTTTGCAAGCTTAAATTTTGCTATTTTATCATAACAAACATGTGAATATGCGAAATTAAAGATGCTTATACTCAAAGATTGAAAGAGTGTTTAAAGCTGCTTTATTAATTTAAAAATAATTATTTTTATGCCAGCGCTTAAAATCATTATAAAAGCTCTAAAAAAGTTTTAAGTGGTTTTAGTTATTTTAATCTATATATACACAAAATATCGAACTGCTCTGCAAAATTTTATATTGCTCCTCAAATAGCTCTTCCAAGTTAGGTAACCTATATTTTTAAAAAACGCTCTGTTTTACCCTGAAATAAATAGTGAACAGTGTTTTTTACAAGTTTGTCAATTTATCTGTAGTAAAGTGATGCTGTATATGCGAAATGCTGTATATGCGAAAAATGTCGACAGGCTGGACATTCTTTGAATGTAGTATTTTAAAAAAGTTATGCAACGAAGTCTACTTAGCTTGCTTGAAAACATATGAATTAAAATATTCTCCTAATGTTTTTCTTTTCTTTATTTGTTATTATTATTTTAACCAATCAATTGAAATTAGCACTCATAATTTTGCATTTACAATTGAAAGTGACTGTGTAAAAGGTGCGTCAGTTAAAGGTGTCCGTAGTTAAGCTTTAATGAGTTCTTATTTTTTTTTATTTTTTTTTTTTGATTCGGTGTATTTAGCTGAACTTTTGTACGTTACATTTTACACTTATCTGTAAAGCGTATCAAGTTTTTTTTATAACATAAAATGTAACTATTTTTATAACACAATATTAAAATTGTGACTTGTGGACTACCTTTGGAGCATATTGTTCTAAAGGCGAACCATGCGTTGAAATCACTTATACAATGTAAAAAACGAATTATCGGCAAACTACTTTTACTTCTTGAAGTAGTAAAGTATACAGTGTTCAACTAAAAGAAAAAAGTATAATTACAATAAAATTATAAGAAAAAAAATTATAGAACAACATTTTTTTAAATTCTGCGTTGTTATGTTTTCACTCGATCTGGAGTCTTTTTTTTTTTTTTTTTTTTTTTAAGTAGTAGAAGAACAATGTATAGTGTTAAAATACATATATAAGGAAACACCTCTCTAGACTAGTCTATTTTTTTCTCAAGTGACCGCCTTGGAAACATACCGTGACGCAAAATTACTAATCTGTTAAACTTATAAAAGTGAATCAAAGTGAATGTGGTTAAAGAGAAATAAATCTTCTTTCCGAAAAACGTATCTTTATTCAAAATTCTAAGAATTTAAACGCATATAAATTAAAACATATTCCTAATTTGAAATTAGAACAACTCGTCCTCAAAAGCAAAATCACCGAACAAAATGGTGACCAATCAAGGTTACCTCCTCAAATTCAACCATTTGCTCTGCAGTGGTACTGTTTTATAATACAGTACCACTGTTTTGGGATAGATGATAAAACTAAGGGACTTCATTTAACTTGATTTTGTTCGAGTCGATCAAATTATATCTGCCAGTAGCTAGCAAGAAATGACCTTCTGGGTGGACCAAAGGAAATTTCTGGCTGCGCGGTTGGTAGATATAATTGTTCGAATTCGATTCGATCGAATTCTAGAGTTGAATGAATCCCTAATTCTACTTTTCGGCGACGGTCCACCTTAGGAACACTGGCCACCATAGACTTCCTTAACTTACAAATTTCCTTGAATCTACTTGAACTGTGCACTTTGATTCGTTTCAATAATTACGTAGGACAGCAGTACAGAGATCGAAGTTGTTTGACTATGTGGAACAAAGATAAGGGGGACTATTTACGTGTTTGATGATAGACACACATTTGTACAACGGTTTTTTTTTTCATGTTAATAATTTACAATAGTACTCGATAGCCATATTTCTTTTGTTGAAAAGCTATCCTCATTTGAAAACAAAAGGCATGAACTCGTGAAGTACCCAACTGTCAAAACATGAGACTCTAATTGAATCGATTATTTCAGAAAGGGCGTACGTCCAACAAGAATCAATAGGACTTAAACCCTTTCTGAAATAATCTTATTCAATTAGTGCAGTGAAATCTAAAGCATTACCTAACTTCGGTTAATTAGTGCTTCAGACCTCCGATACTCAGTTGGGTAAAGCTTCAGGCTTTAGTACTACGTTACCTCAGTTAGATAGACTTTAATATAGATGTTACAATTTTACTGCGCTACCCTAAATTCCAGTTAGGTAATGCTATAGACTTGAATGCCTTCAGTTAAGTAATAATATAAAATTTGCTGAGCTACGTTTAAGGGATTCCATAAACTTCACTCGCGCTGCCTAAATTGTTACACTTTTTGAAACTTCACTGCAAGAGGCCTATTAAATCATGGTGGTCATTTAGCACTCTGGGTATAGTTAACAGAAAAATATGAGAATGGCGTAATTTTCGGGAACAATTTTTACGCTGTAAAATAATGTTATACTGCTTACGGAAACTTAAGCTTACGGTGTCTAAAAGTAAAAGAGGAGGTTATCAGATAGCTGAATTACACTGCATAAAATTTTAGATCCCTTTTGAAACTTCTCTTAAGCTTGTGTTATTTATGTAGTGGTGGTCAGAAAGTATTGCGTGAGTTGGAATATCAATGCAGGAAAGACGTACTATTTTTGATAACTGTTTCCACTGAGTTTAATGTTACTAATTAAAAAAAATGGATTCATTTGAGAAGTGTTACTCATTTATTGGTTAAGGTTTCGGGACGAAAGTTGAATCACTTAGTTTTTTAATTAACTTAAACTATAATTTTGAGAGGAAATATACTCCCCTGATATACGCAATGCAACTTCTTAAAGATAAGTACACTGGTTAAAGAAATTAAGAGAATTTTCAGATTTGGTCAATTATCTCCAGTACTACTGGTCCGATTTTAATGAAATTTGGTATGTACATACATTAAAACAATACAAAACAAATAACCATCTAAAATTTGAAATACGCACGCATGATCATAAATAACACTCGTTAGAGTCAGATGGTATGAAACAGCGTTTGCTAAAGCGGTTGCAAAATTGAACAAAAATATGGTTAGTAGGGGTATGGTCCCCTGTAACAGACATATAGGCCTTGCAGTGTGACTTCATACTTAAAATGAAGCAGTTATGGGATCCTGGGGCAATCGTTTCCACTCGTTCAACAACGCTGTTCTCAGGCTATGGATGGTTCCAGTAGGGAGTGTTGCGAGTTGCTATTGCCCTCCCGAGAGCGTCCCAGACATGCTCTATAGGATTCGAGTCAGGATAAATGCATGGCCAATCCATACAGTGAATATCCTCCCTTTTCCGAAATTGGTGCATCATGTGGCCTTGTGTTAACATCTATTAAAATTAACTCAGGGATAACAGCGCCCCTCAAGAGGTGAGCATAGGGCTCCAAGACCACATCCCTATACCTCGCAACTGTCCCAGATCCTCTGTCAAAGACATGGAGGGGTGTGCTGCCATCCAACTTGATGCCTGCCCAGATCGTCAAACCACCAACGCCATAAATGGTCGATTTCGCGGATATTGGAGAATAGGTAGCGGGTTCCTGCTTCTATCCATATGAACAAAGGACAATAATAGTCGGTTAAGCTGAACCGGTACCCACTACTTGCCCTCCAATCGACCATTAAAGAGGAGGAGTTTTGACGGTCTGGGCAGGCATCAGGTTGGATGGCTGCACATCCCTCTATGCCTTTGACCGAGGCTCTGTGACAGTTGCGAGGTATAAGGATGTTGTCTTGGAGCAACATGCTCACCTCTTGAGGGGCACTGTTAGCCCTGAGTTAATTTTAATGGATGTTAAAACAAGGCTAAATAGATCTCTTCTGGTCGACGAATTTTTTGAAGTGAAGGATATTCACTGAATGGATTGGCCAAGCAGATCTCTAGCCTCTAATCCTATAGAACATGTCTGGGACGCTCTCGGGAGGGCAATAGCAACTCGCAACACCCCTACGGGACCATCCATAGCCTGAGAACAGCGTTGTTGAACGAGTGGAAACGATTTCCCCAGGATCCCACAAACTGCTTGACTTTAAGTATGAAGTCACACTGCAAGGCCTATATGTCTGTTAGAGGAAACCATACCCCAGACGAACCCATTTTTTTTGCTCACACCATCCGGCTCTGACGAGTGTTATTTATGATCATGCTTGTGTATTTTAAGTTTTGGGTGGTTATTTGTTTTGTATTGTTTCAATGTATGTACATTAGGGTGTCCCAAAAAAATGAAAGTCGTTTTTTTTAAACGCATACCCTCTTATTTTTTTTCCTTTTACATCAAAACCGTTGTAAAAAACAGTTTCATGCAATTTGAAACACGGTAACCCGTGCCGACTTGCGCCTAAAGGCCTAAACGTGCAAATAACACGTGTATTCATAAGCAAACGAACGCTGTCGACGCGATACTTTGCGAAGCTCAAAACAGCTGTAAATAGTACACAGAAAACAAATGAAAATAGAAAAAACATATGTTGGGGAGGGGGGGACTTATCCGTGGCAATTTTTAAACCGTCAAACGTGTCAGTACGAATACATTCCGGTCAGCGAGCGCAATATGGTCGTTCCATAGGGAACGAAACATGGCACTGGAGTTGTGAAGTTCGAAAAAAGAGATATTTTTAATAGGAGTCGTAAAACACCAAATTACAGGTTTGAAACTTCCCTCTAACGGACAAGTTCTGTCTGTTTTTGTTTTATAACATTCTAGAAGTAAATTTAACCATCAGTGAAAGTGCAAATCTCGCTATTCGGGAATGCATCATCTTTTGGGAAAAGGCACGCATTCCCACCAAATCGTTGCAAAATTGTGTGAATAACCTTAAAAACCTGTATCAAATTTGGAGAGACTTACAAAAAAATTTAAAACAAAAGACTGCAAGAAGTATTCAGGCAGCGACAACAAGAATTTGAGAGTAATTTAAACAATTTATTCAATATTGCACATGCTGATGCACTTCAGTTAATCAAAATAGCAGAAGATGGGATTTTCTTGCAACTCCAAAGAGAGAACGGCCGACGTGGTCACTTTTGGTAAGTTGTATAAAAAACTGGCCGACAAAGAGGAAAGGGCTCGACTTTGAGCTGTTAAAGAAGAAAACAGGTGCATGAAATACGATTCCGCTTCAACATCCTCGGAATCGTATGAACCTGTACAAGAAAATTCCTCTTCGAGCTCTAGTGAAAATATTACTTCAGAAGATTTCCCTGAAACATTTAAAGCAGTACCTGGAACAAATTTATCAGAACCTGGAACAAGTATATTAGAAGCTGGAACAAGTATATCAGAACCTGGAACAAGTATTCCAGAACCTGGAACAAGAATTATCAGAACCTGGAACAAGTAAATATGTAATGAGGAGCGATTTTATTACTCCGAAGTCAGTTGATGCATTGGACAGGTGTCCAAGTATACGAGATTATGTGTTTATTCTTGAAGCTACTATTGACGCACTTGGGTGTAACATTGATGAATTTCCCATAGGTATCTTCAATTCAAAGAATTCGAACCGAAAAGCGGAAGGAGCACGAGGAAAGAATAAAATTGGTTTTCAGTACGAGGTACCACATGTAGTGAATTTACCTTGGGATATGAAAATGTTGCCTGCTTTGAGCGCTCAAAAATCAAAAGAATATCGCTTATCTATAGTTATTTCATAAGGATGTGACAAAAAACTCATTGCTGAGTTTAAACTGGATAATTCTACAAGAAAAGAACAAAAACGGGCTCTTTGAAAGGCAGTTTTAGATTGGAATCTCGAAGACAAAGTTCAAAACTCTCTTGTTGTGATACTACAGCTTCCAAAAAAGGTCCTTTAAGTGGTTCTTGCGCTATTCTTGAGCAAATATTTGATAGAGAAATGCTTTCCTTTGCTTGCCGCCATCATATACATGAACTGATCTCTCCCACTAAAATACAGTGCTATGGAGGAGCTGCGGAGTTGTTCCGAATTGTACCCTAACTTGGAAAATTTACTTGACTTTTACCGTGCTGAACTCGCTAATATTAAGGTCAGGGATGACTATAAAAAGTTGATAGAACTATCTATCAAATTTTTAGGTGGAGATACAGAAAATGAATTTAAAATAAGACCACCGGGAGCCATGCACCAAGCTCGATGGACGGCTCGATTTACTCGCTAAAACTATTACTATTTAGTTCACAACTAAAATTAAATATGAAGGAAAATGAAACATTGTTTGATGTCTGCTTATTTGTAGTAACAATATACGTGAAACCATGGCTTCAATGCATTTTGGCAGTCAAAGCACTCAACAAAGATTTGTGCTTTTTGAAAAAGTGTACGAAAATGTGGACCCAATTATCTCAAAAGCTACTCTACAAAAATTCATCCAGTTTTTATGGTATGGTCAATAATATTTCATTCTTTGATCTGAAAAAGACTGTCTCAATGTTTAGAGCAGTAAACGATGCAGCTGAAAAAGAGGTAAAAATGATGCAGGACTTTCATGGTTTGCTTACAACTGATGAGGAACAAAAACAATTTATGTTACGTTGCGTTCAAGAGCACCAGAAGCTCTATCCTGACTGCAAAAAGCAAACATTGAAATAAAAATATGTACAGTAATGTTTCTTGTAGTCTAATATTGTTGTAAATATCTGCTTTAAATAAATTGATGTCACGTGTAGTAAAGAATTATACAGTTATCAATATTTTCACTGTAGTCGCTGTACAGGATTTCAGGTTCAACTTTGACCTCAAGTCGGCACGGGTTCCTGTTATTTTATTGCAATAAAACTTTTTTCTCATGTTTCTGAGGTGAAAAGGAAAAAATTTGGAGGGTATGCGTATTCGATTTCACAATTTTTTTTTTCGCCATTATATCTTGGGACACCCTAATGTACATACCAAATTTCATTAAAATCGATCCATATGTTCTAGAGATAATTGACCAAATCTGAAAATTCTCTTAATTTCTTACACCAGTGTAGTTATAAATAACAATTTTACGTAAAAATTTTACTCTTGACATTAGCAAAGTTCAGAATGAATCGCAGTTCAATTTATTTCTAATGTTTTCTATATACTGGCCAAACTTAAATGTTATCAGAGGCTTGTTATCCTCCTTCTTTTATTTGTTTATTTTTTGTGTATTTTTTTACTGATTCACATTTTTTGAAGTACTTTTAACAATTAATTTTTGTAAGGATAGGACACTGATTACACCGTTAAGTATTTAAATCATGCAATAACTCGTCTTTAAGGTTTGTTTTAATATATGTATTTCTTATTTCAATTCACGCAACTTAATATTTTTAAAAAAGCATCGAGATAAGTTCTTGGTTAAGTAATTTACATGGATACAATTTATCTGACGCAATCTACAGAATCTTTAGCTAAAACGAAGAAAAAAAAATAGTTTTGCTTTTGTATGAGCAATTTTTCTACGGTTGACTCCTCTCCAAGAAAGAAATTAATCTTTGTTACAAAATAAATGCTGATTTAATCTTAAACAAGTACACAAAGAAGTGCGCAGCATTTGTTCTCCACAATTAATGATTTACCAAAATTCCACATTCCATAATACCATATTCTTTATATTACAAGTAACGTCATAAGCTACAAATTCCTTATAAATTATTACTTTTAATCTCCTTCAAAAAAATTCTGGCATCACCTTATTAGAGAAGAGCTTAGATATGTGGGCGTTGCCTTCCTGATCCGTCCGCATGTTGGTAGGTTTTTCCTTGAGCAAACATTGCGATCTTCACCATCTATTTCCCACGACCATAAAGGGCTTGCTTCTAGACTACAAGAGAAGCGCATTCAACAAAAAAAAAGGGGATAAAACTCCGATTCGCACACACACGATCTTTCTCCAGACTTTGTCACGATTTCTAATTTCTTTTCTTACTAGAAAGGGAAGATTTTATCCTTTTAAACGACGGCTGCTGCTGCACGGGTCTAAAATACGGAGTGGTTGCTGATTTTTACTTACGACAAGTAGTTGTTAACTGCTCGTAACGGCTGCTGTAAAAGTAAATACAATGACAGAAAGGAAAATTGCTTGTTTAACCCTTCCTGGCCTTGTGATTTCAATTGGAATCACTGAGTATGCAACCAAGTGTAATGATCGTTGAGCGTACATCACAATAGAATCGACTTACGCCAAAAAAAAAAAAATTAAAGGATTTCTACTTTCACCTGAACTTTTGTATGTATAGTGCTAGCCAAATTACTAGACTAAAGAGGGTTTTTTTTTGTACACTATTTGTACTAAAATACTATTTATTTTACTGTTAAAGTACAGTACATACTGTACACTGATTATTACGTAATTTTAGCATAATTTAATGTTTGCAGGTGGCAGCACTGTCTGCTTTGTTTATGTTCTTTGTTTATCTACCTACCAAGAACATAACCTCAATCAGCTTAAACAGTTCACTATTTCTTTTTATTAGTGCGTTCTGTTATATTTAAAGTTAGTTTTAGGTAATTAGTGAGTATGAGTATGTGAGTATATATAATAGTGAGTATAAATAATTTTTTACCTCCTTTTTTAAAAAAGTTAAGAAATGGTGTAAACCTTGTGAAAAGTATGCCAATAAGACTTAAAATGCTCATCAAGAACAAGGGAATGCATACTAAATATTAGATAATTATTTCACTGTTCGTTCATGTGTCTATAGTTATGTAATCAATAAAGAATTTGCTTTTAAAACAGTCTTAGTCCAATAATTTGGCCAGCACTGTATGTAAAGATAGGTGCATCAATTATGACCAGTTTAAGGAGTGGTAAAAAATTATAAAGGGCCCAAATTCCACTCATAGAAACAATACAGCAATGTACTGCTTGTCAGATTGCTCAAATTTGAGCCTCTTTAACATCAATTTAACCTTATAAATAATTTAATGAATGCGATGAAAATAAATCAGTTCAACCGACGTAGTGCAATTTTCACCAGCTGTGTCTTTTTTACATTCGCAGTTGGGACCAAAACAAAATTTTTGCCGTAGAAAATTGTGAGTTAAATATCAAAGCTGCAATCGCGCAAAAATTATAACTAAGAGCAAAAATATTTTATGACTCTTTCAATCGTTTCGAATGAATAGGAATCAGTAATTGTAAAGGAATTAGAAGCGGCAATTAATAATTGCATTAATAAGAAATAAGGAGGTTCTTCAACAGCGAAAACTCGTGTTATTTTAATGCTTCGTACTTCATAAATTCAGATACTTGACATAGATCGCGTGCATTTGTGAATATATGTAATAGAATAATCTGTATGATGTCATCTTAAGTGTGTGGAGCAAGGGTTCCCCGAACTTAAATTTTTGGGAGAACGGAAATTCTCAATTTGCCGAATAGAACTCCAAATTTTCCCAAATGATGATAATTTTTGCCAAATGAAACTCCAAATTTTGCCGAACGGTGATAATTTTGCCGAATCGTCAGACAAAATTTGCCGACTAAGTAAATATTTGGGTGGTCACAGTGACCTCCCATGGGGTGCCTCTATTGCAGAGCTTGGTGACCATGTGTGGCACAAGGCAAAAACAATGTTCTGACTTTTTTTTTGACACAATTATCTTTTACGTGTCAAAACAATTTTTTCTGTATCTTGAGTTCCAACTTATCATCAATAAATTGACCCTAACTTTCTTTTCTTGAAATACACTTTAGAGCTTAAAACATTAAATTTTAAAGGAATTAAAATTCATTGTTGTGGATGCACAGCGTAAGGTTTACTATTTGAATCAAGGGCGTGCACAGGGAGGGGGGGACACCTGTTGGCCGAGCCTGAATGGGCCCAATATTTTTTAAATGAGGGATGAAATATAGGGGATGTAGGATATGGAGGGGGCCCGCAAAAGTCATTTTTGACGGGCCCCAAAATTTCTGTGCAAACCCCGATTTGATTGTAATAAAAATATAGGGTACGACAGTATAACTTCCTGATTTCAAAACCAATAAAACCCATTTTAAGACTAACACAGGCGGAAAACGTTCTCCGTTTCGTCAAAACATCAGAATTAATAACACACTTATTGGTATTTCCCTGCCACTCTAAAAAGATATATAATTTCAGGCATTACACATAATCACGGTAAAGTATAGAAATTCAATAACGAAATACTGCCTGATCCAGGCTAAAATTTTATCACAAAATAACTGAACCGGAATAAAACGTTCGCATCATGAACGTCTTCTTTGAGCATTCTTCCACAAAAAGAAGCGTCAAATTTTCTGAACTTGACTTTCATCTTCGAAAATTCTATACACATTTATCATTCTGTCATCCTGAATTGATTTTCTCTGGGCAAAGAAATACGAAGCCTAGCTACTTCGACTCGTTTCTAATCCATAGACCAGTTACGTGAAAAGAATATCGTATTGACTTGAGACGCTAGCAGAAGGAACGGTTTTCTCTGTCCTCAGAACATAAGACAATAATGTTGTCTCCCCCGCAGTTGTAACGAGGTATTTTTCGATCTCATCTAATAAGATGTAGTTGGCTGACAGGTAGAGAGAATGTGGTGAAAATTCACTGTTGAAGAGTCTCCAAATGTTTCATGAATTTAGCTTGTCACTCGACTACAGATGCAAAGTGAAATAAAATAGATTACCTAAATACTTGGTATGAGCTTGACTAAATAAAAAAAAAGACATGTGACCTCCACTTCCCCCAATCAATTCTAATTTGAATTCAAATTGTGTTTTTCGCAATCACGAGTTGCGACAAGACCCTACTCATTGGAGTTATTGTTTCTAGAAACGGTTCCCCCTCCTCCAAGCTTATCCCTCCTCCTGGTTGTTTACGTGTGTAAAGTTGAGTGTGTGTGTGTGTAGGCTTACGTGTGTGCACGTAGGGGTGTGTGTGTGTAAAAGCCCGCGCGTATGTGAGTGTGAATGTGTATGAGCATGAGTGTGTTGGATAAGGACGCCACCGTCCAGCAGGAGTGGGTTACGGGGGACAGTGCTTAGGACCAGAGGAGTCGCGCAGGTGGGCGGTGGTGCTGCAGAGGCACCTGGTCCAAGCTGAAAAAGGAACCACAACATTAAGGACGGTCAAGTGAAAATAATAAACAATCGTGATTGCTCAAAAAAAAGGGGGGTGTCGGAAAAGCCCTTGACACCATTTTAAAAATTCACAGAGAAACAAACTGTTGTATGAGTTTGCGATTTGCCATAAAACTTCACAGGTTTAAGAATGTTTTATGATATCGTGAAAGAAAAAAAAGGAAAAGAAAAAAGTGTGATTGTAAGTAAGTTACATTAACGACTGTATCATCACAAAAAAAAAAAAATAGGCAGTGAAAAGCAAAAGGATGTAAATGGACATTTTCAAGTTTTGAGTAAAGCGCGTTTAAAGATGCTTGGCAGGCTTTCATTCAAATTGTTTTTTAAATCATTCTGTATAGCAACACCTAGCAGAGCTACTGGTCCTATCTCTTGCTCCAAAACAAAGAGGTTGACCTATCATTTGTGCTGGTTATCTCCATTTTTTTTCTTTTTGGTACTTACATCCCTTTGCTTCTCACTGCCTCAAATGTCATGAGAGGTGTTTTATCCTGCTATGAAACATTTTTTTTTTCGTTTTTTTTTTTTTTTTTGCTGTGACGATACAGCCGTTAATGTAAATTACTTATACCTGCACTTTTTCCCTTTTTTACGATGTCATTAAAAATTCTCAGACCTGTGTAGTATCAAGGCGCAAACCGCATATTCGTATGACAATATGTTGCTTTTTTATGAATTTTTAAAATGCGTCGAAGACTTTTAGGACGCCCTGTATTTCGTTTTAGATAACATCAAGAACTAATTCCTCAATCTCATTTAATAAGATTTAGTTGGAAAAGGTCTCCAAATGTTTCATGACTTTAACTCGTTACTAGAATATAGATGGTGATATGATGAAAGTACCTAAATACATGACATTGGCTAGGCTGAATCAAGTTTTTTTTTCTTTTTTCTTTTTTTTTTTTTTTTTAATATTTCGACCTAGATTACACTTTAGATTATATTCGTCTCATTTTTTTGAGCAAATCCAATAAGATGTAGTTGTGATAAAATTAGGCAAATGGTTTGTTACTGAATCGCTAAGCGCCGCATGAATTTAATTCGTCTCGTACCTAATTTGTTCGTCGAGTATATATCTAGAATTAAATAATTACAATATCAAAATACTTTGTATAAGCTACTCTTAAATTTAAAAAAAAGTTTGATCTGAAGATTATACCAAGAACATAGTTATCAATGCCATCTAATGCGTTGTAGCGGGTAAAGATAAATGTGGTAAATTGTTTGTTAATGAATCTCTTCATGTTTCGTGAATTTCAATCGTTTCTCGAGTACAGATGAAATAAAAGAGTGTCTAAATAGGCACAAGCTAGGATGAATTAAAAAAATTATCCCGTCTTAGATTATATCAAAAATATGCTGTTTGATCTCATCTAATGAATAACCTGTAACTGGTGATCAGTTAATGAGTCTCCAAATTTTTCACGAATTTAAATACTCACTCCTCAAGTACAGATATAAATTGTAGTAGGGCAATTCCACGGGTAACCGACTGACATTTTTGAAGCAAAGCAAATGCCTTTTGCAATATTCAACGCAAAATATACCTTGTAAAAACAATCTTTTCTCGTGGAATATTGTATTTTTTAGGCTGAATTCAGTGGTATAATTAAATCCCCAAAATATATTTCAGGCGATTTAAAAAAAAATTGTTAAAAGCATGGTAACTGACTGAAATACTTGTTTTTAAAATGTCAGTCAGTTACCATGTTTTCAATAAATATTTAAAAATCATCCAAAATGAATTTAGGAATTTAATTATACCATGAAATTCAGCTTGAAAAATACAATTTCTAGGGCAAAAGATCGTTTGAACAACATGTATTTTGCGTTGAATGTTACAAAATACGTATTGTTTTACATCAAAAATGTCAGTCAGTTACCCGTCGAATTGTCCATCAAGAACAGTAGCTAATTACTTACCACCAAGGGTTTTTAGAAAACCTACTTTTTTTTTGATATTTCCCCTACATTATGGTCAGAATACATTTAGTGAAACATTTAAATAAGGCTGGGAAAGGAATTCGTTTTTGAAGAATTATGTAAATTCAAGCTTCGCAAAGAACTAATAGCAGCCCAAAGTGTTCTCAATAAATCGCGATTCCTTCATAACTCAATTTTTCATTCCCGCTAAAATTTTCCTTAAAAATAAATAAATAAAATAAATATAAATCTTTTGCTTGTCGACTTAAATTATGTATAAAAAAGTCTGTAAGCTTTTTAAGTATTCGTATGTGACAACAAATTCAATTTACTTTCTTTTAAACTTGAAAATGTAAAACTTTTCAGCTTCGATAACACACTTATTCCTTAAGTGTTCAAATTTTGTTTTTGAAATGAAAAAGGCATCTTATTACTGTACATATACAGATCAGAAATTGATTTTCTTATAATAACTTTGTCAATTGTTAGTTTTAATATTATCCTTGCATCATTGCACTATGAATAAAAAATGCTATATCTGAGAATAGGAGAAGTAACTTTTAAATTTGTCTTTTTATAACTCTAAATGGAACTGAAATAATTTCAAGCTGAGGCAAATTCTGATCACAAAAACTGATATCTTTATACTGTATAGAGATTTCCTAAAACACTATGTGCATCTTGTCAATGTTATAGATATTACTAGTGTTTGTTAATAAAAGGAGAAAGTGTTATTAAAGAATTATATAAAGTGATATTAAACAAATAATGTGGTATTTTGCTAACAAAAGGAGAAAAGTTTATTTGCCCTAGTTTGTAAAGGTTATGAGCAACTTTTTCAGTTTTTATTTCTTACCGCTGTAACTTATTCTTTTTTGGGAACAGCAATTGATGTTTCAATTATTTATTTCTTTTTTAGCTAATTATAAGAAACTTTAAATAAGGGTGAACTACCAGTGATTGAGGATTTAGTGGAAGTTTTTACAAGTTTTATTCAGTTTTCTTGATAAAATCATAGAAAACAAATTGAAAATATTCCGACGTGTCAATCAATATTTCAGGATTAATAATGTAATTAATCATTTTTCTGATTTATTTACTAAGTCAAATTGTTTTCAATAATAGCTAATCAACGAGATTTTGTTACTTATTGACCTTTTTCCACCCAGTAAAAATTGAAATTTATTCAATTATAATCCAATCATATGTACTTTGGATTTATGTACGTCCGTCTAAAGGTCACTTCTGATTGGCTGTTAGGCGGATGACGTCATGACACGTGACCTTGAGGATGGGCATGAGGTAGTAATGACCTATAAAAGGTTTGAAAAGTTGCTCCTAACATGGGAATCCTAACTTGGCGACATGTGGCAAATTTCTCCCAAAATTTTGTGCTGAAAATAGAGCGCCGAAAACATTGTCGATTAGGCGATATTTCTTCAATTTCTCGCCAAGCCCACATAATCAAAGTATGACGCCATAACTCTGAGTCGCTGCAGGGCCCGAATCTAGTCGCCATAGATGCTAGTATAATGCCAAAATATTGAAACAATACTACCGTGAGAAAAAGTCCAATATCTGAATTTTTTTTTTTTTTTTTTTTGCATTTTGTCATCTATTGCTCTTACTCGTAAGTTTTGCTTGTACAAGGCTGCTTATCTGGTTTCCGCTGAAAATAAAGCACGAAAAAACATCAAGTTCTAGCATTTCCTTATTATTAGTATGGAATTCAAAACGAGTTTCTTCAAATATATCAAAACTTCATTTCTGCAGATTCTACGCTTTACCTTCATGCGGCAGAATACCACTTATATATATAATAATTAATTTTTAATAGTAATTCAAGCGGGCGCCATGTCAGTTTTAGCGCCGAGTTCCCCCCCCCCCCCCTCTCACAAGCTTACCTTCTTAAATAAACACTATTCCAATTCTCTTGCACATTCCAGTACTCAGTTTCCGACTCAGCTGACATACTCTCTCAGTGGCCCCGATAGTTTTTCCTACCAATACTGAATGCTTTTTATAGAGAAAAATCAATTAAACCTTATATAGATATGTCTATTATCTGCAATTATCTAGTGGCTCAACAAGAACATAGTGAATTACTGAGAGAAATACCTTTTTCTGAATAAAAGCTCTATTATATTTTATCTAAAGCAAACATGCTTGTTTTCACTTTGGTTTTGAGGAAAAAAAATTTAAAAAAACAACATAAGCTACCGTTTTGGCAAATTACTAGCGCTGAAACCATTTTAGACGACTAGTAGTCGACCACCCCTCAATCCGAACGTAAATGGTTAGTTACTGAACTATTCTTTTTTTTTATTTATTTACTTAAAATAAAGATGAATGAGCTGCACACCACAATAACTAAAATTAAATTTAGCCTCAAGTACGTAATACAATAAAACATAGCATCTCATAACACCTCTCACTGGCACTAAAAGTGAATTTCTAGATGGTTTTGTAAGTGTTATTTCCTATCCTCCAAGGAAAACTCAAGTTACATCTATAAAATTTAACAGATCATTTCATGGGAAGCTAGAAAATCGTCATAGCAATCAGATAAAGAGTATCTACTTACCTGCACCAGCTAACACCAGTTAATAATATTTTTACCACCTAAAGTGTAATTCTTTATTTTGCTTACCACTAAATGAAAGTCGTGATTTTGAGCATTGCAGAAAGTTGCTTTTTTGAGAAAAAAATTTATACGAATATTAACTTGCAATTTCAGTTCTTTCTAGACATGAAATACCGATTCATAGATAACGGCACTCGGTTTATAAAATCCTAATCTAAATGTATCAGCAAAAAAGCTGAGGATTTTATCTACGCAATATTTCATCTTAATTTCTTATAGAAAATGTAACGCTTTTTGCACATTATTTTTATAGGTCGCACCATAAGAATTATAATATGCATAACAATGTAACGCTGTGTGCTTGGGTTTTATCTTTTTTTTTTGATACACATTAAAAAATGTCTCCGGGTCTGATACTTTTTACACGGACTAGCTTCTATTTTGTATCCCTTCAGTGCATAAAATAACTCGTAAAATACGCTAACAGAAACAAAACAAGTGTAAAAAGAAGAAAGTGCAAAGGAAAAACTATAACTATAATAGAAAACAATAAATGAAAAAAGAAGATTAATAAACCGAGGAAAAGAACTGTTTAATGAATAGCTACAGGCAAAAAAAAAAAAAAAAACACACACAATCAAATGAACAAACATATTAGTTCTCAACAAAACATTCACTCAATTTTTTAATATTTCTTTCGCAATATATATATATATATATATATATATATATATATATATATATATATATAAGAAGAAAACAGAGCTATACAAAAATGCCAGAACTTCAATGAAATTCATTATGCAACTAAAAATTTCATATCGTAGCTTTACTACCCCACTACCCCTTCAGCGTTTCTCATTACATATTTTAATGTCTTCAAAACTCTTTATCTCAACCTTAAGGGAAATAGAAAAAGTATATCCTTCAACATTTGTGACTTTAATTGCAACTTGGCATAATTATGCTTCTGAGTTCCGGAAAGTCGTACCTGAGAAGACTTACTATTCAGAAAGGTTAATTATTTTCGCTGCAAGCGCTGAAAGCGAGTAATATTACACTTACTGGGCATTAGGATTTGAATTCATTTATTCAGTCGGTAAAGTTGTTTTTTCTCCGCATTTCTTTCTTTTCTTTTTGTCAAACATACATCCAGATGCTAAGTAATATTTCACTATTAGTAAAGCAAATTGGGCACGCTAAGAATGAAACTGGAACTATCTGACATTGGAAACCCGAACAGTAGTTAATTTTTTCTTTTAATATCAAATGCGTATTATTGTGCATATTTTTCTAACCACCAAAATGCATGAATTTTCATTGCATGAACTTTCTGAAGAACATAGACTTTACTTCTGTATGAAGCAATTAAATTTTGCAGATTTCCAGAAACATGATTTAAATGATATTTGTTGACTTAAATACAGACGCATCTGATGGCATACGTCCGTTACTGAGCGAAATAAATTTAATATTGTTTCTGGAAATAATAATTTAATTTCGTTACATAGAAGTAAAGTCCGTATCCTTCATACAGTTATAGAGCATAAGAAATAAATAAATAACGTTACGCAGAAAACTAAAAGATAAAATAACAACGTTTTTTTGCAGCAAACTTGCAGATTACCGAATACACGTGTTTCGGCGTTACAAGGAACGCCTTTTTCAGTTTAAAAAGAACTGAACTTATGGATGAAAAGATATCCGAGACAAAGGTGCTTTTGTCAGATGTCTTCAGGGGTGCCCCGAACTAAAATGGGGGGGGGGGGGGGGGGCGGAAATCCTCATTTTGCCGAATAGAGCTCCACATTTTGCAGAATGATGATAATTTTGACGAATGCAACTCCAAATTTTGATAAATGACGATAATCTTGCCGAATCGTCAGACAAAACTTGCCAAATAAGATAAATTTTGGGGAGTTCAAAGCAACCTCCCATCGGGGTGTTAGAATAGGTATTTTAAAATTATGAAGCAGCTTTCATCAAAAGTTACTTGTAATTTGTTTAAAACTACCTTTAAATGACTTTTATCACTGTCATTCTTGATGATAATTGATCTGATGATGATAAATCTTGATCACCATGATGATAATTTTGACGAATACAACTCAATTTTTGCTGAATGATGATAATTTGGCTGAATCGTCAGACAAAATTTACCGAATAAGAAACATTTTGGGAGGTCACAATGACTTCCCATCGGAGTGCCATCGGATGTCTTTTCCTCCATAAACTCACTTTTTTTACATTGAAAAAGGCGTTCCTCGTAACGCCGTACACGTGTATGCAAAAATCTGCAAGTTTTGTGCGAGAATAGGGCGTTTTATGCAGAAAAAATACGTCAGTTACCTTGCAGTTGTTCAGAAAATCCTTTTAAAATATCTGCACGGAGATCAAAAACTAACAAAATGGAAATTTTTACCCGCACCCTCATATTACAAGTCGGAATTACCTGATAGAGTGCGTCGGCTATTAGGAAATGCGAGAAATTGCCGATTATTATAGGTTTGGGAAACAATAGGGGAGGATCACGGTATGATGAAGCAGGGTGCAAACTACCTGCGAGGGAAATTAATCAAAAGTGCAGGAGGGGAAAAGGGGCAAGAATAACTTTCTCCTCTCATTTTGTGGGAGCAGCGCCTATAGATATCTCTACGTGTAGAGATGCGATACCTAAAAGAAGCAGTCAATTTATAAAAATGTATACAGGAGAATATTTCTTGGAAAAAAAATAGTTGCACAATAAAACAGCAGAAAAGTACTTTTTTGCTGGTAAGTATTTGAGTTTCTTCTCTTAAGAGATTTTAGTTTTTACGCGAAAGGAAAAACGTTTCGGCAGCAAAAATATCTTTGGGAATAAATAAATTTTGCTGAGAAAGAGTTTTATTCTGATATTTATGTGAGTCAGCTGTCTGTTTAAAGTATAAGAATGGATTTTGAGGCTTTTATTGACTTAAATGCTTTTTCATTTTTGAGGTAAAAACTTTTAGGAGCCGAATTGTTTTGGATGGAAATGATGTATTAGAAGAGTAATTAAATACATATAAAATTATATAAAGGAATATAGTGCGAAAGGTTAAAGGACGGCTTAATCTTCTGGTTTTGGCGAGAGGTCATTATTAAAATATGAGTACACTAATCGAAAGGGAGAGGAGGGATCATAAGTCGGCTAGAAATAAGGAATCAAATCCCCAGATTTAGACTACAATCATCTACGGTAACTTTAAAGCATGTCGTTTAACTTTGCAGCACTTCAAATTTTTTAGTATACTTGACTTCAAGAAATAAATAAATAAATAAAATAAAAAATGACATAACATTAAATAAATAAATAAAATAATAATAACTAGCTGATCCGTGCGCAGCATTCGCGCTTGATATCAGTAAACCGAAAATCCGATTCTTTTAACGGCAATATTTCTAGAAACAGTCACAATGTAATTGTTTATTTTTCGCCGATGTTGGTAAAAAAGAAAAGAAAATGCCTTACTTTTGTAGTTTTATGAAGCATTGAGAAAGTATCCACAAGAAAAAACACACACACACACAATCATGCAATTAGTTTAGATTATATATTCTTGGAAATTGTGATCAACGTTAACTCGAGGTAAAAAAAGAAGTCTTAAAAAAGGATAAAACACATGGTGGGATCGAACATCCTGTTTTTATCACGACGCTGTAACCGACTGAACAACACAGATGCATTCATAGCGCGCTATACATCAAAACAATGCTTAATAAAAATCAGAATGCACCGGATTTTCTGTTCTCAAAAAATCAACACAATACAGTTTTCTGTTTATCTTTCGCCGAAAGCGGTAACAAAAGTCTTTAAAATGATGCCTTACATAAGAAGTTTGATGAATTATTGAAGAAGTTACACGAAAAAAGAAAAAAAAAAAAACCTTCGGCAAGGTTATGAAATAAATGTCATACTCTTAATTTAAAAAAAAAAAAAGAAAATTGTTCGCCATTTTTCATGCAACTTATTGCATCATTTAATAATTCTGAAGTTAAATTCAAGAAGGTCTTTCTGAAGTTGTTGAAATGGCAGTTTCTACATTTTACTATTCTAGGCAGCATTACAAATGATGGAAATCTTGTGATGTTGTGAACTAAAAGAAAAAGTTTTTTAAAAGGTTTAATATTGATGTTTTGGTGTTGCACTACTTTTTTTAAAATAATTTATTTTTGTTGTATTTAGACCATTTTTGACGTGGCTAAAATGACCCTAAATGGTAGGATGAATTTAGACCGGGCTAATAATTTTAATTCTTAATTTTGTATGACTCTACAATACTTTAAATGTTTTCTCCATTTCATACCAACAAAAACAGTAAAACTTGCTTAAAATGAATGCCGAGGGACAGCGACATTCGCTCGTTATAACCCAGTGCTAGTAAAAAATGGGTTCGTTAAAAAATCATAAAGTTTCACGCATACTTGCTTTTTAAGTTTTTTTTATTTCAGTACAGTACCAAAGAAGTTGACGAATTTGCTTTGAACTGCCTTATTGTCTCTTTCTTGTGTCATTGTTTTTCAAGAAACACTTATATATGCAAGAAAGTACCGTCATTTGTTTCCCTGGCTTCGAAGAAAGTTCGCAATTTTTCTACACTTCGAAAGTCATCGGCTATATGTTGAGGAAGATTCAACTTGATATTCTTCATATTTGTCGTTATGTTTGTCCCTTTCATTATTTTTTTTCATCTGCTTTAGCTTAAATTTGAGTTGCATTTTCCTCGGACGTAAAAATCTCGGAAGTGATAATATCCGCGTCAACAAATGTATAATTTTAGAATGATTCTCTCATAATTTTTTGAGAGGATGGAAATTCTCAATTTGTTAAATAGAACTCCAAATTTTGCCGAATGATGATAATTTTTCAGAATGGAACTCCAAATTTCCTTGAATGATTATAATTTTGCGAATCATCACGGATTTTGGAAGATCACTGCGACCTCCCGTGACCCCATCTTGGTGCCCCAGGCTTCTCTACTCCACAAGTTAAAATAAGGACTTACGACTCATCTTTTACTTTCGATTGACTTCCCGACAGTTAAAGAAATTTTCTCCAAAAAGAAAAAACTGAGTTTGGAAGTCAATAGAAATTTTATGAGAAGTATTGCTCGCTTCAAGCGGGGTTTGCTCTTTAAAAACGAGTTATGATCCAATAGACCCACAATACCCACCAAGCTTTTCGGTTTTCCTCGTTAAATCAGGGCTCGTTATAAAAGAGTTTGACTGTGCAATAAAACTAGCTAAATATGAGCGGTGCGGTTGAAAATGCGAGAAATTGTAACTCAAAAGTACCCCACCAAGCTTAAGAAAGGTCACATTAGAAACATGATGGATTAGAATGTTTCAATGACTTATAACTTTTGCCCTCGGGGCAGCCTACTGGGCGAACACAGGAAGTCACTGTGACCTCCCAAAAGTTTCCTTGTTC
The DNA here is from genome assembly GCF_026930045.1 of Uloborus diversus. NCBI lineage: Eukaryota > Metazoa > Arthropoda > Arachnida > Araneae > Uloboridae > Uloborus > Uloborus diversus. The sequence continues at coordinate 18,137,254 of NC_072740.1, forward strand.
GGCAAATCGTGTCTGACGATTCGGCAAAACTTGGAATTATCTTCTGCAAAAGTATTATCATTTGGCGAACTTTGGAGTTGGGACGCCCTGTTTGTTAACTATGATCGTACACAGAGTAAACCATACGTTTTCCATTTCAGTTTAGGAAACTTCATTTCATGAAAAATGAACATTCACATGCGGAAAAAGCAAAACCTAAATTATTACTTTCGAGCAAGGCTGTGGAGTCAGATTCGGAATGGTTTTGGGATGAAGGAATCTGAGTAACTCATTTTCCCTCTCGTTTTGCAGCTCTGCCAAGGCAGTGCAGTCGCAGTGTTATGTCAAAGGAGTTGGAGCATGAGACTTTATAACTTTAGGAGTTGAAGTCGGTCATTTCCCTCAAAACACGTAGCCCTTCGTTCATACTGTTGAAGACTTTCCAAAGAACAGTGTAAGCTTTTGAAAGAACTAGAAAAGGGAAAAGTAGCATAATGACAAAAAAAAAAAAAAAAAAAAAGAATAAAAGAATGAAATGCTTCAATGAAAATACCAGGGCTACGAAGTAGGAGGGAAAATGGCCGACTCCAACTCCTGGATTTTGAAACGTCCGACTCTGACGTTACTCCGGAGTTTTTTTTTCTTTTCTTTTTCCCAATTTTTCCCCCTTCATGGGACGGGGAAAACCCGTCATTGAAATATCAGTTCTTTTTATGTAATTTTCTCGCCGTGTTTTATAGCAAACCTAAGATGCATACAACTTTGGAAATTTAATTTGAAAATTAAATTATCCAACAGTTGCAATATTTAAAGTGAGATTACTCAAAAGCCCCATTTTTTGAAAGAAAGTGTCTCGTTATCAGAGCCATACCAATTTCTTTTCTTTAGTATTAATATTGGTGTAAACCTTATTTAGGGAAAGTACACTTCAATTATTTTTTTTCTTTTAGCAAGATATTGCAAGGGGGGTGTCGTTAACTATATTACTACTCGTATATGACATCAGTTTCATCTACCCAACACTTATTACTTTGATGCATTTAATCTATTTAAGTAACAGAATCCCTCCTTTTATAGTGTATTTTAACAAGCAAACCACAATAGACTATGTACGTATTGACTAGACTAGAAGGTGATTTCACAGTTACGGTCGTATTCACCATGAAATTCGACCCTCGCCGTCAAAGAGCCAAACCGCCGGTCGAAACCTTCTCCAACCAATAAGAGGGTTTCAATCAGCGGTTCGGATGTCTGGCCGAGGGTCGAATCGTCTGGTGAATGCGACAGATAGTGTACTGTCCGTGCTAGTCTCGAAAGCAAATACTAGCACTCCGGACAGATTTTATTTCAAAAAGGGCCGCTAGGTTGAGGATGAGCATTTTCTGCTCCCACTTGCTATCTCTGACCTTATTTGACGCTACTTTAAAAGAACTACTAAAGACAGTAACGTTCATCTCAATTTGCATCCTTTAACTCTTCCGGTCTTCCACCCCTGTTTTAGTAAAATCAAACCAGACGTAACACATGCGCAAATTTACAGGAGGGTTTAGCTAAGAAAAACAGACAGTATATCGGACAACGAATTTGGCTCGTCGAGCCAGGGGTTCCCCAATGGGAGGTCACTGTGACCTCCCAAAATTTGCTTTATTCGGCAAATTTTGTGTGACGAGTCGACAAAAATTGGAGTTATATTCGGCAAAATTATCATTTGGCGAAATTGGAAGTTCCGTTCAGCACATTGAGAATTTCTGCCCTTCCGAATATTTAAGTTCGGAGCACCCTTACGTCGAGCATCAATTTATGACACCTGTTGATAACAATTATGTAATCAATTTTGACTTTTGCTGTTGAAAATGGTTCTTGGAAATTATTGAATAGGCTCATTTTTTCTAAAATTGCTCCTTGAATGATCACATTGAAGGCTCAACTGGGATAGAAAATACGTAACTATATTCAACCCTTGAGGTGCGTGGGAATTACATATCGGCTGCAAATAAATGCCTCATTACCCATTTTTCGCCTAATATTCCCAAATAGTCTATCCCTTCAACTCCTCCGCAGATAATTCATTTCATAACTGTCAGAAATTTCAAGTCTCGTGATTTACGAATCAGAAATGGTCTCATTGGCAATTCGAATGCTGGGGGAAATCGTGACGAAGTGCCTTGTTTATTGAATTATAACACCCGTATTATGGTTTAATAGAACTCAACTCGAGATGCGGAATTTAGTGACTTTCAGTCGGGGCCTTGAAAGTAGAGCTATTATTCTCTGAAATTTCGCGAACGTGAAACGGCGATTAAGGATAGCTTAATTTTTGTTTGGAGGCTCCAAACAACTTCGATCCATTCACACATCTGAGGCACCGTCCCGGATACAAATCTTGCCTTCTTCATCACCAGATTCTTTGAAATGGCCGACGGAATTTTCGTCTAAGTAATGTCAGAGACAAAAATACTCAGCTAGGCTGCAATTGACTAATAGGAATGTAGCAAAAACACTACACTTGATTGGAGTAGTTTTTGATACGTGCCTGCTGCAAAGAAGAAACCGGTGCACCGAGCTGTATTCAAATTAATTTTGTAACATGTAGTAATTTTTTGTTGGTGCAGGAACGCACCAAAACAGAGTTTCGGTGATGCCTTTCTGGAAATTCCTTTATATGAAATTGTCTCCCTGTTTTAAATTTATCATTAGGCATTCATAGTTTTTTTTAAAGCATGTTTATCCGACAATTCATACAAAACAGAAAACTGAGACCGTTCTTCTTTAAAAGAAACAGTCCGTCTTAACTTAAGCTGCTGCAAATCCTATATTGTCACATCTATGTTATTAATTTTTGCCTCATCTAAAATAGGTAGTTAAATTGACATACCTTTGGAATTCGTGCCAGAGCTACCCCGTAGTTTCTTTCTTGCAATCATCTGTGAACTAGCTAAGTCATCAGCACAGGAAAATTATATTCTATTTAGTTCTATTATCTGATATATTTTAAACACTGTTTGCGCATGTTTTTAATGCATTTACATTGCGGCATCTCCGGTGCAGGATCAAAGAAAAAAAAAAATTAGAACCTCAAAAAACCATTAATTTATTTAACTCGTTGCCAAATGATAAAAGACTAATTACGGTCCGAACGCCCGCCATCTAGCGGTTAGAATGAGCAACCTCTTTACACCGTTATTATTTAATGTTCTAGAAAAGATTGCAAAGAGGCCAGTCATTTCAAAATTTTCCGGGGGTGAGGGGGCAAAGGGGGCGGATACAGGATTTTATTTTAGGGGGGGGGGGTCATGCTCAAGAATGTAGTCTTACGTACGACATTTTTCTTGAACGTAAGTTTCTTGAGGTGTCAACAAAACGCACTAAATCGGCCATTTGTTGTTTGAAAGCTTAATTAATGTTAACTACTATAGATTAAATACTTAAATTATTATTTATTAATTAAACTTGAAAAAAATAATTTAATATTTTGAACTGACTTAGTTAAATTGTATTATAACCTGTTTTTGACCAGTATTCGTACCAACCAATACAATAAATAAATACTACGAAAATCTAATAAAAATTAATGTGTTTTTATGAACATAATTTTAAATATCGATTAAACATTTGCATAATACTCGACGCAGGACACATATCCATCTTTGATTATAAATTTGCATGATACACGACACATCCATCTTGTATGCAGAAAAATACGGTTGAAGTTTCACTTAAAATAATAGTAAAAATGTGGCAAAAATCTATTTAAAAATTAAATATTTTTGGAATATAATTCGGACATTGATTAATATTCACCGAATGATTGTTTTCAATTACAGAAAAATCGGAGGTGAATGAAGATGTCGCACTTTCAGAATTTCATACAGGAATTCCGGATTTGTTTCCGTCGGTTTTGAGTACATCAGATTTTTTTTCAACTTTTCAAAAAAAAAACAACGTTTTGTCACACGAATGCTTCATTGTTTTTATTAAATTTAGACCGTTTTCTCACAAACGTGCCTTTTTTTTTGGCACAGTTTCCGTCTAATACTATGGTCTAATTTGCGGGAACGCTCGTATAACGAGGTTTTGGTAACACGATACTAACATTTTACATTTCTTGCACGACACAAAAATCAAAACAATGATTTAAACTAATTAACTATTTACCGCTCATTTAAAAAAAAAACTCAGCATGAACAAAAACGAAACAATCTGAAAATTACAACAGAAAGGAATAATAATCTACAGAGACTTCAAACAAAAAAATATTTACACACTCAAATGCATTATCAATCGAAGAGATGCCTGCAGTTCTGGAAATAGTTTTACAATTACCATCGGTGATTAAATTTTTTGTATCAAAAGCGATCGGGCGGCAGACACTTCTTTGTTACTTTCATTTCATTTTTACTCACTGGCGCCTGAAGACAGCGCCGCAGAAAACCTGTCTCAAGCATAGCTATTTTACTGTCCACATATAAATAGAAAAGTGACATGGAACACCCCAAAAAAAGGAATTCAAAAATTATTTACATTTTCTTGTAGTTTCGGTCAGGTTTTATTTTTTTTTTTTTCTTCAAGCAGTCATTTTCACTACTCAAATGCAATGAATCTTATAACAGATTGCAAAGTATTGTCACAGATTACGAGGGGGGGAGCACGCCCTCCCCTTGTATCCGCCACTGGGTGTATGTTCAATGCATTATATTGGAAAGAATCACCAAGATAGATGCAGATTGCATAATTACATTATGTTTTTAAAATCCAATTACCCAAATGTAGCAGTATCAGTCACCCAGGCCTGTTTGCTACATTCTGTGCTCAGATCCGACATAAACTGTGGACTTGTATAAGGAACATACACACACACATTTAGACACACGGCAGTGTGTCAGTTAAGTTCGTATATATATATATATATACACACATTCTTTGTTATATTTATATAAATTCCTTTGGTGATAGAAAAAATTATAAGAATTTTTATTTTTTGTGTGTCTGTTTAGTAATATCTAGTTTGGGTGTACTTCCAATAAAAATGTTTAATAGCATTAAACTTTCTTTAATTTATAAACTACCACAAAACAGCTTATTTTCAATCGACATTACTAATGAGTTGGAAGCAGCAAAACAACAGCTCTACATTTATCTTAGCCTGGGATGCAGAGTCGGAGCCGGGCTCATTTTGTGGTAAATGAGTCTGAGTCGGGCTGATTTTGTGGTAAAGGAGTTGAAGGTTTTAAATTCAAAGACTCGGAGTCGCAGTCGGTCATTTTCCCTCAAAGTCCACAACTCTGCCTATTCTGTCGGAGTCGAAGGCTCCAAAATTTCCAGAGTCAGAGTCCTTCATTTTCTCTCCAACTCCATAGACCTGATCTTAGCAGTGTCTTAAATGAAAATCATTTTTTAAGGTAAAACAGTAGGATATTTTGCTATTCGCGTCTATATCCTAGTTGTCTTCAGAAATATTAAGAGCAACAGTAGGACAAGTGAATTTAATTATTTTTCTGTAAGATTAATTAAATTTTTCAGTACATCCCTTAAAATGAACTCAAAAGCTAGGGGAGTTCCCCAAATTTTGTTTAAGTCAATGAATTACAGCCTCGCAAAATTTTTTACGCCCCCAAAGAAAAAGTCATCTGTTTAATTCAATATTCATTATTTCACTAGTTGCCGTTATGTATGAGTTTGTAAAGATGAAGGACAGGAGATTTTTGAATATTTTATTGAGTTTTAGAGGCACCAGGGGAAAATGTTGTCAGGAGAGAGACACTATTGACAGAGTCATCTATGTAATACTCTTAATTTTTGTCCCTTCTTTTTTAACAACTAGTTTTTCTTTACTTTCTCTCTTAACTGAGAATTTTAATCCGGATCATTTTTAATCCTTAAGTAACGTAATCTTTCAACTTGACGCTTTTTTTCCCAGTCTCTCTCTCCCTGTTTGCTTCTTTTTAATGTTCGTCATGAAAATGACTTCAAACGAGCAACTCGAACAAAAAAAAAAAAAATAAATAAATAAAATAAAATAAAGCGGTATAATCGTAAGATGAATATGTATTTCCAGTGACACAAAAAATGCCAGAGGAATGACGCCAGAGAAGTGACAAAATCACGCATAATTTGTAAAAGCAACATCCCGCTTTCATTTTATTAGAACTTAAACGTAACCCACGATGTCTGCACACAATAAACATTGCATTTTACAAACGTACATTTAAGTAACGATAAAATATTACCAGGGGAAACACTGCAACAACTGACACAAGTACGCTTTGTGGCAGTTATAACGAGAATTGACGCCGGTTAATGGAATCTGTGGTTAATCGAACCAGCCACTTTAGTGAATCAAATCGTCAAAAACAGAACGAAATCCAGCTTTATTGAATCAGCCGCTTTGTGGAATCAAAACTGATTAGATCAAACGTGATTCATATAAGCGGCGGCCACTGTATTTGAATTTTGATGAACATTTGCTTTTAACTTTAGTCTGTATTACGAGGATTGTACGCGCTCAAGGATATTCTTCAGTTGTTTAAAATGTTGAATTTCAGTCCTTCAATTTCGCCAGGTGAGAGTGACACTATTCTTCCGTGACGCAAAAAATCACTTTTTTTTTTTTTTGCATATTACTAAATATTTATTCAATGTGTTTTGATAAAATATATTTTGATGCTCATTTAGGCGTATGATTATGGTAAAATACATTATGCCAGGTTACTTTTAAAAGAATGTTGAACGTGTTCCTACAGACAAAAAAAGGGGGGGGGGCAAGCCCGGTCTAGTATACATTTGTAAAGATTTTTAGCTATTAATGCTAAAATGAAACAGTTATTGAGAATTGACTGTGTGGACCAAATAAAACACAATATCTTCATTAATAAGGCATACGATAACAATAATATAATTTGTTTTAATCTAAAAAAATTCTATGCACCTTTGAAATAGAAAGTAGCGTATATTCACCCTTATAGTAACTTTCCATATGACAAGTAAAACTAGTTAGTAGGGGAATGTGGGGCAAAGTGAAGTGGTGAAATATCCAGTCCGGTTTAGCGCCACTTACCTAGTAGTATTTTGACTATGTAGTAACATATGCAGTCTATTCCAATCAAGAAAAAATTACCTTTGAAAATTAAAAGCATATGATAATAATACAAAAATGATACTGAACTCGTAATATTTTGTTGTAAGTCAAAACTTATTTTGATGTTATCAAATGATAAAACTCTTGTTATTAAACTTTCAAATATTAATTAGGACCTTCTAATATTCGGTGCACTATTTATTTAGTTAATATTCAGCTTATTTGTATTTCACAATTAGTCAAGTGCGTGCGGGGCCAAGTGAAATAGTTCATTTCGTTTGCTCATTCAATCATTTAGTAAATCGCTCACGTATTCATTTATTAACTAAGTTATTTACATTGCTTCATTTAATTATTCTCTTATTAATTCATTCATTGACTTATTTTCTTATTCGTTCACTATTTTATTCACTCATTTATTTTCTCTCATGTATAAATAAATTTTTTGATTAATTTATTGTTTCATTATCTTTTTATTTATTCGATTATACTTTTTTTTTTACTCAGTTATTTGATCAAAAATATTTTTCATAACCGAATAGAACATGTTTCATTCGAAAAATATTTCATTTTTCACTTTGCCCGATGAAAAAATCGAAAATTTTCCACTTTTTTTTCGGAAAGAACAATTTTACTACCAAAAATAAAAAATAATGTTTCAATGCAAGTTTTATAATAAAATACAATGTTCTTTCTTTATGTACTGTCATTTTCAAAACAAATTTCCAATTTACATAAAATTCACCGCCAACTCAGTCATTCCATCCGAGGACTGCGGTTTCGTGCTTATTAGCACCCGCATCCGGAAATCCGGAGTTCCGGAATAGGAAGTGACTGAGCTGGAGGTGGAAAACCTCTTGTAGCTAATATAGAATTAGCATAGACCAGACAAGTGACCGAAACAATGGTTCGGTTCAACTCGAAGATAGAAGGCCCCCAAGGCATGATATTTTCAATAAGTTACTTAAAGTTAGTGTAACTTACTGAAAATTTCAAATTTGTTCATTTTGAAAAAAACTCAGTCATTTTAACTATTTCACTTTGCCTCACATGCCCCTAGTTCAGTTTGTAGACCTGCTGGAGAGGAAAATATGAGATCACTAAACTTTAAAAAAAAAAAACAACTTTTTCAGTATCCTCTTCAAAACAATGATGACGCTTATTTAAATTGTTGGGAGAGTGGAAATTCACAATTTTCCAAATGGAACTCCAACTTTTGCCGAATGGTAAAATACGGCATTGCATCTATTGAAATTGTAGCTCTATTGACATTTAACGAAAAGGGGCGATCAAACATTTAAAAATTGTAATATTGCAATTAGGTCTCCGAATTCGCCGAATCGTCAGACAAAATCTGCCGGGAATTTTTTAAGTTTTTCTACCGTGACGTCCTTTTGGGGAACCCCTGATGTTTCTATCCTCCCGATGTTTCTTTTTGCATCCACTGAGTCAATCCTTTTTTAAACAGAAACAAACTAAGTAAAAAACTGGAAAGCAGTAAAATATATTTATTTATTCAGGTAATGCATCCAAAAGTTCCAACAAATTGTTGATAATAAAACGTGTAATAAATCTTGCGTAGGTTAAGAACAATTGATAATCAATGGCTAAAAAATGATTTTAATCGCTAGACAAAACACAAAAACCGTAAAAATAGCGTATCGACTAAAAACCATGGTGAAAAACTTTTATCATCAGAAATTTTCATTTTAAAAGTACTATATTTCATTCACCGGAGACGATTAAAGTTCATTGTCCAGCTAACTTCACTGAAGCATATTAGGCAAAAAAAAAAAAAAAAAAAACCCAAGACCAAAAGAAAAGAAATGTTCAATTCCATCAAAGAATTGTATCGATTTTTTTCGCTTTTCTTTGACGAAAATAGGTTTGGTTATGTGCTCTCTGCTGCTTTCAAAAGAACTCGGCGCATCCTATGTGGTTTAACCTTGTTCATTTCGATTCTGGAGGACTGGTTTCTGCTTTTGATTACGATTCGATTGTGCTCTGACTTTATTATTACTTTTTAAAGAGCTCTATTCGCTTTATTTTTTGTCTGTTTTTGAACTCAAATAACACTTTTACAGGAGAGATTAATAAAGTACTTTTTTGTAGAAAATATTTAGTAGGGAATATTTTTTTCTTCAGTAAAGTGTTAGTTAAATTTTGCTTCCGTGCAACAGTTGCATATAGCTTTAATTTTAGTGCCTTAGATTTGGGATTTTCAACCTTCTCTAACCCAGGTACCCCGTTTTGTCTATCATTAACTAAAGCATACCCCAAACAAAACACTTTAGTTTGATTAAAATGCGCTACATTATGTAAACTTTAATCTCGCTTGTTGGTGAAGTGCCCTAAAGCTGATCCCCCCCCCCCCCTCCCAAAAAAAAAAGCAGAAGTTTACATTTTTAAATAAAAAAATACTTCAATTATTTCTAAAATAATTTCGAATTAAATCCTATTTCTTAAGAAACAGGAAAGGCTCATTCTATTTTAGAAAATTGGTGGTGGGAATGAATATTTATTACATTTAAATGTTTGCTATGTTAGAAGTTAGAATTTATCTAATTCTAATTTTTAAAATTTGGTATGATTGAAAAATTTCAGCTTTAGGAACAGTTCTTTTGGTGTCAGCTTTATTATAGGTTACCCTTAATTTTAATGAACGTTTAATGGACATAGTGTTCATTAACTAGACATAAAATTTATAACTGAATAAATAGTTATTGAAAATGGTGTGCTCTTTTTAAATTTTTTTATCAAGCTTATCTACATTTGGCACTAGCTGACCAGTAACAATACCCAAGTGTGAACAAGTAACAATACTCAAGTTGAAAATTCAAATACTAAGTTTAGTTTTTCCAAATTTTCAATCAACTAAAGTTGATTGTGTTTCAGGGTTTTTCTGAAAATACTCCTAATAGGGTAAAACCATCCTCCGTGATATTACCCAGTCACGTTGAATGATCCTGAAGGACTTGATGGACTTGTGACTGGAGGGTCCCCGGTTCGATCCTAGCCGGTCGAACTTCCACCATTTTCATTAAAGGAGACTGAGGGGACGTTAAATGTGCTCATGGTCATTAAGTCCTCCAAGTGAAACGATACCTCTGGGGGTGCTGGACCAGGGATTGCTCGGCTTCTGGTCTGGATCAAAAAATCAGAGCTGTCTTCAAGGTCCCATCCAACATGTTTAACCACAAATAGTGGTAGGAACGGGGGACCCTGGAATGCGAAAGGTGAATGACCCTGAAACTTAAATCTATCGTAAGAAAGTCATATTATACAGAGTGTTCCCGTTTAATCTGCAAAACCTCTATTTTCGCAACCGTTAGTCCTAGCTGCAAACTTCCAATTTCAAAAACATTCAAAATCAGATGCAGAGTTAAGATATTGAAAGTTTGTGAAAAAAAAAAGTCAAAAAAAACAAAATTAAACTCATTACACGGGTCCTAGGTCCCCTTACTTACATTTATTGAAATGATATCCATTGTAAAACATTACTAAAACAAAAAAAAACTTGTCATTTCTGCGACAAAAACTCAAGGAGATATCAAAGTTCAAAGTTTTAAGGTACCATGCAAAAGATGAGATTGGAAATTATCGCCCTTTCAGAAGAATGACAGGTTGCGTCGAAGTAAGAAAAAAAACTAAGTATTTATATTTTTCATTGTCATTAAAAATAAATGCAAATGTCATGCCATAATACGAAAAAACACTAGTAGATACAGTCAGTAGCGGATTTTAGTTGGGGGCACAGGGGTCAAGTGCCCCCCCCCCCCCAAAAAAAGGATAAATTAATTCAACTATTTTATTTATTTTTTTTTAATTGACTTCTCTTTTGCATTTTGTAGTTAATTAAAAAGAACACAAAACACACACAGCATGTTTTATCATAAATAAAAGCATATTTGTTTACTAAAGAAGTAATACTGGAATCAGAGGCCTAGAGTGGCAGAATACATTTAACTCCCTGGTTTCGAATTCAAGGGAATGTATTGTCACGATTCGTTCACTAATTCCTCTTTAATGGAATCAATAACTAACATTTTTTCAAAAAACGTGTAGGCTCACCTAAAAGCGTTATTTTGATCCAAGAACCTATTTGCGAAATAATAGATTTCTTTTTCAGCTTATCAAAAATGCAAAATGAAGGAAGTCATATATGGTAGTTTCTTGAAAAAACCCTGATTATTAATGGAAACGGCATGCAGTATCGATATGTTATCTCAACTCTATCATGGCTTTAAGAACAAATAAGCAACTGCTTTCACATTCACACATAAATAGTTTCTGAATTCTTTAATAAAACTTATATGTTATGAAGTTACAATTTTCTGAATCAAATAAGATTTTATAGTTAAAATAATAAATTTATAAAAACTCAAATGAGGTATGGGTTTATTGAATAACCTTGCCCTCGCGTTATAAACATTATGACAATGTTCCTAATTAAAACCCCGCCCATTGTATAGCATCTCGATGATATTATATTGGATTTAGTATTTAATTGTCTTGAAACGTTAATGATACTTTCCGTCCACATTCAACGTATATTAGTGCAGCAAAATATTCATGTACTTAGAAGTAGATTCATTGACCTAAAGAAATCCTATAAATAAATAAATAAATAAATGATAATGATAATAATAATAATAATAATAACAACAATAAAAAAATAAAGTCAGAAAAATATGTTGTAAAACATCGAACGTGGCTATTCAATTTCCTGGGTCGGGCCCCCTCCAAAAGATTTTTCTGTATCCGCCCCTGAATACAGTAAACTGGAAATCTTTTAATCGGTTTTCTGCAAAATGCTCAAAAGTGAGGTACGTCCATTCGTCTTTGTAGCGAAGATATGAAGCACACTTAAAACGCACCCCTTGTCCTATTGAAGCCCCATTTATGGACAATATGATCTTTGAGTGATTTCATTTTCTCTCTCTATCTCTCTCTTCTAGAAGTTATTCTTGTAATTTTATGATAAATAAAGGATAAAAAGTATTTCCTACAGTTTGAATTTCACTAAACAAGAGTAAAGAAACGGAATTCTGAAGCAAACAAATACAGATTAAATGAAAAAGCGAAGCATACAAGGGCGCCCCATTTTCGTTAGTGCATTCATCATTGAAATGAATCCTTGCAATTAAACAATTTTGAAGGAAAAATAATTATAAATAAAAGAACACAAAAGGCAAGTGACTGAAAACGCAAATTTCGTCAAGGTAATTCGATTTGTAAATTATTAAAAAAAAAAAAAAAGAATCAATTGGACATAACAATCGAAAAACAAATCCTTCTTCTCATATCATTACAGCTTCAAATAGTTGCCTTCATGCATGAGTAATTGTATAAAATAAATTCAATAGCCAAAAAACAAAAACAAGACATTCACGAAACCAATTACTATAATTTCAAATCAACACGTTCAAAAATGAATTTCGATTCGCTGAAACCGCAAAATTTAGCTGTTCACCTTCAAAAACTTCCTGTTCGTAATAGTGGGAGGAATTTCTAGCATCCAATACTGATCGTGGAAGTCTTACGAAGGCAGGTTGGGAGAAAATCCCCCCTCCCCACAGCAGCTATCATCGTATCTTCGGCATCTTTTACTGGTAAGGAGGTGGAGTTTCCTGATCTGATCATTTCGCCCTGTTCCTCTTCAACCCAGTTTTCCATTCTTGTTAAGCAACCTCAACTGGATGCGTGAAGAAAGATCGCTGCCTGTCATCCGTCAATGCTTTCTTGAATCTCATCGACGTACTACGATGGTATCTTCGCAAAACATGCCACAGAGTTAATGTCAACATGCAATACTTATTGTAAAATGATCAGTTGTACATGTTCAGATTCACAACGAGATTTGAAAAGTTGCTACTTGTGGTCATTTAACTTCTGCTTTTGATAACAGGTGTGAGATTTCGCTACATATGCAGTGATTGCTTGGGGTTTTGTCTTAGTGTGTTTCATGTGCTGGTATCTATAATTGAACATATATTGCACAGAGTAAATTATAATTGAGCATTTTTTTTATCCACGATTCGACTGCCAATGCTGATGAAAGTGAATTCACTGCTGACGCAACATGTTTAAGAGAGATGAAACTATTTCTGCTCATTTTCATTCACAAACTGATCTTCCCAAGTGATTTCGGGTGGTTTCTTGATTCCTGAAATGCGTATGGTTTGAGCATGAACTTTAGCTGTGAGTGTTTTGAACTGAGTTGAGCTATTTGATGACTTATTTGAGAGAAGACTTGAGTTCAGAGTAGTTACCAATGTCCCGACATGACATACATTGAATTCCAGAACAGTAATTTGAGCATGTTGAAGCTTCAAAATTACACAATGATATTTTTAGAATTTTAGAAATTGTAGTTAAATAGCTTTCGCAGAAAAACAAATGTCGAGAGCTATAAATGAAAGTTATTCGAAACCAGTGAAAACTAAGAGTGATAAGAGAAGATAGAGCGTAAAAAAAGTGATTTGCCTATTAGATTATTTTCAGTGTCTATAAATAAAGCGCATAGTGCTGTACAGAAATTTCGGACTACCGAAAGTATAAGACTAGTGAGAAATCCGCTTAATTATAAACTGTTACTGTTTGCAGCGTTGTTATTTTATGGTCTACTATCCGGCAAATTCGTGTGGGAATTCATTTAGATGTGTAATCGGCATCACTCTTATAGATACGTCAATAATTAAGCCAATTACCGAGAATTAAAAATGAAAAATAATTTCATCATAGGAAGTTTGTCATCAGTGTTTTGAGAATCTCATTTTACTGTGAAAATTGCTTGACTTTGATATGGAATCTGTTATTTCCTGATTTGTGTTTAGGTAAGTTTGTGTAAAAAATATTTTAGCTCGTGAAATCTTTTCCATTATTCTAAAAAACCTCAATGATGACCTAGAAAAACAGAGAAATGCAGTAATAATAATTTTTTTTCTTTAGTGTCATATGATCTTTTACTTGGAATTTCATTTAATTGCAAAATCTGCTTAATTTTTGTTTTTAAATTGTGACGTGACGGTAAAATATATCAGTAACGAGTTGTTCACAATATTTTTTCAATTAAGTCAAAAACATTTATCCTGTTTTAGTTCTCTAAAGCAAATATTCAAACATCTTACTAATATCGGATTCAGAAAATAAGAAGCATGTTTTGGAATGTAAGAGCAATAAAATACATAGTTAAAAAAATAACAATTCAGTTTCTCTATATTGTTGAATCAGTCAAATTAATAAAGAAACTGATGGCTTTGAGCAGTTTGAATCATGTACCAGTTATATTTTAGAGATATGTTTACGTATGAACATGCAATGGTACATGATCCTTCGGAGGGTATATCATGTTTCTTGGGACGAGTTTCGGTAAAATATACGTTAAATCTCACCGAATCAGACGTCTCTTTATGTCATATTGACTCAGTAATGATCATGAAAACTCGCATTCTTCAACTACCTAGATATCACAAGAGTTTGGAAAATATGTGCTCTTAATTGTTTAATTGTCTTTAACGTAATAACATATTCATGAATGTTTTATGAAAATTCTGATACAACCGATAGTTTGTATAATACGCATCAATAACGTTTAAGAACATGTCATCACGTTCAGGATATCGCGTGATGTCACGTTCATGGACGTCAGAAAGTCAAAAATAGTTAATGATAACACTAATACATGCATTTTCATGCTTATAAACCTTTTGATGTACACTTTAAACGAGCTGATGTGTGCCTCACATGACTTCCTTTTACTCCAATTTAATGTCATTTTCCCATTATTGGTAATTTTCATGTGGTTCAATAGTTTACTCTCTAAATATCACTAACAGTGGCCAAATTGAAACCAGATTTTTAAAAAAAATCTCCAAATTTGTCGCCAAGTTGGCGTCAAAACTTGGAGACCAAAAGACTGGCGATATATCGCCAAGTGTTCGCCAAATAATAACGGTCCTTGAGTTTACATCGAAATTAACAATGATTCCCCCCCCAAAAAAAGGGGCAAAAGACCCCTTTAGAAACACCCGAATCCAACCAAAAGAGGAGGTGCACAACTAGACCCCACTAGGAGTCTACGTACTAAATTTCAACTTTCTAGGACATACCGTTCTTGAGTTATGCGACATACATACGCACATACATACATACGTACATACGGACGTCACGAGAAAAGTCGTTGTAATTAACTCGGGGAATGTCAAAATAGATATTTCGAATGTTTATACGTTCTTAGGCACTTATCCGCGTGTGGTCGGGTTGAAAAAAAAAAAAAAAAACTCAACATTAATTCGAGCGTGAGCAAAATGGAAATTAAGGCTGAATTTTGAGTGAAAATTTTTTTCGCGAATACAATACTTCCTTTATTGAAAAAGGAAGTAAAAATAGGATTCTATCAAATTTATGCTCATAAAGTGTTTTAAAGATCAGGATGAAGTTTTTAAAATGACGACAATATTCCTGTGTTATAGTTACTTATGACTGTCTATCTGTAGAGAAAGGGAAGATAATAAGAAATATACAGGTACACAAAGAAATGCGATACTGAAAATTTTGACTTTTTCTTAGAGAACTCTAAACCGAGAGTTTTTTTCGTGTCTTCTTCAGTACAAAAAGGAAAATGTAACTTCAAGACATCCAAGTTATTGGATATTTATAGAAAGATGTTTTAATTTTGTCTTGCTTCTTATAAGGTTTAATAAAAAAAGCAGGTTTAATAAAACAAGTGCTACGATACCAAATACTCTACCGCTTTATAATTTAAGAGAATGTTAGAGACACTGCATTACTAACAATTATTTACCGACAACAAAATTGAAACCCAAAGTAAAAATAGCAAAATAAATTTATAAATAGACCTGTTTTATGTTCATTTATACAATTTATAAAATTAACTTTTTAACCAAAAACTTAAACCATTGATAGAGAGTAATAAGAGTCAACAATAGTAACCAAAAACTAAAGTCGATGCCCCCCCCCCATACGTTACAAACGTATACGCATTTGTGTCACATTCATCCTGAAGGAATAAAATAAGACTGTCTCATACACTATATCCCAAAAATATTGGCACACTTTTAAAAATTCTTATTTTTTTCGAATTTTTTGAGAAACAAGAAACAAATTGTTCTGTAGCTTTTGTTGAATAAAAAGTATTCTCCAACTGTTATTTTCCAATAAAAAGTAAATCACCCATGCACTTAGAGGACCAGCAACATACTGAGAAATAACAAAAAAATTTTTATCATCATTCATCGTAAATAGCTGGGAATAAGTTATAAGCTTCAGAAATAAATTTACTTTCTATGTAGAATTTATTGTTATATTTTTGTGAAAGCAGCGCTTATATTCACGAAGATATAAGCATTTCCTTTTAAAATACATATTTCGCTCGCTGGTTTTTGGCTCATAACACGCTACGTTTTCCATCAAACCTTAACCAACTTTCAGAAAACTGACACTATATAAAAGTGTAATTTTAAAATTTGAAATTGAAATATTGAAATTTTGATGAAAAATATAAACGTTTAAAGCACTTAATTTTTCTCTGCGCATGCGCGAAAGATAGCAATTTACAACCTTCATAATTTAAAACCCAAATAGATCCCTCAACTCATAATACAATTCCACTTCAATATCTTAAAAAATCATTAAAATATCAGCGATCTAATGAGCCGAATTTCATTAATTCTTTTATACGTGACGAATCGTGAGGCTCATTAAAAAAATAATCAGTTTTTATCATAAATCACACTGAACAATAGCAGGTAGATGATCAGATTTGAGAACGAAGAACGAACCCTTAGGATTCGTCGCTTATCCATGAATTATTGAAATTCGATTCATTAGATCACCGATGTCTTTCTAAATTTTTAAGATATTTAACTGGAATTTGATTATGAAATAGGAGATCTACTTGAGTTTTAAATTATGAAGGTTAATAAATTGCTATTTTTCGCGCAAGAGCAGTGAAAATTGAATTGTTTAAACATGCATATTTCATCAACTTTTCTATACTTTAATTTCAAGTTTTTGCATTTTTCTTCTTTTGTATGCTGTGAAATATTCTGAAAGCTTGGTTACGAGTGACAAAAAACTCTGCACGTTATGAACCAAAAGATTATTATGAAATATCTATTTATATATTATTATTATATTATTAATTTATTTATTTTTTTGTTACTGAATATTTGGTCAACAGTTTAAGGTATAAAATATTTACATTAAGTGAAAAGACAAAATATTTTCCTTAAATTAAAAACTTAAGTTTAAAACAGTTTTAAAATTTATTATCATACTATGAATGAAGCTGCTTTGTACTATGTAGTACTTTAAGTTTTTTTTCTTATCTATCCACTGATCAAAACAAGTTCTATTTAATTTCAAAAGAAAAAAACTGAAAAAAAATTGAAAATTTTTCTATGTGTCTATAAAACTATCAGGAACAACGGTTACTAATCATTTTTCTGTTTTACTTACTATTTTTCAAGTTATTTTGAATATAAGTTTAAAAGGAAGATTTCGCCAGCAGTTGACCACTCAACTTCCAGTAGCTGACCAGCGTGTGCCAGTAGTTAACCACTTTTTAAACATTGTAAAATCTGAAATCTACACTTAAAATCGGACCGGATGCATGCCTGTACGTTCTTATGTTCCCTTAAAGGTCGCCCCTGATTGGTTGTTGGGTGGATGAAGTCATCACGGATGTCACGTGATTTGTTTGATGGTTATACGACCATGATGACGGATAGGTTAAAATGACGTGAAAACTTCATGACATTTGGTCACTAAAAAATGATGCCAACTTTATATTATATCTTCAATTTCTTGCCAAGTCTATAGACTACAAACGCATATGACGTCATTGATATATGAGACGCCGAAGGCACCTCAGGCGGAGAATCTAGCCACCCTAGACCGCTTGTATAATGCTTAAATATTAAAACATACTACTAAAAATAATTCATTGATATTATGAGTGATCAGTGTAAGTTCAGTAAACTCCCAATTATCTGCAGAATAGGGCGACATGGTAACCGCGGATAAGTGAATTTCGCTGGTAATCTGAAAAATAAATTAAAAGCGATAGCTAAAAAAAACAGCACTCGCACATACTTTTAAACTCTGCCAGCAATGACCAATTAAATTTTAAAGAAGTCGCCAAATTTGGCTACATTTAGCAGTTTCTCGCCAAATTTGGGGCCAAAAATAAGTTGCCAAAAATGATGCCAACTTAGCGATATATCTTTAATTTCTCGCCAAGTCCATAGCAGCCACTCCAAGCAGATATGACATCACCATCATGTAAGTCGCCGCAGGACCCGAACGTTACCGTCGACCTGAATCTAGTCAGCATAGCTGCCAGAATAAAGCCTAAATATTATAACATTACTGTAAAGTAACCTTTACATGAAAAATGTTTAATAGTTTATACGGGGTGTCCAAAAGTAACTTTCCCTACATAAGGCGTAATAGCGGCATATTCGCCGAACCTATCGATCCAAAATTTTAGATACGGTTATTTGAAGGAATGCGTTTGAGGTTGATGATTTTAAACAACGCAGTGATCTCCTGGCTGCGGTTACAGTGATAGAATTTTAAAATTTTCAAATGACAACACCCACTTTTTCCTTGCGCAAATTGATCAGTGTATTGATGAGCCAGAAATGGCGTTGGATCAATCGACGTGTGAAGAAAATTGTTTGTTCGAAAATTTAAGCACCAACAGAAGAAACACGCTTTCCACTCTGCATTTTAGACTTAAGCTTTGCACGTGGTGTTTAGCGGTTGGTGCTTCTACTAGTGTCTTACCCTGTGAGTTATGCAAAATGCTTCTCTTTTATATTATCACTAGGATTAACTATTTTTTATCTTTGCAGTTTTTGTCACACGCCACTCGTTACAACTCAATTTCAGAATTTTTAATACGCGGATCAATTTGCGCAAGAAAAATGTTGCAATTCGAAATTTCCGAAATTAGTTTACTATAATAGAATCTGCGTTATTATTACGTTGTTTAAAGTTTTCGCAATTAGGAGAACATCTGCTCAAATAACTGTATCACAAATTTTGGTTTTAATGGTTCAGCGGACAGGCGCCTAGTCAATTACTTGCAAAATTTTTTTTTTTGAACAAAAGTACCATTATATTTTATTATTAGCTAAAAAATGTTTGTAATCACTTGGGTTTCGAGGAAAAAGTTTTAAAGCCAACATAAGTTCATTTCTTGACCGTTCTGGTCAACTACTGGTATTAATTGCATTTTAGACAACCAGTTGTTGGCCACCCCTCAATCCCAGCATAAATGATTAGTAAATTGATGCATTGTTTTTATTTACTTAGTATAAACATGGATGATCAGCATATATCAGTAAATGAACCAGAAGAATAAAATTTAACGTCGAGGAATACAATTAAACATTTTATCTCATGACAATTCTCACTAGTGAGAAATGTGATTTTCTTGAATTTTTTAACGATACTTTGTAATTGTACCATCCTTACCTCCCTTCAAAACTTTAGTTATAACTATAAATTATAAGAGAACACTTCATAGGATGCTATAAATTAGTTCCAGCAATCAGATTAAAAATATCTACTTATTTATTCCTGTTTTGTACATATTAGTGCTCGAGTGGTCAACTACTGGCAGGTGGTTAACCACTAGCAAATCACCCTAGTTTAGAAAAAATATTTTCTAATTGACAATTATTGTACAATTTAAACTGACACAGAATAGGTTACAATCCCTTCAATGGTATTGGTATATACGCATACGTTTTATATTAAAGAGTTTTTGATTGAAATATGATGCTTGTCCTAAATTTTTCAGTCATGTTCATATGAAGCAGTGAGAAGCAAAGAGATGTAAGTGGACATTTTCAAGTTTTGAGTAAAACGCGTTTAAAGTTGCGGTCCTAGTTGCGGTAGGCTTTCATTGAAAAGTTTTTCTGTAAATCATGCTCTATAGCAGCACCAACCAAGATTACTTGGGGGGGGGGGGGGGGCTAGATACCACTGAAGGGTTCACGATCCAAGAAAAAATTTAACAAAAAACTAATGCGTTAATTTTAAAGGATGAAAACATTTTTTTAATGTTCAAAAAAAAATAAATAAATAAATAAAAAATGATGAGAAGAAATAGAAACCCAACATATAATATTTGGAAACATCAACGAATTTCTATAAAGTTTTGCAATAAAATGAAGTAAAAGAAGAACGAAATCGGTGTATTAAATTTCCCCGTGAGGAGCCAACCCCCGTGGTTCTAATGAACTTTGTGCCAATTTATCACGCTAACAACAGGAAAAGAAAAGTGAGTCAATATGGCCGGAAATGTTGAAAAACTCGGGGGGGGGGGGAGTGATGAAAATGCACCAAATATGTATCAGAAGAAAGAGGAGGTTTTTTTTACCTAGAAAAATACATTGCAAATCCAAACGGCGAAAAAAAACATCTTCCATAAAACAAAAACAAAAAAGAAGCAAAAAGATTCAGCATTGGAAACCAACAAATAAAATATTTTCTTCCTTGGTTCTTTTGATTTCAAACGCCAATTAAAGCCGTTCTAATCAATTTAAAAATTTCAAAGATAATGCCATGTAAAAAAAAAACACAAGAATGAGGGGACGTGGAGTGAAAATTTCGCTCAAAATTCGAATGAAAAGAACAAAATTGAATTCTCAAAAAATGGCTTAATTGTGCTTATCTACGACATTGTACAGTTGGAACAATACAAGTTTCAAAATTCCCTCTTCTTATAATTAGTGTTAATCAGAAGGGAGGGTAACCTTTGATGTGTTGATGCATTCAGTTAGTTTTTCGCTTCATTTTGCTTTTATTACAAACTAGAATACAAATTATTGAAATTATACATTTCTAAGTAAGAATTTAATGTCGCTTATGCAAAATCCTGCTTCAATGAAGAGTTGGCGCAGTGGTTTGATCATTCGCAAGCGAGGAAAGTAAAACCTTTCTAGTAATTAAGAAAGCCGGGGGATGAAAAGTATTTAAATTATCAACACTAAAACAGATGAGAAAAAAATGCTCAAATTACAGCTACAGTACAACATAATTAAGAGCAACCGAAAAAAAGAAATAAACACAATACTCAGAAATCAACAAAGGTAAATAGAAAAACTACGTGAAATTCAAAAAATGGACTCAAACATTCATAAAATTCCTCAGAAATACCAAGGAAGCATTTTCCTAAAATATGTTTAGATCAGTACAGATGAACAGAAATCCTAAGAATTTCGATTCATCAGAATAAAAATATAAATAAAACTTTGATATTAAAACAAATAAAATAAAGATTCGTTGAAGATTCAAAAATTGATTCGCAGAAAATTAAAGCAGTTAAAAAGCTGGCAACAATCAAGTTATTTAAAAAAAACTACCTACAAAATTCAGAAACAAGTGCCAAAGTTGAAAAAAGTACGGCGTGAAAGCTGAATCATTAAGAACGCTAAGCAGAATCCAAGGAATTTGGGAACTCTTAAAAACTAGTATGTTAAGTAGAGAACAGTTTTGGATTTTTTTTTTTTTTTACTTGGATTGAAATTCGAACAATGTGAAGATATACTCGTGAGCTTGCTGTTTTTGTACATAACTTATAAATAACATAGTTTCTGAAGATCAGAATTAAAAAATTCCGTCAATTTCTCAGAAGCACTTTGATAAGTAGTAAATATTGAAACAGTTAAAACAAACACTACTTTAATAAAATTATAGGGGTTTTTTTTGGAGGGTGGGGGGGATCAATCCAGTTAGTGGTTTGGGGCTCGATTAATTTTTCGCACGGGAGGCCCAAAAGTTATACATCCGGGCCTGCAAAAGAGTACATGTCTTTTCAGCATATTTTCTGAGTGGTCATTGCTACCTTCCTCTTATAAAATATTTAACTAAATATTATTACTATGTTTCTTACTTCAATAAAGAAAAAAAAGACAAGCAATCTCTTATTTAAACAAACATATTTCCAAATGCTACTTAATTGATGCTCAGGTTTCCATTTTTGGCGTTCTGTATCTCGTCGGGTCAAGAACATTTTTAGGAAAAACAAAAATATGCCTCTTTCTTATTTCTGAATTTTAAGATAAGTTAAATTCAAATACTTCCGAGACTATGAACCTACCCCCCCCCCCCCCACACCCACCCTCACACACAAACACACACCTGGGTTGCTAACTATTTTATACTTAAATCAAAAAAGTTTTATTCAGCTAAACAAATATAAATTTTATTTTGAAACTAAAATAATTTTATTTAAATTCAAGCAAAAATTAAGCGTATGTTCTTGAATGAAAACGAGCTGATGTGTGCCTTACTTTCACTCCAATTTAAAGTCATTTCCCCATTATTGGTAATTTTAATGTGATTCAATAGTTAAATCTCTAAATATCACCAACAGTGGCCAAATTAAAACCAAATTTTTAAAAAAAAAATGCCAAATTTGTCGCCAAGTTGGCGACTAAACTTGGCGACCAAAAGACTGGCGATATATCGCCGTGTCCGCCAAATTGTAACACCACTTGAGTTTACAACGAAATTAACAATGATTTCCCTCCAAAAAGGGGGGCAAGATCCCCTTAGAAACACCCGAATGCAACCAAAAGAGGAGGTGCACAACTGGACCCCACTAGGAGTCTATGTACCAAATTTCAATTTTCTGGGACATACCGTTCTTGAGTTATGCGACATACATACGCACATACATACGTACATAGAGATGTCGCGAGAAAACTCGTTGTAACTAACTCAGGAATCGTCAAAATGAATATTTCGCGTGTCTATACGTTCTTAGGTACTTATCCACGTGTGGTCGAGTCGAAAAAAAAAACTCAACACTCATTCGGGGGTGAGCAAAATGGAAATTTAGGTCGATTTTTGAGTGAAAATTTTTTTGCGAATACAATATTTACTTTTTTGTACAAGGAAGTAAAAAAAGAGCCAAACTTTATAAGCAAAA
This sequence comes from Uloborus diversus, assembly GCF_026930045.1. Lineage (NCBI taxonomy): Eukaryota > Metazoa > Arthropoda > Arachnida > Araneae > Uloboridae > Uloborus > Uloborus diversus. The sequence continues at coordinate 18,160,281 of NC_072740.1, forward strand.
TCTCTCAAAATCAAATAAATATCAGGAATAACTGAAAATAAATATATTACAAAATCAGTGACGACGTAAAAAATAATAATTTAACTTACATTAATTAAGGACAATGAATCATTCATGCCAATTAAAAAAGGACAAAAATACTCAAAACCGAGAGCATGAGATGAAAGAGCAGATATTCAGATTCAATCATGTAATTCATACTTCAAATTAAATCTACACTCATATTTTGTGCATAAAATTCGGCTTGTTTTGTGATGGTGATTAATCAAACAAAACTGCAATGTTTTGTAAGTAGTTTCTGAAAGCTTACGTTTTATAATGAGTAATATCTATCTAGTTTCCTGACAGTCACACAGTTTCATTGCCTCCATAAACTTCGACCCCCCCCCCATAACATAATATTTTAAAATGTTCCCTAAAACGTCCTTTATAAAAATCTTCAATTCTAGGGATCAGATTATAATTGAATTTGATATTTAAACCAATTTGAGCATGCTAAAATCATTTAAGATACAACAAACAGGACATATCAAAATTTCAAAGCTGTGTTACATTTTTGTTGCCAAAAAAGCCTCTTATCAACTTTTTATTCAAAATTTGTGGCTTAAATAGATCTTGATCGATACTTAATTTGCTGTCGTATGACCCTTCCCAGAACTGTACATAAATTTATATTATGGAGTCAAGGATTAATATGTACTGAAATATTTATTTTTCATTTTATGAAAGTGATTTCTCTTTGTTTAAATTCAAATTATGCCAGCAGAGTCATGTTTTTCCAATCACAAAAAATATTTTATCACTATTTCAAGTTTTATTACTACACTGAGAAAAATGAAATTTTCAAAAATGAGTACATTCATGCTTTCAAATTTTCTTAAAACCTTTTGTTTCAAATATGAGTATCCATGTTTTTAAATATTGTGCTGAATTATTTTATACTCAAAAATGAGTGTATACACTCAGTTTTGAAATTATTACATTTTAAAAAATGAGCAAAAATATCTCAAAAATGAGCACACATGTTGATTTGAGTATTTGAATGTTTCAAATTTGAATACCACGTAGTCGGAGCCATTTTGACTCGTGATATGTTCAAATTTGAGGTCTTTTTCGTCATTTTTGAAATTATTGTTTTTAGAGTATAGTCCTTAGAAAGTACTAGTTTAGCATCGATATAGATCCCGGATACTGATTGTCTAAAAAATTCTTTAAAATTCTGCTAAAATATAAAAACAGCTAAAAGTCCCAATAAAAAATGAATGCTCTAACAGATTTTAACTCTTCAATTTAAAACCATTGTTCTCTCCAAAATTTGCAATTGTGTTAAAATATATATTACAACAAATTGATTTACAATACATTTTCATTCAAGCCTTAAATAAATGTTAAACATTAAATAAAAAAGTAATTTAAAAAAACTGAAGAAAGAAGGAAGAATTCATTGATATTTCAAACTAAATTGTTAATATTATTTTAATAAATGCAAATGTGCTTCAAAACCTGTATCAGGAAGATACGAAAGATCGGAACTGCATTGGATTATGAAATACTGACATTTTCAAATGTAAAAAACCATATCTTTTCTGAAAGAAAACTTTATAACTGAAAAGATTTCTAACATCTACAGATGCGATTGGACGACTCACTTACTGACAATTCTTCTTCAATTTCAAAAGTCGTAACTTCTCCTGTTAAGATAAGACAGACTTTTCTTGGTGTTTGGAAACCATTTTTCTTCTCCAAAATCTTGCTTATCATAGTGACTATGCTCTGTTACATTTTATGTGAGAGAAATTTTTATGACAGTTACAATATAAACCGCCAAATCAGTAGAAGAATTTTAAATTTCATGCAAAAAAAATGACATGAAAGCAAAATATGAGGACATAAAAAAAAAGTTTCGAAAACTGAGAAACCCGACTACGACAAAAAAACACTAAAAAAGTAAAAAACATGGTAGGCTGCTGTTTGATATCATCGTCTATTGAGTAAAACAAGTCATGCGATGTGTTAGATATTCCTATTTATTTAGTTCTATTGAAATCCTCTGTCACTCTCACATTAATAACATTACTATTCAATTCAAATGTCGTTGTCGTGCGTTGCAACGCACGACAACGACAAATGTCGACAGTTTTCAAAATGAAAGTCCCCCAAATCCCATTCCCGCTAAAAGCAATACGAAGCAGCTTAAATTTCATTTCCTGATCCTCAATTTCGGAAAATTTTGCGAAAGCTTACGAATACGAAACAACATCGCTTGAAAATCACTTAAAATTGCGTTTTTAGAGCTTCAATTTCGAAAGATTGCCGGCCCAAATGTTACCAAATATGGTCTTACAATCACGTTTTAAGATTTCAATTTCAGAAAATAATCGAGCAAGGGCCTCCAAACCTCCTTCTCTTAAAAAATAAAAAATTAGGTTTTTCAAACATGACTTATGAAAACTTTAAGTTAGAATAGCCTCTGAACCACATTTCTCTTAATATCATAGAATACTGCTCAGGTTTTTTGGACTTTAATTTTGAAAAATTTTGCAGGGGGAGCTCCATAATTCCCTTATTGTAAAAATTTTCAAAGTTGTCTACAATTGCGTTTTTGGAAGTTCAATTTCGAAAAATTCAAGGGGAGAAAAGAAATCGATTTCTATCTGTAAAAAAAAAAGGTTCTGGTAGAATCCCACAGTTCCATCCCTTATTCTAACGTCAATAAATATGGCCTATAATCACGTTTTAAAGTTTCAACTTCTATAAATTTCCGCGGAGCCCCTTGTATTCGCCCCCATAACATCAGCAAAGACCGTCTAAAATGGCGTTTTTCAAACTACAAGTTTCAAAGTGTTTCCGGGAAGAACTCCCGGACCTCTCTTATTAAATGAGATTTATTTTTTTCAAATTTGTGCCCCCCCCCCTAAAACTATTTTCTAGTTGCGCCACTGTTCCTGTTGTCATGTTTTGCAGGCATAAAAATTTATTAATTGTTCATCGCTTAGAGATTAGATAGATATTCAAAGTGGCTTTAACTTAGATATTAATATATTTTCTTCCTCCAAAACACATTAATAGCAAATCAGAGGAGCTTCTGAACTCGGAATAATTTCGAGATATGAAGTAAAAACGTACACCATATTGCGAAATTAAATATTCACACATTTATTTTTCTACAAACTAAATGCCAAACGTATTTTTTTTTTTTTTCATTTTATATTTGTCTACAAAACCTCCCTTCAGGTGTTAACTATATTTTCGTCGAACGCCAGAGCATAAAATCGCTCAAAAGACACTTGCACGACGGCGCCGATCAGGCTTGGCGCGGCCCTGTATATAGCATATCAAATAACTTGTTTTACTCTATAAGACGATATCAAACAGCACCTACCTTGTTTCTTACCTTGTAGTGTTTTTTGCCGTAGTCGGGTTTCAGTTTTATAAACTTTTGTTTTTAGTTCAATATTTTCCGTTTTAACCTGTCATGTTACAAAAAAAAAAAAAAAAAAAAAAAAAAAAAAAAAAAAAAAAAAAAAAAAAAAAAAAACAGTGATATAATAGCGTGAATAATAAATACTCAACAAACAAGTATTTTAATTAGCTATACAAGAATGGTAAATTAGATCATAATGTTATTATATCAAACTGATGGAAAAAACTTTACTTATAAAATATTAAATTCACTTAATTAGATAGTAGTCAGCACCTTACATGTTTCTTACCTTTTTGTGTATTTCCTACAGTCGAGTTACAATATATAATTAATTTATTTAAAACCCGCTCTAAAAGAAAAAAAAAAGAAAAGAATGAAATCTGTTAAAATCGGGTTATACAAGGTAAAATCATTTCTTTCTATTGTTGAAGTCGATTAAAATGTAGCCTATATTACCCGGGCTATAATAACAAATCGATTGACACCTCATTCATAAAAACCAGGTAAATAGTTAAGGCGTTACGATGGAACAAACGTAAATAAAAACATAAATAGACTGATATAATCACAACCCTTCCTTTTGGCTTAACCGTTGTCGAATTAAAAAAAAATTACAGACAAAAATGCTCTGAAAAATCAGGACAAATGTCATAAAGGAGAAAAATAATCCAAAAAAATCCAGGTCCCGGTTATTAGGCTTTTAAAGCATTGCATTATTTATCTAATAAACAAGTATTATATAACTAGTGCTAGTAAAATTTTCTTTTAACCGTAACGTAGGTATACTAGTGTACACAATAGATTAAAAAATCAATAAAACTAGCTGACATTTAAACTATAGCCAAAAACTGTAACAGTGTATGTAAGATGTATATGTAAAAGCTAAAAAATTATTGATTATCATTGCAAATGGATTACGCACATCAACGAGAAAATCCTGCAAACAGATTAACTGAATCAGATCAAGCTAGATTACACCAAAAACGTGTACAGAAGAGGAGGGGAATTTTTTCGAACAAAACTGGTCTGGTCACTCTTTTACGCGCGTAAGAAGTGTAAATTTAAAAGTCAGTACGTAGAGGAGAAAATCAGTATGCGGATCTAAAGCTGTAAGTAGTGTAGATCTAAAAACGATAGATCTAGACGGTTTCAACTAATCGTTTCGGTGACCTCGGAAGGTTTGATGCCATGGAAGGAAGGGGGGTGAAAGAAAGAGGAATGTTAAAAAATATATATTGCACTTCGGTTAAAATGGGTGCATTTATCTACATTCAGTTAAGCACTGCCATTTTTTAAATTTTGAAAACGTAAAAGACTGCGGATAAGTCACCCGCAGATTATTTGGAGTTTCTTGCAAAATATTAGAATGAAATCTCATCTGTATAATCTACGTTGTTGCTTTTGTGTGCCAGCTAAGTTGCCAATTTCATGTGCACTGCTTCACTTTTCCAACTGTATCGTGATGTGGTCTGAAGTTCAACTTCCACAGTACACACATGCTATAAGAACCCGTTTATAAGGCAGGCAACCATTCACAGTATAACAACACATTCACACAAGGAACACGCAAGGACAGTACAGAGAAAGTACTTCGATGCTCGAGCCGAGATTCGAACCCCCCCCCCCCCCCCCCCCCCCCATCACAGTCAGACTTCTCTGACCACTAGACAAGGTGGGCGGCATAATCTAGCTTATTTTCTTTAATTATTTTGTGTTTTTATTTTTATTAGTATGACGGGAAAGGTAAGATAATTTGAAGGTTTAGATATTGTCACTAATTACTTTTTCTTTTTTAGATATTCGGTGTGCAACGCAAGAAAAGATGAACGTCGTGTTGTCGAAGTAGGCGTTTGTACAAGACTATATGAAAAAAAACTGAGTTTGGTAAAACCATAAAAGTACTTTTTTTAAAATTGACTTTCAAATACAATTTGCATATCAATGCCAGACTTTTTCTGGATCCTAAAGAATAAAAAAGAGAGTTAAAATATTATCTGCACAGTATAATTAAATTATAGAGCAACTACTCTTCGCAGCGAAGTTACCACAAAAAGCGAAAAGGTCGGTGCTGTTAAAATGAGCGACAAATACTCTCCTGTTTCTCTAATGTTCCGGTAAAAAGATTACCCGTTAAGCTGTTTCAAGAAGAAATATTTAAAAGGATTTTGCTCACGCTCGAAAAAGAAAGGAAACTTTTTTTCTTCCTTTAATGTGCATAGTGTAATGATTTCTCGAGAACTTTCTGCGTACGAAAAGGTAGCATTCCCGAATTGCTCGCCGAGATGAAAGATCGCATCGCTCTTATAAGATAATTATAAATAAGAATGAAATTTATAACGCGCATTTTTACATTTTATGAGAAAGAGTGATTCGAAAGTAACTCCATAGGGTATTTTAATGGAATGTGCGGAAAGGTAAGAGAATATCTGTATGCACTGACTTTTTTGAAAGGATAAATTGAACAACCGAATCTTTCATACATTTGTTCTTGTGAAAAATCAAAGTACTCTTATCATATCAAGAGAAAAAATGACTTTGTTGAAGCAGAATTATCTGCTGCTTAGCTTCGTGGTGAAAAGAAGGTATTTTTAAGGAGCTTTGTGATTGCAAAAATTATCGATATGTCAGAACGTTATGAACTTAGTAGCGATTCCCTTTCAATAAGTTGCAATGGTGGATCTAACTCGGAAATCGTGCATTCAAGTGAAGGGGAATCTCCCGATCAAAAGGCACGTAACTACATGGATCGCGTTCAATCTCCGTCTTCCGTTCAAAAACCTGTTATATCGGTGGCTCGTCGTAACGAACGTGAACGTAAACGTGTACGACTTGTCAACCAAGGTTTTGCTATTCTGAGAGAGCGTATACCAAGAGACAGATGCAGTCGTGGGAGACGCTCAAGTAAAGTGGAAACCTTAAGAGCTGCAATAATGTATATAAGACAACTCCAGCAATTACTGTTAGAAAGTCAAAACAGATTTCAAGAACAAAATATGACTTACTGCTATAGTTACATTGGAGATGAATTATTGTTGAATTCTCCAGTCATGTCTGGCTGCGAAAGTTATGCTCCGATGAATGGATTTCCAGTTGACATTCGACAACAGTCTTCATATCATTCATTTACGGAGAGCTTTGATGTCCAACATCCTAATCAGCTTTTTGAGCATCATTTAACAATGCCATGGATTACTTGATTACAAAAAATTGTTTATGTTTATGTACGAAGAATAATTCTGTTCATGCTATTCAGAAAAGATACCAGTCATCATTAAATAGACTACATGAAACGTCTGTGTTGCTGATTATAAGTATCTGCTATATTTAGACACAATAACAAACTGCAAATTGTAGAAAAAATTCCTGAAATCTCTTGATTTCGGGGAAAAACGAAAGAATTGAATTACAAATCTACAGCTTCCATGTGAGATATTCTTTTTTTTTTTATTTCGTAGGTGACGTTTTAATTTTCAAATTAAAAGGGAATCCATAGCGAAATCTCTTGAAGCTGTAGGATTTTAGTTTTCAGTTTTCAACCCCAAGTGTCTATGCCATTGTTGCCTTTTTGATTGGTAGTTTTAACCACGAAAAGATGCGTAGTTTCTGTGCTGATGTTTTGTTGAATGTGTGATGCATGTTGTACAGTTATTTCTCGTTATTTTTAAAGTGAATATAAAAATTTGAAATATTAAAATCTTATTTTACACTAAACACTTGTGGTGGAAATCATTTTCTTAAGGTTTTATTCGCAGGCCCGGATCTAGATCTATAAATTTTGGGCCTAATTTCAACAAAATCTAAAGGGCTGCTCCCCAGAAGTCAGCAGTGTATATTTGCAACGCTGATAAGTCATATATATAGGCTAGGGGATTTTTTTCTTCAATTTCTTGGGCCGTTGGGCCCTTTAAGGACGTGCACTGCGGGGTGTGAGGGTACGCAAATCCGGGCCTGTTTATACGACTGAGCTAACTAAGACATGCGTTTGAATCCACTTCTACGAGAGCAAGCAGAACGGAATCATTTTAATAAACAATGCGTTTACGATTTTCTTTCTGAAACATATAAAGAAAACCTATAGGAATCACTTGATCAATTTTATAATAGACAATATAGCAATGATACCTTTACTAAACTTTCAGTGGGGCAAATAAATTAAGTGGATAAGATCTTGATCCTGAAAAGTGTATTTGAAATCAAATAGTCACCATCTAGACAATCTATTGTTATTATGTTGCTTCGTAATCGTGTAAATTGAAACGCCATTTTGGGGGGAAGTACTTTGAGAGGGTGTTTGGTCTCATTTTGGAGTGCTCTTGTTCTGGGAAGGAGGGTGCGAAGTATTTGAGGAGGGTTAACCATCGCCCTTGGACGAGATGAACACCACTGAACTAGAAGAAAAATTTCTCTATGTTTCTTCGTAAGAAGTCGCACATTATTCACTTATATAATGAAATTTAGCATATTATACTATCCCTTCGGCAAGAAAGAACTAAGTTGCTTAGATGACGTAATTTCTGAACTTTCGCATTAAAAATGACCAGGCTTTAGCTTATGAAATAGTTTTCCTGTAAAGGCCTTTCTATGGCTAAGCAACGGATCTGAACCGAAAGATAATATGACATAAACTGACGTTTCATTCCTCAAGGAATGAATTTGTCTATATTTGACATCAGAATATGATTTTGGTGTTTTACATAGATGAAGTGATTAGGTGTAACAAAAAAATTCGTTACATCTTTTTATTTAGCTTTCACGATCAATGTTTGTTATTTTTTATTTCTGAGTATTTATAGCTCAAAATTTTTTATAGCAGTTGATTTTTAGTTTCTAATTTAAGTTACTCTCCGTTTTCTTTTCTTTTTGTAAATACTGCGAGCTAATTCATACATTTGAACTAAAAAGTGTTTTTATTTCACACACACACAGTTCATGTTTTACACTAAAAAAACTTTCACGTTTGGAAAATATTTCAGCACATTGTCATTTTTAGTACACATTCAGTATATTTTCATTTTCAGGAATAAATATATAAACTAATATATATATATATATATATATATATATATATATATATATATATATATATATATATATATTTTCTAGGTAATGCCTTAAAATTTTTATGGTAGTTAAAATTTAGCTTATAATTTCAGCTACTCTTGACTCATCTTATATATTTGTAATTCCTGCCAGCCATTTAGTACATTTGAACTAAATATTAATTGTGGTTATTCCTCAGTTTATTTTTTTTTTCAAATTATGCTAATTTGTTTGTTTCTAGAATTAAACAAATTAGCATTAAAACGTTAATGAGGACCTGTTTCCACTTCTACACGTTACAGTAAGCAGAAAGGTTTTGAGTTTCTAACAACAGAAAGCATTTAACAGCCTTCGCTCTCTCAGGGTGTGACATATGACACGAGGGGAGGGGATAAGGTGAAATGTGACACGTCGTGACAAGGGAGCTCAAAAATGGTGAAAAAAGACATAAGATCATTTGGACGGTGGTATACAAAAACGAGCTCACTCACAAAAATTCAAAAAATGAGTTATTCACAAAGGTTGGTAGATAAACTGACATACTGTAGGATTCAAAAAAGATTTAAGTTGAATTCTGTAATACTATGCCACCTAGTAATCAAAATGCTAACCGACGTCTATGAAACTGAGCATTGACGTTTCACATTAAACTCAATTTATTCAAAAGTTATTTAAAAGGCTACACACCCTGTTTGTAGAATGTTTTAAAGGTTAGTTCATTATTAATGCTACGAATAAATGGTTACTAATCATGAACATAAACCAGGAGTAGTAATAAACGTCATAAGCAGATAAATTTAAACATTTTTTTTTTCTTAAAAGTGAAAATTTGTCTCTTAAGAATTAAGAAGGAACACCTTGAATGAGAAGTAAAAATTTTAACAAGATTTACATGTTCTTTTCATTGGTTAGGACTGTTTTAGAAAGTTTTTTTTTTTTTTTTTTGGTTTTAATCTTGTAAAAATATACACAAAAAAGTTAATCCAATAATAATTTCATACGTCAATGTCAAATTGCAAAGTAGTAGTCCTCAATAAGCATTGACAGTTAATTATTTTTAGATTTTTTTAGTCATCTATATTCAAATTTACATTTTGCCGGGACGTGAATTAAACCGGCTTCATTGAACCACATAACATCGCACCACTTCACATTATTAGTACACTATATTACTAAAAGTATTGGGACACTTTCAAAATTTCACATTTTTAAGGATTTCCCGAGAAGTAAGAGATCAACTGTTCTGTTGTCGTTTTTTTCACATAAAAGGTAGTCTCCAGCTGTCATTACTCCCCAATAAAAATTAAATCTCACATGCATTTAGAGGGTCAGTAACAAATTAAGAAAAAAAAAGAAAGGTTTTGGATCCTCCTTCATCGTAAATAGCTAGGAATGAGCTATAAATTTCAGAAATTAGTTTCTTACTATGAAGAATTAATTTTTATATTTTCATCGAAGTATCATTTATATTCATGAAGGTATAAGCATCTTTTGAAAATACAATTTTTTTTTTTTTTTTTTGAAGGCTTTTGGCTCATAACACGCAGATTTTTCCTTCACTCCTTTTGTAAGCTAAAATTGTTAATTTGTAGGCCTTGAATGCTGATTTGAAGTTATTAAACCTCTTTTGTCCCACGTTGTAATATTCCGTGAATTTATAGAAATATTGTGAAGTTATGAAATAAATGTGAAAATTTTAAACATTGAGAATTTCGTTTTTTCTTTGTTCAAAGTTGCATAAACATTTAGTAAAATAATTAATTTTACACCACATTACTCATATGGTTCAAAAGTTTCTCAGTGGTCGGAAAAACACATTTTTGTTTGTAGAGAACTGCAACCACTTTATTACAAATATAGTTAAATACAACTACAACTATTTCTCTTGAAATGTAGCGACTACAAACTACTTTTGAAATGTATTCACTACTTCGATACTTTTTAAACAATAAATAAATAAAAAGAATACACCCACACCGTTTGAGAATTGAACAAACAACTTCGAAAAGTAGTTTAAATTCATATATTAGCTCAATTGAAAACGGAAAAAATTACTAAAATTTATCTATTCCTTCCTTCTAACCCATTTTTTACGATTTTTACGAAATATTCGTAGCAAAAAAAAAAAAAAAAATCAACCTTCAAATATTTAATACTTTTTTGGATACTAAAATTAAATTCAACTGCTGGAAGTGTATCAAATATTTATTAGTTTCTTAAGTATTTAAAGCTCTTTAATTTCCTCTAAGAAGTAGTCGAGAGTTACGGATCTAAATGTGTTCCTCTAAATTGTAATTAGTTGCACATAACTCATTGATTCGGATCTTGGGCTTACATTCGAATTTGAGGATATGGTTATGTTATGAACTAACCATACTCCAATTTAATAATAATAGTACCTCGGAGTAAGCAAAGAAACACTTTAAATATTTTCACCCCAAGTTTGTTGCGAACCGAAGCAACGAAAACGTTTAAACAGATAAATTTTCCCAATATTGGCAGTTTTAATGTGATTCAATGGTTAACGCTCTAAACATAACCAAATTGAAACCAGATTAAAAAAAATAGTTAAATTTGTCGCCAAGTTGGTGACAAAACTTGGCGACGAAAAGCTTGACGATATATTGCCAAGTGTTTGCCAAATTATAACACCACTTGAGTTTGCATTGAAATTAACAATGATTTTACCCCAAAAATATGTAAAAGACCCCCTTTGGATCATCCGAATGCAACCAAATGGGAAGGTGCACAACTAGACTCCACTAGGAATCTACGTCCTAAATTTCAACTTTCTAGGACATACCTTTTTTGAGTTATGCGAGCTACATACGCACATACATGCGTACATACGGACGTCACGAGAAAACTCGTTGTAATTACCTACTCTGGGATCGTCAAAATTGATACTTCGGGTGTCTATACGTTCTTAAGCATTTATCCAGATGTGTCGGGTTGAAATAAAAACTCAATATTCATTCGAGGGCGAGCAAAATGGAAATTAAGGCCGATTTTTGAGTGAATTTTTTTTCGCGAATATAATACTTCCTTTTTACTTCCTTTTACAAAAAAAGGAAGTAAAAGTGCCTCATATATAGGTGAATATACGCTATTTGAATTCCAACGGCGCATCGAAAATTTTTAGGTTAAAAGTAATTACATTGCTATCCTAAGCGAATGAATAAAGAATATGGTCTTTTATTTGGCACACGGGGGGGCAGTCAATTCTCCATAAGTGTTTCATTTTAGCATTAATAGCTGAAAATAGTTTAAAATGTACACATATACTACTCTGGCTAGCCTTTTTTCTACTTTTATGCAAACACGTTCAACCTTCTTTTATAAATAACCTGGTATAATGTATTTTACCGTAATTAAACACCTGAATAAACATCAAAACATATTTTATGAAAACACTTTGAAAAAAAATATTTTTTTATACATAAAAATAATTATTTTCACGTCATGGAACAATATCACCCTCACCTAGCGTAATTAAAAGACTGAAATTTATCATAAAATCTACTAAAGGATGTCCTTGTCCGCGAATAACCAGCATAATACAGACTAAAGTTAAAAGCAAGCTAACGGCAGTTGAGCAAAATTCATATAATATTTCATAAATTCTCTTTGCACTGCCACAAAACGTGCTTGTGCCAGTCGTTGCAATATTTCCCCTGGTAAGTAGATGTTTTTAAATTTTAGCGTTACCTAAATGTACATTTTTGTACAATGTAATGTTTATTGTGTCTACTCATAATAAACATTGCATTGTACAAAAACTTTCTGTTCCTAAAACGAAATAGGTATCAAAAAAAATTTCAAAACCAATCAGGTGAAATTTACATACTAACCTACATGGGGTAAAAGTATGCACTACGCACTTATGCTCCAAGGCTCTGCGAACTTTTACCCTATTTGGCAAATTTAATATTTCATATAGACCAGTAAGTAGTGAAAGCATTGAAGTTGTTTTTACGAAATAAAAGGTTAAATGCCGGAATATTGTTACATAAAAACACCAAAGCGATCGGTGTATTCTGCTTTATAAAATGTTAAAACAAAATATTGAAAATCTTACAACAAAACTGTTCGCAAAACACACGAAGCTCATTTTCATCACCTTAAATTAATGTAACGCCTTGAGATTTTGTTTCACAGCTGGAACTTTTTTGACAACTGGAATTTATTTTCACTGGGGGCTTGCTGTGTAACTACATTGGGTGTATTAAAAAAGTCACAGTCTACTTTTGCCCTGTACGTACTATTATACCACATACCCTATACACTAGCATGCAACAAAAGAAAACTATTTTTTAATCTTAAAATGTAATAGCAACTAAAAGCTGTGTTTATATGCAATAAGACAAAATTGTAAATTTTTCAGAATACAGTTAGAGGGTTTGTATTTACGTCAAAATGTCATAAAATTCGAATAAAACGAGTATTTCAATAACATTTACAAGGCAAAATGTATGTACTTCCTAATATATACCAGTCAACAATAGTTCAGTTGAATTTGCGAAAGGGCTGTGAACATTTTTATAACTATCAGAAAATGTTCAAAGAGTCCACTACAGATCCTGAAATACCAAAAGAATCATGAATTGCTTACCTGAAATTGAATTATCACAACCTGCGACGATTGTGTGTTTCTTGCGGTTTCGTTAGTTGATTCTTATGTAATGATGAAATTACCTTCATCTGCCAACACTTTCTGTACCTGAAATTGAATTATCAAAACCTGCGATGATTGTGTTTCTTGCGGTTTCGTTAGTTGATTCTTATGTAATGATGAAATTACCTTCATCTGCCAGCACTTTCTGTAGAATTCAACCTAGATTTTGAGCAAACAGATGTAATCGCCTGAGATACTGTAGTCTTTCAAATTTAAAAGCGGTGGGGTTTCAGTTCATCATTGCACAAAATGTACCTGCTGCACTTCTGCTTTTGCCCATGCTGCGCATGCTATATACTAATCACACATTAATTTCATACAATGCTTGAGATATATTTGAAGTCATTTCATTAGTAGTATTCCCAAAATATGTGCATACACATAATAAGGGCATTGCAAGGCGCTATTGATTGTTTGTTCCTTTTAGCATGTCCAAACAATTTTCAGTGTTGAAATGTTTACATTTGGCAATTGAATTAAAAAGTGCTTGCTTTAATTTTAAATTTATAATATGTATATCGCCTTGGTTACTATTATTATTATGCACATTTGTAACACAAACTGTCTCGATGGCATCCAGATTTATTTTTGATGCACTAACACCCAGCTCAACATCATTACATGCTCTGCGACATTCAAAAACGAAGATTCGTTAAGCAAAATTGTAAAATCTGAATCAAATTTAAGTTCAAAACAAAGGCGCTTAGATTAACCATTTTACTTCACACAGCTTGAAGTAATTCAAAAGATGAGTTGTTTCATTCTTTAGTACTATGAAAACTATGTAATTTTTTTAAAAAGTATTTTGTCAACTTTCTTTCGAGACACTAACCCTTTAAAAGGGGCAGGACAAATTTGTTTGCATCTTTAATATTCAATTAGATTTCGAAGTTTCATCCACACAAATTATGCATTTTCGGATTCAGTAAAATGTTCCATACTTTATGCGGTTAATATTGAGAAATCGATTTTTTGAAGGCATAAAACGTCACAATTCCCTTAGGTAGAAAATATTGCTTTCAATATTTTAACAACTTCAAGTAAATAGTTAGCTATACAATTTTAAATGCAGGTGAAGGTTGTGTATGTTGGACCTATTTTCACTTTTGAACCTTAAATTGTATGATACTTATGTATGTATGAATTGTTTATAATTGTATGAACAATGGAATATAATAAAACAACTTATTATCAATCCAGCAATAACCTTTAATATGCTACATTTTTTAAACATAATTTCAGTTGAAATACACTGGCTTTAAAAAGTTAAGGATCAACCAGTTTCTTGAACCTAATTTGCAGATAAATGAATGTAGAAACAAAAAAATTGGAGGATATGTGCATTAAATAGTTTTTTATTGAATGCATCATAAAAAAATGTAAAAGTGTATTGCAAAAACGATTCATAACAAAAAAGGCAATATTTGCAGAAAAGTCCATTCTTGAAGAAAACAGAAAATTACAGTGTTATGTAGTAAAATGTCATAGAAACAATGCAAAAATGGGTTCTAATAAGGAATGTGTCCCTCCCCCCAGCCCCGAACTTGAAAGCATTGTCGCCATCGATTTTCCATGCTGTTTATTAAGTTGTCGGACACCGGAATAGGAAGCGAAGACCAGACACAGAGTAATAAGCCTTGTTCCAGCTCATGTAACGACCTTGGATGTGTATTTAAAGCAGCAACATGTCGGTCAAGACAGTCCCAAACATGCTCTATCGGATTCAGGTCTGGAGATCGAACTGGCCATTCTATTCGTTCCAAACCGTGGTCCTCAAGATACTCCTCAACAATCCGAGGTCGGTGAGGTCGTGCATTACCATCCATCAGAATGAAGTCATTACCAATAGAACCAGCATATGGGTGGACATATGGGTCAAGGTTCTCATCCCGATATCTCAGACCAGTCAGAGTTCCTCCATGGAACACATGCAGGTCAGTGTGACCAACGTGCGAGATCCCTGCCCAAACCATGATTCCACCATCTCTATAACTGTGCCTTCAACAGTGTTGGATTGATGGTATCTTGTGCGATGTTCCCTCCAGATCTGTAGACGCCCTGAATCACTCTCCAATGTAAATTTGGACTCGTATGTTAACAGCACAGAAGCCCATTGCTGCTGGGTCCAGGAAATATGCTCATGCCCAGCATAAACGGATCCTTCGCAGTGGTCCATTAGCACAAACAACTGATCGTCTTGCATAGAAACCTGCATTGTGAATACGATTTTGCACCGTAGTAGCAGAGATTCTTCTTCCTGATGCTACAAAGTGGTCTGCAACGAGCTGCGGCACAGTAGTAGTTTTTCTCTTTCGGGCCGAAATACTTAAAAAATGATCTTCTATAGGTGTTGCAGCTCGTGGTCGGCCTGCAACAGGTCTTCTGGACACAGAATATTCAGATTGGTATTGATCCCAAAGTCGATGAACAACACTATGAGACATATTGAGACGTCAAGCAGCATCAGCCTGAGACATTCCATTGCCATCCATCCAACTGCCCGCCACTTCAACGAATCGGGCAAACGACGTCACCAACAATTGAAAGCCAACACAACTTACACACAAAAGTACGAAAACTTGTTATTTACATATTTTTGTCTCACTCATTAAGATATGTTCTTTTCTATAAATTACAAGTGGAAGTTATCGTTTTTTTTATAAATGGCATTAAAGTTCGTTATTATCATTCATGGAAACTATGCATTCTATTGTTACTGCCATTTTTTTAATGGGGAGCTTCGAAAATGATGTTGTACCTTAACTTTTTGAGGCCAGTGTATTTCAGCACAAAAAAAAAATTGTAAAGAAACCTTGAACCAGTTTTTAAAAATTGAATCAGCTGAAAACAAGTAATTTATGTCTAATAGTTTTAACTAGATAATAAAAATCATTCGTCACAGATGTGAATACAAACATTCAAGTTTGCCTATTTCTACGAAATGTATTCTTCAACATAATATGTCCAAACAATTTTGATGTTCGACAAGTCAGCTATAAATGTGAGTTTTTGAAGCTGCCTCGCAGGTCACACTAGGTCAAGCAACACTAGAGTCTGGTTAGATTCTATTCCACATACTATCACCTTTATTCACATCATATGTGTGACTTGACCTTGTGAACTTCTAGGATATTAAATATTTTTAAGAAAACAACATATTTTACCGCCTATGTGTAGTTATAGACATAACTTCAGCAATAAAATATGCTGTGTTCTTCTTAAAACCGATTTCACAAGAATAAAACTTTCAATTTTGATAAGTCATGAGTTTTCGTAGAATTACAGGTGCACACCGAACAGCTCGCTTATGGCACCCAGCTGAAATCTCACCCCTACTCGGAAAATTACAACACCAATGTAATAAAACGCAGCATAGTGGCTTTTGTATTAGTTTTAGGTATCTAAGTATACCTGGGACTTGCCCCAAGATCACCTCTTTCTTTTAACTCAAAGTTCAAGTTACACTGCTTGCTATCTACTAAAAAATGCCTGATCACAATGTTGAGTTTAGGCTCCGCCTGTTTTAAGCACATTATATACTGCCGTGGGAAGATAAACGGCAGCATCTGCAAATTTATCATTTTTGTCAGCTATTGTAATAGCTTTAATGTAAAAACTGGCCTATTAGGTTTTTATATATTTCATACGTCCATTTGTTGCAACTACTGCAGTTTTTTACAGTACTTACAACTAATCGAATTATAAAATATCCCACATACATGATGGTCATGTGACATGGCCTGCCTGATTTGAAATGGAATGCCTCTAAAGTTAAAACATTGAAATTTTCTTTCTATTTACCCCAAGAGACTCTACGTGAAATACGAAAATTTATTTTAACGTTACATTTCAATAAAAGAAGCGTATTCAAGTGATCTTGTAAATGGGTAAACAGTTAAACTATTCATTAGTATTCAGTTACCATTATGTTAACTAATACGAATGTTTAAGTTTTCAGTTCATAAAGCTGATTAGTTCTCTTTATGGAGAGAAACATATTTCTTTTGAGATAACTGCACAAGTTGCATCCTTTTGTTAAAATGAAAACCAAACTATTGTACAAAGTTTTATTCAGTTAGTTATGCGGAATTGAAAATTGTAACTTAAAATTAGAACTACATTTTTCATTTTGAGCAGGCTCGTCAATTAGGGGGGTCAACTTCTCCACCCCCAGGATTTGAAATATTAATGTTTTTACACGTAAGTGAGCGTGGTTTTTAATGTTTTCCACAAAAATTGCATTGAGTATGAGTATACACCTTTTGCCTCCCCTCTCCCCGTAAATTCAAAATGACAGGCCTGATTTTGAGTAATTGATATTTGAATTGAATATAATTTTTTTCAGTAGTTTGTTTTTTATTTTACAAAAGAAAAGAGCTTGTGCAGACATTTCAAGAGGTTTTTTTTTTTTTTTTTTTTGCGATTTTATAAAATATTTTTTTATATTTTGCGGAATGTGAAAATTTTAATCAAATTAGGACTTAATTGACTAACTTATCTTTAAAACGAGTGCTTAATAGGATAATTTTGAGCGAATTTTTTATGCGATTTTTTTTATGCGGTCCCTATCTTCCGCATAAAAACGGCTGGGTCATTCCGTGCGAAATGAACAAATCAGTTATGGCAGACATGTCACAGATTTTAATGAGAAATTTCATTTAGGTAAATCATGCATATCTATGAGGGAACGCAAAGTATGAAATTTTAAAAACTGTCTGTTGCTTTGTTACTGAAATTAGAAGTTGATGCTTACGCTAAGCCTAAATTTTCAGAGTTGATGGCAGCCAGTCTGTGACTGAAAAACTCCGTAATTTATTAACATATATTTAAAAAGTAAATATTTCCACATTCTATAAACAAATCTGCTTTAGGAAAGAGGGAAGTAAAATGTATTCGGAGATTTTTTTTTTTTAATCAAAGTCATTAACGAAGATTGAAAACTTACCAATTTACTTCAGATTTCAAATTACCCTTCTAGCTCATTCAATGAAAAAAAAAAACAGCAAAATTGATTCAGATTGATAAACTATTTATAACTAAGTACCTGATCTAATTTAAGAATTGTTATGACTTCCTTAATGTTGAAATCGCACTTTAAAACATCAAAAATTTCCGAAATTTTCATTTTTCCCACGAAGTGTCTTTAAATAGTACAAAATTTTAATAATTGCATTCAACGTATTTTTGTCACTAGAGTAACTTAAATTAAAGCAAAATTTCATTAGTTATGGATATTTATTGCAAGTTCAGAAAGACTAAAACATTTGTTTCGTGTTTCATTTTCACAAAAGTGAGTTTATGAAGTACTTGCTGAAATGTTTCCTTACATCATTAGGAAGCAATATAATATTCCAGGATACATAATTATATTTAGTTGTGCTACTGGAAGTTGAATTTTCCTCTCAATACGTGATATAGGAAAAAATAACAAGAAAGTTTCCACAAAACCTATCAAGACTAAAAGAACATACTGACTTTAAAGATGAGGACAGAGGACCATCTCGTCTGATTCTCAATAGCATTTGAGATTGGGCTATGAGTTTGAGGAACTTGGTTTTATCCATGAACGAGTTTATTTGACGAAATACACCCATTAATTTCAACCGTCCTGCTGTGACGTTCTATAAAATAAAAGAATTCCTTTGGTAGTGAAACTCACTTATTTAAGTTAAAGCGTTTCTTTCCGGAACAAACATTGCCCGTTAAATAATATTTGCCACAATGAATCTAATTTTCAATGGAAAGCAGATGGCTTTTCTTTCTACTGTCAATGGCAAAAAAGCATAATAGGCGTTGATGAATCTGTCAAACTATTATCATTCAGAACAAGTTTACATACGACATAAAATAATCCACTTATAACTACAAGATATTTTCTCTTTCTACTCGCTACAATCACAAATATTAGGTATTTTTTTGTCTCATCAGTAAAACTTATTAATCTTGAAAGTTAGGTTCAAGTTCAAACAATTGAACACCTAAATTCCTTGTCTCTTATTTATCTCAGTCATCAGTGAAAAGAGCATATGTCTGAAGAAAAAGAATTCAGAAATCACGCCTAAATCCAACATCAATAATCTCATTTGTTTGTTATACATATAGCAACTATTTGTGGCTAGGTAATGTTTTTCTACACATTGGTTTTATTCATCTATATTCTTTCAGATAAATGATTTTCTTATTTAGTTACTGAATCTACATGGACCGTCACTGTAGTACACATGACCTATTAAATATGATGCTTTTCTGGAACTACTTAATTTATATTAATGAATGTACAGTCATAGAAAAAAAAACGAAACACTTTTAATTATTCGGCCATTATTCATGCTAGAAAGGAAAGAAAGGTGTCATCCGACTTGGTTTAAAGTCTTCTTTAAAACTACATAGGTAAAATTTTGATAAGGGACCATATACAAAGCAAAACTAGCACCAACTCTTGATTTTCAAATGGGAACCCCTAATTTTTGCTACATAATTATGTTTAGACCGCAAAATACAGCTAGGGTACGAAATTTCACTGCATTCTGTGCAGTAGAACAGGAGTTATTAACGAAAAACGTTTTAGGGACCGTCACCACATTGAAAACGCTTCTTTCAAGGTCACGTCTTATCAAGTAACGGAATGTAAACAAAGAAAAGATCGAGATTATCCAGCTCAGTTCATGATTTTTTGAAATTCTCTCTTTTTTCCGTAATTCGATACTTTTTGGGCCGATAATGTTGCGCCAAAAAACGATTTACGGTCAAAAACTTTTTTTTTGAAAAAAAAGTTAAAATATTTACAGATTTTTGTCTATCAGAATTAACCTAAGAATGACGGACTGGGTTTGACTGGTTCATCGTATAGATCGTTGTTTAGTAAATCGAATAAGGACAAATTAAAATTAATGGAACTTTTTGCCTTTTCTAATATGAACCTATTGTATTGCTTACATAATCATTCAACAAATTAGCCTCACAAAAATGTAAATATCCAATCTTATACCAAGAATCATGATGTGAATATGTTTGATAAATGTATTGCACCTATGTTACAGGTTTATTTTGGAATGAATAGAAAGTCTTTTGATGTAAAATGGAATTGCGCGTTTTTAATTTCACAGAACATCGGCAAAAATTTAGGCCATCGCACACAAAAATATAAAAAATGTACCGCACAACGTGGGAAGACGCAGCATTAAATAGATTGGAGACACGAGCGAAGCAAGGTTTATTTATTCCGTGAAAATTTGCTCCATATACATAAAATGAACGAAGTATCAATCTGAAAAATAAAACAGAAACAGGAGAATATAAATACCCGTTATTGAGCAAACTGTTCATACTCGACCTTTATTTGGTAAAAATTTGGTTATATGAATTAACACAGTGGACAAACACGGTAATTCTTCTAGCGGCTTTTTTGTAATAAAAAAAAAAGAGAATTTGTTTCAAATCCAAATTTGATGCGGAAGATCATAATGCGTGGTAATATTAAAAAATCATAACACAATTGGCGGTTTTAGCTAAACATGTAATGGCTCTTAAAAGCAATTTAGGAAAGTAATTTCCCAATGCTATTTCTCGCAACGAGATTCGAGGTGGTCCAACTCGTAATTTAAAAAGACAAAAGTTATTTTAGCTTAAACCAAGGTGAATCGAAATCAGACTTCTTGTCATTTCTCTGATTTTGTAACTTAGCACCATGCAAACAAAGCTTAATATTATTTAATTTTGTTTCGCGGACTATATACTTGCAAACGAACATTTCCTATAGTGTGAGGCTATAGGCAGACGCACCTAGAGCAATATTACACAAAGCATACCCGAACAGATAAGTTTAATCTATCCAGAGACTACACTTTCGTCCTTGCTACGGATTTCGTAGACTGGAATCGAAACTAAGCGTGAGGGATGCAGAAGTCACCTCATTGAAGCTGAGAGTGCGAATAAACTGGTAGATAAAGTAAATTTATCTGCTGTATGTTTACGGCATCTCACTGGTGAAATAAATTTTCTTCATCCACCAGTTTTTAGGCACTCTTGGCTTCAATGACATGACACCTGCTTCATTGTTCGGTTAAACCAGATGTTCGGTGCAGGGCTGTTGTGCTCATTATTAGGACGCACTGCAGTCATCGAATGGGACAACCAAACCACAGTGGAGACGCGGGCCGTATTCAGCCCTCGCAGTTGGTCCGTGTGGCCCGTTGTTTGCTTAAGGAATAGGACCAGAAAGTTGAAATAGAGTGTCAGTGTCATAAAGGTGGGGACGAATATTCAGATATTGAATTGTGAAAAACATGCATTTAATAAGATAGGCATCTAGTAGTTGAAAACAATAATTTTTTACAACTATTTTTTTTTTGGTCGATATTTTTCCACGTTATTAAAAGAAAAAAAAATTGAAATTTTATCTTTGTCTTGCGAGAATAGTTTTAATGTGAAATGCACGGACAATGACCGAGAAAATAAAGAGAAAAAAAAAAGGTATTTAAATTATAATTAAGAATAGACAAAAACTCAACTTAATCTAACACGCAAATTAATGTTTTGTTAAATTTTTGACGAAGTCAAAAAAAAAAAAAAAAAGTTCACAATAAGCTACAACTACTACTTTCGTGCAGAACGAGGCTCAAAGCACGCGGCCCTCTACTGCTGCTAAAATTTCCTCTCCTACCACATTGAAAATTATTCAAACACTTTACAAAAAATAATAATAATAATTCCTAAAAACCAGTAAACTTATCTAAGAGCAAATATTACCTATTGACCCATCTGGATACTGTTAAAGGCGAAACTTCACACCGTAGGCTATTTTTCCACTGCCTTTTCCCGATTTAGACAAGGCAATAATTCTTCCTTTTAGCAAATTATTACTCGGAAGAGCCGTTAATTCTACACTGTCTATTGCAAAAAAAAAAAAAAAAAAAACAGAAGTATTTTAAGTGTAGCTTTTAATTAAAAAAGTTCTATAAACTATTCTTTTATTAAACAATGATGTAGTGTTTCGCATTATTTACACATTGACGTTTGAATGATATCCACAAAAAACTGACAGTTGCAATATTGTGTTGTTTTTCTGCAGAGACAGCGAATAAATTTATGCATTTAAAAAATTCATAGACGTAACTGTAATGTAGAAAAACCACGTTATAATTGGTTTGCTTATTTTGTAGAACATTTTTTTTTTCTTTTTTTACGAAGAAACCAACTTTCATAATTTCTGTTTTAAAAAAGTATACGGTCCCCTAAAGTGAGACAAAATGAAGTTTTAAGCATAGTGCAAAAACTACTGAATATTTTGAGCTCAAATTTTGGATTCCCGCATAAAAGCTCTTCTAGATTGTTTTTCTGGTAAAATTTAATATGGTTTCAGATCATATTTTTTTCAAACAATATTTAAATAATTCATAAAAAAAACTAAAATTACATTTTAGGTGTTGTAAAGGGCGTTTTTATTATTGGGTCGATTCATATTTTGATATAAAAAAACAATCTTTGCCGTGCCTAATCTAGTTTTTGTGTTATGAGTAAAAATATCAAAATACGTTTTAGCATTACGAGAGGAATTTTTCAGAACTCAATTCTGAAGTAACGGCTGGTTCAAATTAAACAAAATTTTGTATACAGAGTTAAAAATGAATGCTAACCACAAATATGTGATAAAAAAAGGGGGTTCTCATTGAAAAAATTGAAGTTGATGCTCGTTTCAATATGAAGACGACCCCTTAACAATGATTTTTTAACATAATTATGTAGAACTTTTTATTCCTGAAACAATGACACCTCACACGTGTCTCTAGTGTCAATAGTCTTTGAATACGATCGAGTGTTTCGTTTTTTTTTTTTTTTTTTCTATGACTGTACTATTAATGTCTTCAACTGGATTTTCTTATAAAAATTGAGCCAAACATTTTTAGCTAGATCGAAAGAACTTTTCTGGAGAACAAAAAAAAAAGAAATATTTTGCTGCATTTGTTGAAGTTATATTATTACTGCTTGAGATATCCGCTAATTCTTTTTAATAAATTTCACATTATTCTAGTACATTTTTTTAAATTGAAATAGATGTTAGATATACTTGCTTTTGCATCATTTCGTCGTTTTTCTAGTTCTTTGAATTCACATAAAACACTAAAAAAATGCTGTTGCTCTGAATTTTATTTTAAGCTTGAAAACCGAAATGCAACTTCGAGTTTCTCCAAGCAAATAGCAGAAATACTGTTCTATATTCTTGCAAAATTTGAAAGTAGTCTAAAATTTCCCTCATTTAAATTTTTGTGAATATGCGAAGGGGAAAATCACCATTTTACAAAATGTCAATAAGTTTAAAACTGATTTTGAAGGCAAAGGCGTTAAAATACAACTTCAAAAGTAATGTATTTCTTTTATGATACTTAGCACGCTACTGAGTATTAATTTCAGCAAAGCTAATACATTCCCTAAAACTTGAGATTAAAAAATAAAGTACTTAGTTATGAGACAGCAGGAATATTTTTAGTTTTTAAAACTCGGTTAAAAGTTATAATTACTTTGAAAAAGTTACTGAAAGCAGGTGAATTTCCCCTTCTCCATTGATAACAACATTATGTAACTTTTATGTTTACATTAAATAGTTAGAAGCCTTGAACAATGCAATATTTAGCATTTATGAGAATGCTGTTCAATTTGACCAATTTTCAACCGCATGTAACTGCGAAAAAAATTAAGTAAAATATTTAAGATGCTTTTATACAAGCATAAAAGGAACCTCTATAGCAAATTTCATTAAAATCTGTTAACATGTGGCCACCGCTTTTTTTGTCATTTTTGCTCATTTCATATGGAATTACCTAGGTTTGAGTGTATGTTTTCTTTCTTTAAACTCTTAGAAAAATAACTTAGCTTCTAATTCAATGATTAATGAGAAACAAGCTAAACCGCTTTAGTGTTTATTATGGAGGAAGAGGGTGGGGAATAAGAAATGTTGTTATTAGAAGATTGTTTGTTCCATTCAGTCCTCTGACCTGTATTGAAAATTGTGAAGGAGCTTTACATTATATTTAGTCCCAAAACATAATAATATTTTATAACTAAAGTATGAAAGGTATGAATTTTCTTTAAATATTCCATTTTACAGCTCAGTTACAACAAATATTTTTAAAACTCTTCATTCTTAGCATATATCTTTCAGGTGAATGAACTTTTTACATTATTTAAAATTTTCCGAAAAGATACTCTCCTCATTTTTTTCACTCAAAAACGCAGTAAAAAATGTATTTTACAGATTACTCATGAATTCTTTAAATAAAAGGGAAAAAAACTGTTTGAAATAATTATTTTTAACATAATTGAAAACGTAAAAATATTTCCAATGAAGACAAAATCATGCTCAATTACATTTATTCAACTAAACTTCTACATTTTTATCAATAACATCTTAATTTCGTAATTATTTTTTAAACACTTCGGCTTATGTTTCAAAATTAATTTTTTTAAAACCTTTTCCAAACTCAAAAATATTAGTTGAAAACAGCATCATAAATGAGCTTAATTAATTCCGCAATAATTTTGAAGATTTTATCCTCTTCTCGCTCGTTCACGAGCTCTTTGACATAGTTGCTAGCCATGTCTATAAACTGGGCTTTCTGGGATATAAGCATGCTCTTGTAGTTTTTTCTAACAACGTCCTCCAAGAAAGTAGTACTGATTCCAGACACATTCAAGCCGGAGAAATCAACATCCAATCCATCCAAGTCGACGTCAAATTCAAGGTCATCCAACTTCATGATGGATTCATTGAAGCTTGCTGATGCATTAAGGAATGCCGTAGCATGTGACAAATTAGCAGCTGCTTCTCCCTCCATGGGAATAGGTATGGTGGGCATCATGGCTAATATAACTGAGCCACTGATGTTGACATCAAGTGCAACGTCACTTAGATTCATTTTGGCGTATAAAGACAATTTCTCGCCAGAGCAGCTTTCATTTTTGTAAATTTTTTGCACAGATAAATCCAGAAATTTAAAGTTGGTCAAGCCGTAGACAATAATCTAAAATAAAAACAAAATTTGTCATTAAGATTGCTACTTTCAAGTGTGACATGAGTATTTTATATTAAAATTTATTGAAAGGAATGTTCAATACTTAAAAGGAATTGCTCTTTTTCTACATGTTATACAGTCAATCTCAAATAGAATAAATGACGTTTTTGAAACTGAAATCAACCATTTTTTTGCTAAAGTAAAATTCGTAAAGCAATAATAAGCGCCGACAGCAAACAATAAAACTGACCACATATTCAGTAAAGGCAACGAAAGATAGTGATATTGAATTTTATGTTCTCGCGAGAAATTGAGCTCAGGAAATAGGAAAAAGAAATTAGTAAACTAAATAATAACATGATAAACATGCACAAACAAAATCAGAAATTGGTAAAATAAAAGTAGATTTTTTTTCTATAATTCATTCCCTCGCTTGAGTTATTGACTTGAAAGGATCTTGATCAATTAATATCCAAATAATTCCTTAACCCCAAAATTGCTATGTTTTCCCTTTTGTTTGCATTTTTTTTTCTAGTTACCTTATGTTAAACACTTAGCTAATTGTATTATGTATTTTATAAATATTTTACTTCAGTAAGTAACCTAATCATTCATCTAGAGTACTCCGGTTATTTTACAGTAATTTCTTGAGTATCTCTGAAATTTAAAATACATTTTTTGGTCTTTCGGGGAATAAGAGAAAAGAAATTCTTCTTCTCTACCACAGTTAGCTCGCTGCGACTTTTGCAAAGCTCTTTTTCTGACACTTTTCTCAAACATCACTTTGCTAGTAGACTATTCAATATTTAAATTTGTGCGACAACGAAGATGGGGTCACTTTTCAGTACTGCAGATGAAATTCCATCTTTAGAAATAGTTGACGGACAGATTTCCGCCCTAATGGAAGTTTAAAGGAAAATAAACTTTAAATTCAAGGACGGAAATCCGTCCAAAATTTTCATCAAATTTTCCATATTTTTATTTCAAATTTTAGAATTATATCTTTGTCGTATGCTGTCAAATTTTCTGAAAGGTTGCTAAGGAGTAACGAAAAATGTTTTTGGATTCATTAATCTGTTGCTGTAGCAAATGTTTCAAATTTTCGTGTTAGAATTCTTTTTTCAATGGAAATTATTTCCGTAAATATCAGTCTGGAAACCTGATTAGTAGTTCCCTGTAGTAGTTCCAGATTAGTCAGTTGGCTTAAAGTGTCCTTTTGTGATGTAGTATTTCACAAGGATGGAATGATTTCACTGTGGCCTTTGAATATCCCTAGTACAACAGCTCCAGTAGAACCCACTCCTCCTCTACTGCAAAGTAGCAAGAGAGGAAAGGCTAAATTCAGTAGAGCATATGTTTAAGAAAATTTTAAAGCTATTAATACGATTAATTAAAAACAATTCAAAAAATAACAAAAATGACTAAAATTCTGAGACATTTCACTAACTATTAATGTACCCTGGACGCGTTGCAAGAACTAAGTATCCCTTTGAGAATTTTATAATATCCCAAATGTTTAATACTTGGAGAGATTTTCGATTTGAGTATGTAAACCTGAAAAACTAGTGAAACTACTACAGCAGATTTTCTAAATATGTTTAACATACATTATCTGCATTACACACCTAATTTTAAACTGTATTTCTAAAACATCCGCTCAGATTGTCAACTTTTCGTTTTTCAACAGAAATTTAAAAACAAATCCAATAAGTTTGAAAAAATTATTAAATAATGAATCAAACGTCTAGAAAAAGATTTATATAGATTATACAGATTTAAATGATAGTAAATATCTCACAAATAAATGCATTTATAAAAAAAATCAAACTAGAAATTTACATTCTTTATCAAGTAACACACCCTTACTCCTTTTTTAGATATGCTTGATTAAAGCTGAAAAGATAAGGGGCGACTCACTAACCCCTTCTTATGAGGTAAAAAGAACACCCATCTGATTTTTTTTTTTTTTTTAATATAATCGTTAAGAATATTTAAAGTATTATTTTAGAAAATATTGATGGATTTTTGATTATCCATAATGGTTAAGATAAAAATAAAAAAATAAGTTTATTTTTTTATTTTATGTTTCAAAACTTCTGTATAAGGTTTCAAAAAAGAAATGTTCCCCAATCGGGTCCCACTCACCTCTAATATATCTAATATATGCATTAAAGACTTTCTTATACCTAAAATAGTACAGCAAAAAAAAAAAAATTAACTAATTTTGAAACTATTCTTTCATTGATCACACTCTAGAACCATTTGGATTCTGAACGATGTAAACTAGCATAAAGTACGCATGGCAGTTATGTCTAAATGAAGAGAAAGAATTTCCTATTTGCTTCGCCCTCGCTGGCTAAAAAGGAAACTTTTTTATTTTGCTCATGTATTTTTTGGAAGACAAATTTGAGTTTTTAACAAATATTAGGCAGTTGTTAGAAGGGCTCTGATCTTAACAGTCCTCTCTGGGTTTGTGTCAACCTAATGGTTGATAGTTTTAATTTGCAGTACACTCTATTACAAGAAATCACTGCAAACAATTAGAAACAATAGATAAATTAGTAAGGTCAAATGAGTAAAGATATCTCACATTAAGCTATTTACTCGTAATTTTTAAAGACATATATAAACTGTTTAATTGAGTAACCAACTTGAGGAAAACATTGTACATTAGTACTTTCTTTGAAGGACACCTCTGTTTAGGGGACATTTCTTCTGGTTCCAGTCCCTTTAAATAGGAACCTCCATGGATTTACCTCTGATTAAGGGACCATCTATTTAAGGAACATCCACAGAGAAAAATTACGTAAATTAGTCCAAAATGCATAAGAAATATTTATTTTATCGAAATATAGGTTCTTTTTTGTACAAAAAGTAATTGATAAGTTTGTCTTGACATTAACATAAGAGGAAACAAATATGTATTTTAATATTAAAGGTGAGATTAGCAATAAAGCTTTTTCCTCTCAGCAATTAATTCATATGGGTTCTGCTCTGATGTATAGTGCATTGCCCATGACAAACCATTGTTACATTGAACGCTGTTACATTGAATAGCAATGTAAGTTACATGACCTCAAATAAATCATATAGCAAATTCCTTAAAAATAATTTATCTAAGTTACAAAACTGTGATTCTACTAATTTTTTTACTTCAATTTTAATTTTTTAAATATTTTTTAAATTTGAATAATTCTGAATTTCATTCAGTGTGTTGAAACATGTTCAATATTTTTTCTCAAATGATAATAGTTTATGTTTATTATGATATTGTACTGAGTTAAGTATACGGCATGCATCAATTCATATACCTCCGAACAAGGGACACCTCTCTTTAAGGGACAAAAACTAAAGTCCCTTTAGTGTCCCTTATTGAGAGGTTATACAGCATTTATTTAAGTTATTTTAGTACAGCAAAAAATACATTCATGTTGGTAGTAAATAGCAATAAAAATTTCTTACTCCTTCGATAGTGATATTTCCGAGTCCAAAGCTCGATTCATTGAAGGAAAAACTCAAATCATGAAGTTCTAAGGGATTGGCCGATGGTACTTCGAGTGTGGCAATTCCATTTGATACAATTCTTCGGGCAAGGTTTTCAATAAAACTTAAAACAGGGCGAGGGACTTCAACTACTTCATCCTCTGAAATATCTATTACCATGCCTTCTGTTTCATTACTTGAAATGCCTGTATAAAATATGAAATATAGTATGAAATATAGTGTGTAATACAATGGGTCCAAAAACTCCTATGCATCAGCTGTATCCAGGGTGACTAAAAAATATACTTTGGAGAGTAGCTTATTAAGAACAACAGCCTTTCAGAAGCCATGTTACTCTGAATTTTTCTATAAATTCCGAGAAATAATTTGTCTTGCACCAAAAAAATATTTCGTGGTTCCAAAGATTTTGCCATTTTTTTGTTCCTGTTGTTTTTACATATGCATATATGCGTAGGACAAATTTCCCGTTGTTTTCAGTGTTGCATGAAAAAATAATGATCCTAGTAAAGATTATAAATCCATTAATCATCTCTAAAAATCATTTTTTCACGAGTAAGCAGATTTTTTGTAACTTTTTTTATTTCAGCCATTGTCATCATCTGCAAAAGAAAAGGCTTAAGTCAAGTATTTTAACCAATTTCAAAATTGAAAAAATATTTTTACTCTCATTCATTAAAAACTTAATTCTCTTATTAATGAATTTTAGTAATAAAAAGTTTGCTTATTTTTGTCATAGGCACAGTGCAAAGGTTTTTTTTAATCGAAAATTGTGACCTCCGAGCATAACAGAAAGGACATCTGACAGATTTTGCTTTAAGAAAGTACATACAACTTTCGAAGATAATTAAAATTTGACAAGTCTGTCATTTTAAGGAACAGTGCTAGATAAATTGACCTAAAATTGAAATAACATTCTCATTTAACCTACATAGTCTAAGTAAATGCATATGTAACAGAGAGACAAAATATGTTACCACTATATGACAAGTAGGGGAATGTTGGGCAAAGTAAAATGGCGGGAAAAAGTAAAATGGTGAAACATTTACTCTACTTTTAGCGTCACCAATCTGGTAATATTTTTGCCGTGCAGCAAAACATGTCGTCTATTGCCGTAAGGAAAAAAATACCGCCGAAGATTAAAGCACATGATAATGCATCCAATTTTGAAAAATTGATGCTCTTGTTGAAATATTTTAGTGTAAGTAAAATTATTATTTTTGTTACTATAAAATCATAAAGCTCTTGTTATTAATATTTTAAATATTAATTGAGACCTTCTAATAGTAGATGAAATATATATTTAGTTAATATTAAGCTTATTTGTATTTTAAACATTTTATACAATTAGTCAAGTACATGCGGGACAAAGTGAATGAGGCAAATTGAAATAGTTTATTTTGTCTACTCACCCAATGATATACTAAATCACTTACGTGTTCATTTATTAATTAATTCATTTACACTCCTTCAGTTATTAATTCACTTACTTATTCATTGCCTCGTGAAAAAAATAATAGAAAATCCCCCCCCCCTTTTTTTTTTTTTTTTTTTTTTGAAGACGCAAATTTATTACCACAAATTAAAAATACTTTTTCAATGCACATTTTATTATAAAATGAAATGGTCTTTCTTTATGTACTGTAATTTTTCAAAACAAATTTCCAATTTGTTCATTTGAAAAAGCTTAGTCCTCTTAACTATTTCACTTTGCCCCACATTTCCCTATTATAATTTATGAAAGGGTCATGAGCTTATGGATAAGCTCATTTATTTTGCAATGAAAAGGGCGTTCTTGTAACGCCGAAACACGTGTCTGCAGTAATCTGTACTTTATACTTTTTAACGTTGTTATTTCTTTCATTACTACCCTTGGTCTATAGTCTCTCATTTTATCTGATGCTGTATTCCCCTTGTTGATAACATGCAAAAGTAAACAGTTAAAAAGTAAAAGTGGCACAGCTTTGCATAAATGTAATGAAACACTGAAGAAACTGCTTTTAACAAAATGTTACTACCGATTTATGCATTCCTAGATTCCCTTCTGAACAGTGCAGCAGGGAAGAATTTTTTTAAAAATCTAAAGTGAGGCTGTGACAGAGAGCACATTCCAGCCTTTTCCCTTCTGTTACACATTGATGTCCCCTCCAATACTGCTATATTTCTTCTAATTAGTAAAAAATTTACAAAGTTACTACAAAATATAATTCTACTAATTAATTTTATTTTCTATCCCTCTATTTAAGTTTGAAGCTCTTTTATATAGTGAATAAAAAGAAAACTTATTTAAAAATTTGTAACAAAGAGGACAAATTAATTTCTGGAAAGTTTTTAAATTTTGAAAAATAAAAATAATTATTCGTTTGAAGACAATCTCTGGAGACATATCATCAAAAACAATGTACCTTACTGTGTAAATAGAAATTTATGGAAAATCACTATATTTTAAAGTTTTTGAAACTTAAAAAAGCAGCATTTTTCAAGCGAGAAATCAAATTCAGAAATCTCTCTTATTCATCATAAATTTGAAACTTTATAATGCATACCTCTCAAAAACAACTATTCAAGCCAGAATGTAAATATATTTCCTTCAAATTATGCCAAACACAGGGGTATTGCTTTAAGTTCACAAAATGACATAGTGGTTTCAGTTGGCAGGGAATGAGACAAAAAATATTAGTTTCCATGAGTCTCGTTAAGTTATTTAATGCTTCTGATACATGAATCTTATTTTTTTGTGTGATAATGTAACAGAATCTTTGAGTGGAATTCGTCTTATTCTTAAACTTGATTTTTTTTCTCGCTACACAAATGCTTTTTTTTCTCTCTCTTTTCCCCCTTTGATTTTAGATAGTTTCACTACATATAATGTGCACGAGCTCTCAGAGAATCTCATCTCAGAAAATAATTACAATTGAAAAAAAAAAAAACATCATCAAAGTAGTATCAAATAGCTTCTAAATAGGCTATTATTCAAAATGTAAGCAAATGTTATTCTCTTTTTTTTTTTTTTTTTTTTTTGTAACATGATTGTTTTAAAATCCTTATAACAGTTGGAAATACTTCTTCTATATCAAATAATGAGGAAAAAAGAAAGTACATAAGAATGGAAATTCACAGTAAAATCTCATTACAGCGAATATCAACACAACGAAATATCTGTTTCAACGAAACAAATTTTCAGTTTGATTTTAATTGCTATTGCATTGCTTGAATTTCATTGCAATGAAATTCCCGTAACAACGAACAAAATTTGAGATCCCTTGAAGTTCATTGTAAGGAAGGTTCGTTGTTGAAGTTCGTATTCTGTAATCCTATTTTGTTTAATTACTGCTTTTGATTTCTAAACATAAAATATTTCTATAATCAATGAAGAAATTGATATTATATTTAAATATTGACAAATGGTATTACTTGTTATAGGTCAAAAGAAGACGGAAAATTAAACATCTATTTTTAATAATCGCTATGCACTATTAATTAAAACATACAAACACCGGAATTAAAATACGTAAAAACTATTGAAACTTACTGAATTGAACGTAATTTACAGACAATAACAGTAAAAATACTCGAAAAGTCATCTTTTATGCTTTAAACTTCCAAAATTATCTTAAAAATAGAAAAATCAGCAAACACTAAATACGAAGAACAGCAATGGCGCCGGTCCACGCCCCAAGCCTTTATATAGGTACGTAGCTACGTGGCAAAATCTGGTGCATCTTCTTCTCCTCAAATGTCGACACATTTTTTTTCCCCCAAAAAATGCTGTTGTATTATCAGCAAATTATTGCTAAAACTTTTAGATCCACTGAATTTTTCTACACATTGATGTACCGTCTAATACTGCTATATTTCCTCAAAAAAAAATAAAACTTCACAAATTTACTAAAAATAATGATTCTACTAATTAATTTTATTGTAAAAACTTTTATTTACTTTTGAAGCTTTTTTATGTTGTGAATAAAGAAAACCTATTTAAAAATTTGTAGCAGAGAAGACACAAGTTAATTTCTGAAAAGATTTAAATTTTGAAAAAAAGGAAAAAATCTTTGTATGAAGACATCTCTGTATATATATAATCAAAAACAATGCGCCTTACTCTGTAAATAGAATTTTAAGGAAAATCACAAAATTTTGAGGTTTTTGATACATAAAAAAGCAGCATTTTTCAAGTGAGAAATAAAAATCAGAAATCTCTCGTATTCATCACGAATTTGAAACAATTTAATGCATATCTGTCAAAAACAGCTATTCAATCCAGAATTTCAATACATTTCCATCAAATTATGCCAAACACAAGGGTATTGCTTTAAGTTCACAAGATAGAAATAATATTAGTTTCTATGACTCTCGTTAAATTATCTAATGCTTCTGACACATAAATATTTTTTTTAGCTGTGATAACTTAACAGATTCTTTCAGTGAAATTAGTCTTATTCTTGCCCTTGATTTTTTTTCTTCTTCCAATACACAAATGTTTTATTTTTTATTTATTTTTTTTTTCCTATCTTTTTCCCCCTTTAATTTAACACAGCGTTTTATTACATCATGTACACGAGCTCTCATAGAATCTCATCTCAGAAAATAATTACAATGGAAAAAAAAAACATCATCAAAGTATTATCAGATAGCTTCTAAATAGGCTATTGTTCAAAATGGAAGTTAATGTTTTTTAATATTCTTTTTTTAACATAATTGTTTTAAAATCTTTAAAACAGCTAGAAATACTTCTTCTATGTCAAATAATGAGGGAAAAAAAATTACACAAGACTTGAAATACACTGTAAAATCTCATTACAGCGAATACTAACACAACGAAATCTGTTCCAACAAAACTAATTTTCAATTTCATTTTAATTGCTATTACATTGCTTGAATGCCATTGCAATGCAATTCCCATAGCAACGAACAAAATTTGCGGTCCCTTGAAGTTCGTTGTAAGAAAGGATCGTTGTTGAAGTTCGTTTACTATATATAATATTTTGTTTAATTACTGCTTTTGATTTCTGAACATAAAATATTTCTATAATCAATGAAGAAATTGATATTTATTTAAATATTGACAAATGATATCATTTGTTATAGGTCAAAAGAAGACGTAAAATTAAACATCTATTTTTAATAATCGCTACGCAATATTAATTAAAACATACAAACACCGGAACTAAAATACATAAAAACTATTGAAACTTACTGAATTGAACGTAATTTGCAGACAGTAATAGTAAAAATGCTGCGTATGATCGAAAAGCCATCTTCTAAGCGTTTAACTTCCAAAATTATCTTGAAAACAGGCAGCTTAGCATACACTGAATACAAAGAACAGCAATGGCGCCGGTTCACGCCTCACGCCTTTATATACTAACTACGTGGCAAAATTTCGTACCTCTTCTTCTCCACGAATGTCGACAGATGCTTTTAACACAAAAAAAAATGCTTTTGAATTATCAGCAAATTATTGTGGAAACTTTTAGATCCACTGAATTTAGAATTATTTTTATTCAAAATGAAATGCGTAAAGAGTTTTCTTTCTGTATAATTATTTCCAAATGGGTTTATATCATGATGTCCGTTCAAGGCTCAGCTGGATTTTTTGATCAAATTTAAACCAAAACTTGAGCAACATGATTTTACCGTATCAATTATTCTATTTTGGTAATTTTTCCGAGAAGTACGCCAACTTTTGAGATGCTAATTTTTGAACTATCAAGATGTTCGAAGATTAAACTACGAGTATCTCGGTTTCTTTTAGACATAAGTATAGATCCAGCTAAACTAGGGCGGCCATACTTCCTTAAATTTCGAATACAGTCCCCAAATGTGTATTTTTTAGCTCTATGTCCCCAAAATTAGTGCTGGTTCTTAGGGACTCAAAAGTCCCTAACTTGAAACATTTACATTTTTTTGTCCGCAGATTTGAAAATTTGCCGCTACATTTGCAATGATCTAAAAATAACAATAGTTTCAAGCATTCTCGGTACCTTTTGGTCATAGTTAAAGATTCAACTAAACTAGGGTGTTCGTACGTCCTCAAAATTCGGAAACCGTCCCCAAATGTGGTGCTAAAACTAGTACTGGTATTAGGGACTCAATAGTCCCTGACTTTAAACATTTACATCTTTCTGTCCCAAGATTTGAAAGTTAGCTGCTGCAGTTGCGATTTGGAACTAGTTGTGTGGGTTTTTTTTTTTTTTTTCTTTTTTTTTTTGGCGGCTTTACCGAATTCTACAAGTCATTAAATCTCTAAAAAAGAAAATTTTTCTTTAATTGTCATGCTACCTAAGGATATAAACCTGTGAGTGAAACTTTGGCTGTATCGCCAAGATTGCCTGTCGTACTAATTATTAAGAGTTCTTTGAAAAATAAGCCTTACAGCTCTAGAAAACTTATTTATTCTTGATTTTTTTTTTTAATGTAGTGAGAAACTAATTACTGAAAACTAAAATTTAGAATCCAGGAGAGATAATTAACAGTAAAAAATCTTTAATGCTCATTTAAAAATAAATAAACTATAAAACAGTTAATCATATGGAGATACTTATAAGCTTACATTAATAACAATACCCATAATAACGTTCCCATTCAATATTCAAACCGAACAAAGAGAGTCAAGTAAAATAAAAATCTATGAGTCTAAAATACAAGTAACGAGATAGCAATTTTAAAAATGAAGAAGTATAACAACCGAAAAGTAAACTTACGTGCAATTGCCACAGGATTAAATGCAAGGAAAAAAATGACTTCAAAAAACAGTTCATTTGATTACAAAACAAAAAGTTTATCCAATAGAATTAGGTTCGACACACATAAGCACATTTCAGAACACAGGTGAACACAACTTGATGCAAGATTTGATGCACTTACTCAAC
This sequence comes from Uloborus diversus, assembly GCF_026930045.1. Classification (NCBI taxonomy): domain Eukaryota; kingdom Metazoa; phylum Arthropoda; class Arachnida; order Araneae; family Uloboridae; genus Uloborus; species Uloborus diversus. The sequence continues at coordinate 18,195,801 of NC_072740.1, forward strand.
GAGATGTTTATCTTGTCAATGGTTATCACAAAATTCCACCGGGAAGAGAAGCACAAAGATCCAGAAATAGTAAATGTAGCATGCCGTTTAGTTTCTTACAGATTAAAAGCCTTATGCAAAAGACTTCCTTTAAAGAACTTGATGTTTCTAAAAAGCCTTAGAATTAACTTACTGGAAACAATAGTAGTTTACAATTGACAAACAAAACTTTCGATTCCGGAGTAGGATACTAGCAAGCATTGAGATTGGGAAAAGCAACTACTAAACCGCCCTGATTAAATACTTCTGTCTACGAAAAAGATGTTTAAAAGCTTGGAACCGAAGTTCAGAAATTTCTGTCTCTTACCAAAGAGGCCTCCGTAAAGGAACTTACTTCTCATAGGCTGTGCGTGAATTGTTAAATGATATATTACCACCTAACTTTTTCCCCTCGTAACCTTGACCCGTCAGATCATTCGAAAAAGAATGAGATTTATATGATATTCATTTCTTCTTTTTTCAATTCAAAGCAGCGAAATATTAATGAACTGCTTTTTAGTGTTTGTCGCGTCAAAGAATCGCTTAAAATTTGTAACTTCAATTTTGTCACTTCGAAGGTTTCTAAGTCACCTGAGTGGAAGTTAATGCTTCGGTACTAGTTTGAAAAAAGAAAAATGTCTGTTTTTTACTTCCTTTTACAAAAAAGGAAGTATTGGAATCGCGAAAAAATTTTCAATCAAAAATCGACCTTAATTTCCATTTTACTCACTCCCGAACGAATATTGAGTTTTTTTTTTTTTTTTCCCTCGACTCGACCACACGTGGATAGGTGCCTAAGAACGTATGGAGACGCGAAATATCCATAATGACGATTCCCGAGTTAATCACAACGAATTTTCTCGTGATGTCTGTATGTACGTATGTATGTATGTGCGTATGTGCGTATGTATGTCGCATAACTCAAGAACGGTAAGGCCTAGAAAGTTGAAATTTGGTACGTAGACTCCTAGTGGGGTCTAGTTGTGCTCCTTCCCTTTTGGTTGCATTCGGGTGTTTCTAAAGGGGTCTTTTGCCCCTTTTTGGGGGGAAATCATTGTTCCTTTCGATGTAAACTCAAGTGGTGTTATAATTTGGTGGACACTTAGCGATATATCGCCAGTCTTTTGGTCGCCAAGTTTTGTCACCAACATGGCGACAAAACACACACTAAAGGACACACACTAATCGAAGCCATACTGAATTAGTGTAGTGAATTCAACAAGCGCAGATTATTCCTCGACTCTCATCTGCACATTCCCAGGAATTCTCAAACCTAAAATGGTAGAAATGAACACTAAGCGCAAGATTTTCGATAAATTGTTCAAGAGCGAGCAAAGTAACATTTATTATTGTTATAATCCTACATGGAATATAACTAGGCAAAAGAATCGAAATTTCAAAATCACCCAGGAGGCACAAAAAGACTTATGGGAAATGTAATAAATTTTCATATTTGTTACCTTGAGAGTATTTAGCCCCTTGTTAATCCTGTGCCCGTTAAAATTTCGAGAAAAAAAATGACCCACTCTAATATGCATCTTGCCTTTCTGTATGGGATGTAGCAAAAAAGAATAAAAATTTTTAAAACCTTTTTTCCACATTTTCATCTAAGTTACCAATCATTATTTCACTAAAGTTTCAGCATTTCGCACACCTAATACAACACTGCCACATCTGCAAAAACTATTTTTTCGAGAAAAATCAATTTGAATGTAATGGGCCTTAGCTTAAATTTGTATATAGTAACACACTGACACATCTCAAAAATAAGGTTTAAGTTTTTTTTTTTCGTTTGTGGATGCCTTGCATTTTAATAGAACTAATAAACATGCACCAGAACATGTATATAACTCAAAATCGACAATTTTTGACTTGTGGTGGACGATATATTCTCTATTTTTTTTAAAAATTTATACAGAGTATACTGTCAATTATTTTTGCAATTACAGCAGTACAAGAAAAATAAAATAATAAGTGAATGCAGTAACTTCTGTTATTTGAATCACTTTAATCATGGGTGCCGACCTGGAAGGGGGGGGGGGGAATCGTGGCACACACTGCGCCATTGAAATTTTCAGGGGGATGTTTTGAGGGGTATTTTTATATTAATTCTTTTTTTTTTCTGGGGTAGGGGGTCCTCGCGATATTCACGGTGTGCGCCCTTGTTCTTAGGGGTGGGTCACCATGCTTTAATGTGGTCAATAAAGCCAAATTCTTTTAAGCTGAAACCTAAAAAAGTTATTACTGCTGTTAAGTTATAACAGCAGTGTAACAACAGTAAACAAGAAATGAAAATTTTGCTCTTAAAGAGCAATAACTATGAAAAGTTGGCACTTATCATCGGCAAGGGAAAATAACGATCTCTCGCTCCCGCTTAATTTCACTATGTAACCACACGCCAGGCAGTGAACCTTAGGAACCAGGGATGACCCACACCCTCAGCACAATGACATAACTTTCCTCCCCCCCCCCCCAAAAAAAATCTCACTCCTGCTTTCAAATTGGGTTTAAACATAACTCCTTACAGAGTCAAATTTCCAGTTAAATTCGAGTACTCTGCATTTTGCATTGAATGAAGCAATCAAAAAAAAAAAAAAAAATCAAGCAGTAAAGTCTGTATGAGATGGGATAAATAAAGTTACAACAAATATGATAATGAAACTTACAGCCTACATTTTCAACAGCAATGGCATTTTACAATCTGGAAAAAAAAAGAAAATTATCATAAAGTAAATTTTCTCCTTTCAGTTCTGGACTACGGCAATGAAAGTTTTATGATCGAAGTCTATTATGACTCCCATCATAGAATTTGACACCGAACGAATAAACTGAATGTATGAATCAAATGATTATTACATAATATATATATTCGAGCTGAAGAAAAATCTTTTTTGGTTTCCCATATTTCCTATTAACACTTAGGAAACGTTCTCAGTTCACATTTAATAATGGAGCAGAAAAGAAAAAAAAACGCAAGCAAGAAGTTTGAGATCTTACGTATAGTCGAATCTACTTAGTTTTGCCGTTTGCTCGGAATGTAAAAGTTGAGAGTTGGGTTACCAGATTTGCACGTTGTCTCGGTTGAATTTTTTAATTTATGTTAAAATCTCAGCTTAAATAATGATAACATTAAAATTTTCAGGGCAGCAGCGAGATAAAAAAATAAATTAGAGAAAGAAACTAAGAGTGGGTGTTTAGGAGTTTAGCGGCCCCTATTTTTTTTTTTCAAATGCAAGTATAAACATAGATAGAAAGAGAGAGAGGGTTCAGTCATCTAGTTTCGGAGGGATTCATTACTAGATCTAAGCAATATGATTCTTATCCCGTAAGTATAATATTCACTCAGAGATGGAGGAGTCCGAGGGTATCTTAATTACAAATATATTAGAGAGGATTCAGCTTCTGGTTTAAGAGGGAGTCATTACTATAGTTGGGGCGAACCTAAACTGGCAGCGTCGTAATGCTGTTTAGGATCTGCATAGCCTTCGCAATGCGGTCAGGTTAGGTTTGCCCCAACTATAAATCGAAGTGCTACAATACGAACCTAATCGTAAGTATAATATTCACTCAGGAATATGTAGGTGCTCTGCGGAATTTTTTGAAATTACAGTGTTAGACAAACTTTGGTAATTTTAGGGAAAGGTGAGGTTCGGTTGTTCTTTGGCAATCCCCCAGCAATTTTTCGAAATTGCATCTCCAAAAACGCAATTACAGATTGGCTTCGGTTATGTTAGGAGGGTTCGGGGACTCTTCCCCTGAACTTTCTTAAAATTGCCGTTCTAAAATGCAGTTTTAGACTATCTTTGTTGATGTTAAGGAGGAAAAAAGAAAAAATTTGACAAACCGCACCTGGAAATTTTCTGGAGTTTAAGTCTTAAAAACGCAGTTATAAACCATCTTTGATAACGTTAGCGGACAGGCAGTTTTTCGAAATTAAAGCTCTAAAATCCTAATTTTAGCCGACCTTCAATGATGTTGGAGGGAGGAGTTTTTGGATGCACTTCGCGGAAATTTTCGAAACTGAAGCTCTAAAAACAAAGTTTACGGTGATCTTTAACAATATTGGCAATGAATTTCCCTACGCGGGAAATTTTTCGAAGTTGTATCTTTATAAACGCAATTTCAGACCATCGTTGGTAATGTTTAGTAGCTGGTAGGAGTAGTTCGAGAGCATTCCCAGGTAATTTGGAATCCCAGAAACTCAATCTCGATTGCAGTTGACTTTTAACCGACTTCAAAAAGGAGGCGGTTATCAGTTCATACCGTATGTATTTTTTTTTTGTTTGTCCACTCACAGTGCCTCACCTAGTGAACCGATTTTGATGATTTTTTTTTAATGGAAAGGGGATGGCTCAACTTAGGTCCCATTACTTTGTTTGACCATATTTGTTCCTTAGACAAAAAATTATGGGCAAAAAACAGTAAATTTCTTGCAATTTCCATATTAAATGATTAAATATGAAACCCATTGTTATAAAAGTTTGTTGCCATATAACAGTAACATTAATAGTAATTGTAACGATAATTTTGAATAAAGACTTCTCTGAAGCAAGCATCAAGTTTCTTCAGTGTCAACAATATTACCAGGTTAGGTTTACCTCAACTATACAGGATTGCATCACAAGCAACTTGTATGCTGTGAAATGCAAATTAGTTAGGGAAAACGGAATATTTATATGGTTATAATTAAAGTAGCACACAAATTATGAATTACAGAGAGGAACAAAGATAATTTTTTAGTGCCAATCGCTTAAAGTTTAAGGCGTGCTTACAGTTTTGTACCTTTTTTCTAGTATGGAGCATTTTTATGAAAAAAATATGGTGAAATTTCGTGATGGTAATTTCTTACTTTTACTGAAATACTTACATTTACACTAAAAAGAATGAAATAAAAAAATTTTGAAAACAAAATAGAACCGACTTCAAAATTGCTCTAAAAAGTGAAAATTAATTTTATTCTTTATACACCATCGATAATACTTTTAAACATAATTTTTGAAGTTGGCGCAAAAACGATAGATAAGATCATTCACAGCCATAACTCAACAACAACAATAAATTTAACCAGGCCTAGTTTCTTCACTACCACATACACTGGTGTGCAAAAATTAAGGACGAAGTCGAAAAATTAGCATATCATCTGAAGGAAGATGCAGAGCGGACAGAAAGACCAATCAGGAGATTAAGTAAGGTGATGTACGGTAGCACATGCGCAGATAGCAGGCAGACGTAATGGGGGAGTGTCTGAGTAGTATAAAGCATGTTGTCGGTGTAAGATCAGTATTTCTGGCAAAGAGATTGCACGCCGTATAGCAGTTAAAATCACACCGAGTTGCTGCCTCAGCGAGAAATGGCGAATAATCAATCTATTAGACGACATCTGGATGCTTTTACCCGAGGTCGAATCATTGGGAAGTTGGAGGAAGGCCGCAGTGTGACAAGTGTGGCTGCAGAGTTCGGAATTGCTCACAGCATCGTTTCCCGACTTTGGAGACAATTTCAAACTACAGGAACAGCTATCCGGGGGTTCAGTAGTGGTCGTCCACGAGGAACCACACCCGCAGATGACCGGTATATTGTCTTACAGACCAGAAGAAACAGGCGGCAGACAGCGGGAGAAATCGCTAGACACAAGACACAGGTGACTGGACGACCGATATCGCGTTTTACAGTGGCCAGAAGACTGCACTGTGGTGGTCTGTTTGCACGACGTCCTATACGGTGTGTACCTCTAACGCCTGCCCATCGGAGGCGTTCTCTGTGGTGCCGGGAAAACCGGAATTGGAGAGACAATGAATGGGGACGAGTACTCTTTACAGATGAGAGCAGATTCAGTCTGAGTAGCGAATCTCATCGCATACTCATCTGGAGAGAGCGGGAAAGCCGCAATCATCCCTCGAACATCATTGAAAGGGACAGGTATGGAGGTCGCGGTGTTCTCGTTTGGGGAGGCATCATGCTTGGTAGTCGTACAGACCTTTACATCTTCGACGCAGGTTCAGTCAACGGGACCCGTTATTGTAACGAGATTCTTCTTCCATATGTGCGTCTTTTTAGAGGCGCTATGGGTCCGCAGTTCCTTTTCATGGACGACAATGCACCATGTCATCACACAGTAGTTGCCGAACAGCTCTTAGAGAGAGAGGATATTGAACGTATGGATTGGCCGGCACAATCTCCAGATCTCAATCCCATCAAGTATGTATGGGATTTTCTAGGCAGATGCTTGGCAGCTCGTACCTTACCACCAGTAACGATTCGGGAGCTTCGATTGGCGCTGCAAGACGAATGGGCAGCAATGCCTCAACAACTCATTGACACCCTCATTCTCAGCATGGGCAGACGCTGTGAAACCTGCCTAGCAGTCGGGGGAGATCATATCCCCTACTAAAGTCATCAGTCCCCCTACTCCTAGTCATCAGTGAAAAGAGCATATGTCTGAAGAAAAAGAATTTAGAAATCCCGCCTAAATCCAACATCAATAATCTCATTTATTTGTTATACATATAGCAACTATTTGTGGCTAGGTAATGTTTTTCTACACATTGGTTTTATTCATCTATATTCTTTCAGATAAATGATTTTCTTATTTAGTGAATCTACATGGACCGTCACTGTAGTACACATGACCTATTAAATATGATGCTTTTCTGTAACTACTTAATTTATATTAATGAATGTACTATTAATGTCTTCAACTGGATTTTCTTATAAAAATTGAGCCAAACATTTTTAGCTAGATCGAAAGAAATTTTCTGGAGAACAAAAAAAAAGAAAAAAAAAAGAAATCTTTTGCTGCATTTGTTGAAGTTATATTATTACTGCTTGAGATATCCGCTAATTCTTTTTAATAAATTTCACATTATTCTAGTACATTTTTTAAAATTGAAATAAATGTTAGATATACTTGCTTTTGCATCATTTCGTCGTTTCTCTAGTTCTTTGAATTCTTGTAATTTCACATAAAACATTTAAAAAATGCTGTTGCTCTGAATTATATTTTAAGCTTGAAAACCGAAATGCAACTTCGAGTTTCTCCAAGCAAATAGCAGAAATACTGTTCTATATTCTTGCAAAATTTGAAAGTAGTCTAAAATTTCCCTCATTTAAATTTTTGTGCCTCTGCGAAGGGGAAAATCACCATTTTACAAAATGTCACTAAGTTTAAAACTGATTTTGAAGACAAAGGCGTTAAAATAACTCTTCAAAAGTAATGTATTTCTTTTATGATACTTAGCACGCTACTGAATATTAATTTCAGCAAAGCTAATACATTCCCTAAAACTTGAGATTAAAAAATAAAATGCTTAGTTATGAGACAACGAGAATATTTTTACTTTTTAAAACTCGGTTAAAAGTTATAATTACTTTGAAAAAATTACTGAAAGCAGGTGAATTTCCCCTTCTCCATAGATAACGACATTATGTAACTTTTATGTTTACATTAAATAGTTAATAAAATAGAAGCCTTGAACAATGCAATATTTAGCATTTATGAGAATGCTATTCAATTTGACCAATTTTCAACCGCATGTAACTGCGAAAAAAAATTAAGCCAAAATATTTTAGATGCTTTTATACAGGCATAAAAGGAACCTCTATAGCAAATTTCATTAAAATCTGTTAACATGTGGTCACCACTTTTTTGTCATTTTTGCTCATTTCATATGGAATTACCTAGGTTTGAGTGTATGTTTTCTTTCTTTAAACTCTTAGAAAAATAACTTAGCTTCTAATTCAATGATTAATGAGCAACAAAGTAAACCGCTTTATTGTTTATTATGGAGGAAGAGGGTGGGGAATAAGAAATGTTGTTATTAGAAGATTGTTTGTTCCATTCAGTCCTCTGAGCTGTACTGAAAATTGTGAAGGAGCTTTACATTATATTTAGTCCCAAAACATAATAATATTTTATAACTAAAGTATGAAAGATATGAATTTTCCTTAAATATTCCATTTTACAGCTTAGTTACAACAAATATTTTTAAAACTCTTCATTCTTAGCATATATCTTTCAGGTGAATGAACTTTTTACATTATTTAAAATTTTCCGAAAAGATACTCTCCTCATTTTTTTCACTCAAAAACGCAGTAAAAAATGTATTTTACAGATTACTCAAGAATTCTTTAAATAAAAGGGGAAAAAAACTGTTTGAAATAATTATTTTTAACATAATTGAAAACGTAAAAATATTTCCAATAAAGACAAAATCATGCTCAATCACATTTATTCAACTAAACTTCTACATTTTTATCAATAACATCTTAATTTCGTAATTATTTTTTAAACACTTCGGCTTACATTTCAAAATTAAATTTTTTTAAACCTTTTCCAAACTCAAAAATATTAGTTGAAAACAGCATCATAAATGAGCTTAATTAATTCCGCAATAATTTTGAAGATTTTATCCTCTTCTCGCTCGTTCACGAGCTCTTTGACATAGTTGCTAGCCATGTCTATAAACTGGGCTTTCTGGGATATAAGCATGCTCTTGTAGTTTTTTCTAACAACGTCCTCCAAGAAAGTAGTACTGATTCCAGACACATTCAAGCCGGAGAAATCAACATCCAATCCATCCAAGTCGACGTCAAATTCAAGGTCATCCAACTTCATGATGGATTCATTGAAGCTTGCTGATGCATTAAGGAATGCCGTAGCATGTGACAAATTTACAGCTGCTTCTCCCTCCATTGGAATAGGTATGGTGGGCATCATGGCCAATATAAGTGAGCCACTGATGTTGACATCAAGTGCAACGTCACTTAGATTCATTTTGGCGTATAAAGACAATTTCTCGCCAGAGCAGCTTTCATTTTTATAAATTTTTTGCACAGATAAATCCAGAATTTTAAAGTTGGTCAAGCCGTAGACAATAATCTAAAATAAAAACAAAATTTGTCATTAAGATTGCTACTTTCAAGTGTGACATGAGTATTTTATATTAAAATTTATTGAAAGGAATGTTCAATACTTAAAAGGAATTGCTCTTTTTTTTCATGTTATACAGTCAATCTAAAATAGAATAAATGACGTTTTTGAAACTGAAGTCAACCATTTTTTGGCTAAAGTAAAATTCGTAAAGCAATAATAAGCGCCGACAGCAAACAATAAAACTGACCACATATTCAGTAAAGGCAACGAAAGACAGTGACATTGAATTTTATGTTCTCCCGAGAAATTGAGCTCAGGGAATAGGAAAAAGAAATTAGTAAACTAAATAATAACATGATAAACATGCACAAACAAAATCAGAAATTGGTAAAATAAAAGTAGATTTTTTTTCTATAATTCATTCCCTCGCTTGAGTTATTGACTTGAAAGGATCTTGATCAATTAATATCCAAATAATTCCTTAACCCCAAAATTGCTATGTTTTCCCTTTTGTTTGCATTTTTTTTTTTTCTAGTTACCTTATGTTACACACTTAGCTAATTGTATTATGTATTTTATAAATATTTTACTTCAGTAAGTAACCTAATCATTCATCTAGAGTACTCCGGTTATTTTACAGTAATTTCTTGAGTATCTCTGAAATTTAAAATACATTTTTTGGTCTTTCGGGGGAATAAGAGAAAATAAATTCTACTTCTCTACCACAGTTAGCTCGCTGCGACCTTTTGCAAAGCTCTTTTTCTGACACTTTTCTCAAACATTATTTTGCTAGTTGACTATTCAATGTTTAAATTTAAGCGACAACGAAGATGGGGTCACTTTTCAGTACTGCAGATGAAATTTCATCTTTAGAAATAGTTGACGGACAGATTTCCGCCCTAATGGAAGTTTAAAGGAAAATAAACTTTAAATTCAAGGACGGAAATCCGTCCAAAATTTTCATCAAATTTTCCAAATTTTTATTTCAAATTTTAGAATTATATCTTTGTCGTATGCTGTCAAATTTTCTGAAAGGTTGCTAAGGAGTAACGAAAAATGTTTTTGGATTCATCAATCTGTTGCTGTAGCAAATGTTTCAAATTTTTGTGTTGGAATTCTTTTTTCAAAGGAAATTATTTCCCTAAATATGAGTCTGGAAACCTGATTAGTAGTTCCCTGTAGTAGTTCCAGATTAGTCAGTTGGCTTAAAGTGTCCTTTTGTGATGTAGTATTTCACAAGGATGGAATGATTTCACTGTGGCCTTTGAATATCACTAGTGCAACAGCTTTTTTCCTGTTTATTTCAGAAAATCTGCAAAGTGGCATACCTGACTTCCTTTTTTCTGAGTATGTTGAGAATTTTAAAATATGGGTAAATAATTTTAAATTTACATATTGCGTTGAAATAATAAAAAAATAATAATTTAATGAGAATAAGTACGAAATGGAAATATTTATGTGATTGGAGCTATAAAAGTCATAACTGCATTTGAGCCTCCTTATTTTGCTGATGCAGAGCGTTCAAATTCATTTTATTATTATTTGCATCAACAGGCTAGTAGTAAATAAATTTGATTCAATGCATTAATTCGTCCACTTTTAATATAAAAGAGTCATGGGAGCAGTGAGCAACGAATTATTAATGGTGTCTCACTGTTCCCTCATTGAAAAATATGAACTCAATAGCTGCCATTCTCAAACAAAGAAAATTAACAACATCATTCTACTGCTAAAAATGAAGGTTAGTAAATAGACAAATGTAAGATTAATAACACGAGTCTGTAAAGTTTATATAACAGTTTAGAAACATTGCAACAAACAATGGAGATATTTGTCTTCAATGGGTTCAAACTATGATGACAAAATTATTTTTCTTACACGATACTTGAAAGCAACCATTTTTGTACAATATTGTTTGCAGTATGTCGACTTGACTTTCTAAACGTTTTACCAGGCTGGAAATAAATAGAAAATAAATTGCTGTTTCACTCTTCTCCCTGTCTCACTGAACCCACTCCTCCTCTACTGCAAAGTAGCAAGAGAGGAAAGGCTAAATTCAGTAGAGCATATGTTTAAGAAAATTTTAAAGCTATTAATACGATTAATTAAAAACAATTCAAAAAATAACAAAAATGACTAATATTCTGAGACATTTCAGTAACTATTAATGTACCCTGGACGCGTTGCAAGAACTAATTATCCCTTTGAGAATTTTATAATATCCCAAATGTTTAATACTTGGAGAGATTTTCGATTTGAGTATGTAAACCTGAAAAACTAGTGAAACTACTACAGCAGATTTTCTAAATATGTTTAACATACATTATCTGCATTACACACCTAATTTTAAACTGTATTTCTAAAACATCCGCTCAGATTGTCAACTTTTCGTTTTTCAACAGAAATTTAAAAACAAATCCAATAAGTTTGAAAAAATTATTAAATAATGAATCAAACGTCTAGAAAAAGATTTATATAGATTATACAGATTTAAATGATAGTAAATATCTCACAAATAAATGCATTTATAAAAAAAATCAAACTAGAAATTTACATTCTTTATCAAGTAACACACCCTTACTCCTTTTTTAGATATGCTTGATTAAAGCTGAAAAGATAAGGGGCGACTCACTAACCCCTTCTTATGGGGTAAAAAGAACATCTATCTGATTTTTTTTTATTATAATCGTTAAGAATATTTAAAGTATTATTTTAGAAAATAATGATGGATTTTTGTTTATCCATAATGCTTAAGATAAAAATAAATAAATAAGTTTATTTTTTTATTTATTGTTTCAAAACTTTTGTATAAGGTTTCAAAAAAGAAATGTTCCCCAATCGGGTCCCACTCACCAGTAATATATATATATATATATATATATATATATATATATATATGTTACGGCCAAAGCCCGAAGTTCGGCCAGTTCACGAATTGGCTGGCCAATTCGCGAACTGGCCAAGAGGTTTGGCCAAAGTCCGAAATACTTGCAATTAATATTGCATTTTCTACTTTGGCTGGCCATTTCGCGAAGTGGCCGGGAATCCTTGGCCAAAGCCCGAAATGATTACGGTAGATTTTAGGTTGACAGGTATATGACATATCTGTCGCTTCCAAAGGTACGGCGGGGAGTGCAAGTGATAGAAACTAGGAAGGAGGTTGGTCCAGGGCCGCCGAGAGCCAAATCGAGCCCCTTGTCATTATCGTCACCTGCCCCCCCCCCCTCCTCACAACATCAGGAAAAGTTATACTACTTTGATTCCGAGTTGGGCCCCTAGTTTTGGATTAGGCTGACATGATGGCATCGGAGGATGCTATCACGCCCCTGAGAAGGTCCTGCCAATGGTTATTAAAAACTTCGATCGCGCTTTACTTGCCGTTAGTTCTTTGACGGAGCTATGAGTGTGTATTTCTCGTATTTGCACTTCTATGTGTGAATACTTTCAGTTGAAATCATATTCGATAGCTAATAAGGGGTCATTCAAGTATTGTCTAAGCAGCTTTTGGTCATTTTGTACCCCCTCCACCTCTCTCACCTTGTGAGAAAAAATAAACATACGCTATAATCCCTTCCCCTTTTGCTTACAAAAGATTTTATGACATTTTCTACGTCACAGGATGCTCTTTCCCCACGTTTTTTGTTGTTGCACTGTAACTGCTTCGTTATTTAATGCTTACCTTAGAATTTTTGTTGCCCCTCACCTCTTGTCAGAGAAAATAAGTAGCCCTCGATATCTTTCCTTTCTGCTTACATAATATTTGACCGACCCAGCTAAAATTAAATATAAGGCCGTGTTTCTCAACCTTTCTGTGTTTGCGACACAAATTTTAAATAGTATAATTTTCGTTTTGAAACCAAACCTAATGACAAGTAAGGGATTTGTTGTGTGCTCCTCTCCTTAGAATTCTACTTGAAATCAATTTTATTTAAGATCCCTCTACCACTCTTACTCCCAATAAGGGTAGATGTATGATCATTACTTTCTATTACACTAGAAACTTCAAAAATTCTTTGCAAAACCATATCTCAGAGAAAATCTCAAAGTCAAAATTAATCATGACTAAAAAAATAGCCATAAAATAGTGATAAGAATCCAAATATTCGAGTAATTGTCGGCAGCAAAAGTTTTGTAAGTGACTTATTGCATGAATAATATAGACTTGTTTCCATTTAAAAATTAAATATCCATGTCTGATTTTTTTTTCTTCATATATATATTTTGTTGGAAACAAAAAGTTCGAGATTTAAAAAGCTACAAATGTTTTCTTTTTTTTTTCTGCTTTCAATTGTGTAGAATTGACAATTTAAAAACGAGATAGTGAAGAGGAGAAATTTAGCCTGTTTTGCGCAATTAGTCTGTACCCACGGGATATTCACACCGTTGCGTTGGTGCGATAAACCATTTCGAAAATTATGCGAGTACTTTTGTTAATTACGAGCTATACCTACATGACGATGCCCGTACAAAGAATTTAAAGGAAGTTACTTGAATAAATGAAAATCTACCCCACCCCATCTCTCTGATGCAAAATAATTATTTTCTTATACTAAAATGCATACACTTTTTAAGAGAACCTAAAAAAAATAATAATGTATACCTGCAATTTAAAATATTTCACTAAATGAAAAGCAATTAAATTACATAAACAGTTGCTTTAAAATGTAAAATAATGAAAAAATTCCGTAGTTTTTTCTCCAAACTCGCCAAATAACAACGCTACCGTAACCCTGTCGATAAGCTAGCGAATCTAACTCGCATGGATTAATGATACCTTTCGTACGAAAACGTTTAAACGATAATCCCGCTCTTCCACCTTCCTCGCAGGAAAAAAGAAGGTAATTAAAAACGTTGTATCTAGAACAAAAGAAAATCTTGCTCCTTCATCCCCCTTAGGAGAAAATAATTTAGCTCAAATACAGAACAATTTATCTAAATGATCATTCCGTATCCTCTAGAAGAAAAAGTTTAAAATTAAAATACTCATTGCAAGTACAGCAAGACGAAAAAAAATTCAGTTAAAATACGCACAATCAGATTAACATAAAATAAATGTAGTAAAACGTGAGTAAAAACTATTTGAAAAAAAGGAAGAATTAAAATAAATACTATGACAGTAAGAACAACCTTTCATTAATGTAAAAAGAAAAAAATAAGAAAAATATGCTAAGTTTTCCAGATTGCATTCCCTTCCGAAATATTGATTCATAAAAATACGAACTGTTTCACAAGGGGAAAAAACAATACTAAGTGTAAATTAAAATAAACATAATCACATTTATGTATAAAATATTAATAAGTACATGTAGAGGAATTTCGACAAAACGCGGCATCAAAGTAATTTCTTTAAATAATATTAACAAGAAAGCTATTTTTTCTTTATGTTTGTCTTAATGAACCCTTAGTATTGAGGCTTTGCAAAATACTTTAAAATCTTTTGAAACAATATTTCTTGGTACAATATGATCTAGAATCTTTAAAATTAGGTCGATGGAGCAGAAAAAGACTACCAATCGTCCTTAATTCAATAGAGGCAGTGAGAAGTAAACGGATGTATGTGACAAAATTAAAAATTTGGAGATAACGCGTACAAATGGTAGGTGAGCCCCTCCTTTGTCTTGGGGCAAGAGATAGTAATAGTAGCCCTGGTAGGTACTGCTGTACAGCATGATTTAGAGAAAAAAATTAAATGAAAGCCTACCTAGGACGTTATCTTTATAGTCGTTTTGCTCAAAACTTGAAAATGTCCACTTACATCCCTTGCTTCTCACTGCCTCAATTTACCTTTGTATTCGCACACTTAACACAACGCATTTATTAAGAATGTAATTCGCTCATATGAAGGGGGCAAATCCAATCTTTTTACGCAATCACGTTGTTACATCATTTACTGTCACTGAATAATATCTATTATGGCATTAATATAGAAACAGAATGACACGAGATTATATTTTTATGTGTTATAAGTTCATTTTTAACACAGAGGTATCCCTTATATTTGAACTTCGTTTGTGAAACAAGTGAACTTCAAGAAAAAAAAAACTGTACACAAAAGTACTTATTTTAAAATGCTACATTTTTAACAGGGAAGCACCATCTAGTCTTGGTTTCTCTCTTCGTACTTTGGCCGATCGTCCATAGCCACTTCGCGAATTGGCCGGCCAAAGCCCGAAGTGAAGAAAATTTCGGGCTTTGGCCGGTACGTTTTTGATAATGTTGGCCAGTTCGCGAATTGGCCAGCCAATTCGCGAACTGGCCGATTTCGGACTTTGGCCGTAACATATATATATATATATATATATATATATATATATATATATATATATATATATATATATATATATATATCTGTGTGTATGTGTGTGTCAGGGTAAGAGAATAGTGAATGGAAATTTTTGGCATTAAAGACTTTCTTACCTAAAATAGTACAGCATTTTTTTTTTTTTTAAACTAATTTTGAAACTATTCTTTCATTGATTACACTCTAGAACCATTTGGATTCTGAACGATGTAAACTAGCATAAAGTAAGTATGGCAGTTATGTCTAAATGAAGAGAAAGAATTTCCTATTTGCTTTGTCCTCGCTGGCTAAAAAGGAAACTTTTTTATTTTGCTCATGTATTTTTGGAAGACAAATTTGAGTTTTTAACAAATATGAGGCAGTTGTTAGAAGGGCTCTGATCTTAACAGTCCTCTCTGGGTTTGTGTCAACCTAATGGTTGATAGTTTTAATTTGCAGTACACTCTATTACAAGAAATCACTGCAAACAATTAGAAACAAAAGATAAATTAGTAAGGTCAAATGAGTAAAGAAATCTCACATTAAGCTCTTTACTCGTAATTTTTAAAGACATATATAAACTGTTTAATTGAGTAACCAACTTGAGGAAAACATTGTACAGTAGTACTTTCTTTAAGGGACACCTCTGTTTAGGGGACATTTTTTCTGGTTCCAGTCCCTTTAAATAGGGACCTCCATGAATTTACCTCTGTTTAAGGGACCCTCTATTTAAGGAACATCCACAGAGAAAAATTACGTAAATTAGTCCAAAATGCATAAGAAATATTTAATTTATCGAAATATAGGTTCTTTTTGTACAAAAACCAACTGATAAGTTTGTCTTGACATTAACATAAGAGGAAACAATTATGTATTTTAATATTAAAGGTGAGATTAGCAATAAAGCTTTTCCCTCTCAGCAATTAATTCATATGGGTTCTGCTCTGATGTATAGTGCATTGCCCATAACAAACCATTGTTACATCGAACGCTGTTACATTGAATAGCATTGTAAGTTACATGACCTCAAATAAATCATATAGCAAATTCCTTAAAAATAATTTCTCTAAGTTACAAAACTGTGATTCTACTAATTTTTTTAATTCAATTTTTTAAATATTTTTTAAATTTGAATAATTCTGAATTTTATTCAGTGTGTTGAAACATGTTCAATATTTTTTCTCAAATGATAATAGTTTATGTTTATTATGATATTGTACTGAGTTAAGTACACGGCATGCATCAATTCATATACCTCCGAACAAGGGATACCTTTATTTAAGGGACAAAAACTAAAGTCCCTTTAGTGTCCCTTATTGAGAGGTTATACAGCATTTATTTAAGTTATTTTAGTACAGCAAAAAATACATTCATGTTGGTAGTAAATAGCAATAAAAATTTCT